>NC_050101.1:118860697-119163727 GCF_902167145.1 Zea mays | reverse complement strand
GGTATGCTTTTTGATCAACGGACTTACCTCCTTTGTTGAGGTCGGTGTGTCCGTCAGTTCCCATCGGCGTCTTTGCGGGCTTGGCGTCCTTCATCCCAAACCGCTTTAGCAAGTCTTGCGTGTACTTCGTTTGGGAGATGAAAGTGCCGTCCTTGAGTTGCTTCACTTGGAACCCAAGGAAGTAGTTTAACTCGCCCATCATCGACATCTCGAATTTCTGCGTCATCACCCTGCTAAACTCTTCACAAGACTTTTTATTAGTAGAACCAAATATTATGTCATCGACATAAATTTGGCACACAAAAAGATCACCGTCACAAGTCTTAGTGAAAAGAGTTGGATCGGCTTTCCCAACCTTGAAAGCATTAGCAATTAAGAAATCTCTAAGGCATTCATACCATGCTCTTGGGGCTTGCTTAAGTCCATAGAGCGCCTTAGAGAGCTTACACACGTGGTCGGGGTACCGTTCATCCTCGAAGCCAGGGGATTGCTCCACGTACACCTCCTCCTTGATTGGCCCGTTGAGGAAGGCACTCTTCACATCCATTTGAAACAACCTGAAAGAATGGTGAGCGGCATATGCTAGCAAGATACGAATGGACTCTAGCCTAGCCACAGGAGCAAAAGTCTCCTCAAAGTCCAAACCTGCGACTTGGGCATAACCTTTTGCCACAAGTCGAGCCTTGTTCCTCGTCACCACCCCGTGCTCGTCCTGTTTGTTGCGGAACACCCACTTGGTTCCCACAACGTTTTGCTTGGGACGAGGCACCAGTGTCCAAACTTCATTGCGCTTGAAGTTGTTGAGCTCCTCTTGCATGGCCAACACCCAGTCCGAATCTAGCAAGGCCTCTTCTACCCTAAAAGGCTCAATAGAAGAGACAAAGGAGTAATGCTCACAAAAATTAACTAATCGAGATCGAGTAGTTACTCCCTTGCTAATATCACCCAGAATTTGGTCGATGGGATGGTCCCTTTGAATCATCGCTCGAACTTGGGTTGGAGGTGCCGGTTGCGCTTCTTCCTCCATCACATGATCATCTTGTGCTCCCCCTTGATCACACGCCTCCTGTTGATGAACCTGTTCATCGTTTTGAGTTGGGGGATGCACCATAGTTGAGGAAGAAGGTTGATCTCGCTCATTTTGTTCCTGTGGTCGCACCTCTCCAATCGCCATGGTGCGTATTGTGGCCGTTGGAACGTCTTCTTCATCTACATCATCAAGATCAACAACTTGCTCTCTTGGAGAGCCATTAGTCTCATCAAATACAACGTCGCTAGAGACTTCAACCAAACCCGATGATTTGTTGAAGACCCTATACGCCTTTGTATTTGAATCATAACCTAACAAAAACCCTTCTACAGCTTTGGGAGCAAACTTGGAATTTCTACCCTTCTTCACTAGAATGTAGCATTTGCTCCCAAATACACGAAAGTAAGATACATTGGGTTTGTTACCGGTTAGAAGCTCATACGACGTCTTCTTGAGGAGGCGATGTAGGTAGACCCTGTTGATGGCGTGGCACGCCGTGTTTACGACTTCCGACCAAAAGCACTCGGGGGTCTTGAACTCTCCAAGCATCGTCCTCGCCATATCGATGAGCGTCCTGTTCTTCCTCTCTACCACACCATTTTGCTGTGGTGTGTAGGGAGCGGAGAACTCATGCTTGATCCCTTCCTCCTCAAGAAACTCCTCCACTTGAAGGTTCTTGAACTCAGATCCATTGTCGCTCCTTATCTTCTTCACCTTGAGCTCAAACTCGTTTTGAGCTCTCCTTAGAAAGTGGTTGAGGGTTCCTTGGGTTTCAGACTTATCCTGTAAAAAGAATACTCAAGTGAAGCGGGAAAAGTCATCCACAATAACTAAACCATACTTACTTCCCCCTATGCTTAGATAGGCGACAGGTCCGAAGAGGTCCATATGTAGCAGCTCCAGGGACCTTGATGTGGTCATCACATTCTTGCTGTGATGTGCTCCTCCCACCTGTTTACCTGCTTGACATGCTGCACAAGGTCTATCTTTTTCGAATTGTACGTTAGTCAAACCTATCACGTGTTCTCCTTTTAGAAGCTTGTGAAGGTTCTTCATCCCCACATGTGCTAAGCGGCGATGCCACAGCCAGCCCGTGCTAGTCTTAGCGATTAAGCATGCATCTAGACCGACCTCCTCTTTTGCAAAATCAACTAAATAAAGTTTGCCGTCTAGTACACCCTTAAATGCTAGTGAACCATCACTTCTTCTAAAGACAGACACATCTACATTTGTAAATAGACAATTATATCCCATATTACATAATTGACTGACAGATAGTAAATTATATCCAAGAGACTCAACTAAAAACACATTAGAGATAGAGTGCTCATTGGATATTGCAATCTTGCCTAAACCTTTCACCTTGCCTTGGTTCCCATCACCGAATATGATTGAATCTTGGGAATCCTTATTCTTGACGTAGGAGGTGAACATCTTCTTCTCCCCCGTCATATGGTTTGTGCATCCGCTGTCGATAATCCAGCTTGAGCCCCCGGATGCATAAACCTGCAAGGCAAATTTAGGCTTGGGTCTTAGGTACCCAACTTTTGTTGGGTCCTACAAGGTTAGTCACAATTTCCTTAGGGACCCAAATGCAAGCTTTATCACCCTTGCATTTTGCCCCTAATTTCCTAGCAACTATCTTCCTATCCTTTCTACAAATAGCAAAGGAAGCATTTAAAGCATGATAAATTGTAGAGGGACCATTCATAACTTTTCTAGGAACATGAACAATATTCTTCCTAGGCACATGATGAATATTTTTCCTAGACATATCTCTACCATGCATATAGGAAGAACTGGAAGCATACATAGCATAAGAGTCATAGGCATGTGAATCAAAAGTATTACAATTCCTATGAGACTGTCTTCTATCATTGTACATAAAAGCATGGTTCTTTTTAGTATTACTTGCCATAGGGGCCTTCCCTTTCTCCTTGGCGGAGATGGGAGCCTTATGGCTTGTTAAGTTCTTGGCTTCCCTCTTGAAGCCAAGCCCATCCTTAATTGAGGGGTGTCTACCAATCGTGTAGGCATCCCTAGCAAATTTTAGTTTATCAAAATCACTTTTGCTAGCCTTAAGTTGGGCATTAAGACTAGCCATTTCATCATTTAACTTTGCAATAGAAGCTATGTGTTCACTACAAGCATCAATATCAAAGTCTTTACATCTATTGCAAATAACAACATTTTCTACACAAGTTGTTGATTTACTAGCTGTTTCTATCTTAGTATTCAGATCATCATTAATGCTCCTTAAGCTAGAAATTGTCTCATGGCAAGAAGATAATTCACAAGAAAGCATTTCATTTCTTTTAACTTCTAAAGCATGAGATTTTTGTGCTTCTACAAATTTGTCATGTTCTTCATACAACAAATCTTCTTGTTTTTCTAAAAGCCTATTCTTATCATTCAAGGCATCAATTAATTCATTAATTTTATCTACCTTGGTTCTATCTAGGCCCTTAAATAAACATGAATAATCTATTTCATCCTCATCACTAGATTCGTCCTCACTTGAAGAAGCATAAGTAGAGTTTCGACTACATACCTTCTCCTCCCTTGCCATAAGGCATGTGTGACGCTCGTTGGGGAAGAGGGATGACTTGTTGAAGGCGGTGGCGGCGAGTCCTTCATTGTCGGAGTCGGAGGAGGAGCAATCCGAGTCCCACTCCTTTCCTAGATGTGCCTCGCCCTTGGCCTTCTTGTAATTTTTCTTCTTTTCCCTCTTGCTCCCGTGTTCCTAGTCACTTTCATTATCGGGACAGTTAGCAATAAAATGACCAATCTTACCGCATTTGAAGCATGAGCGCTTCCCCTTGGCTTTGGTCTTGCTTGGCTGTCCCTTGCGATCCTTAAGTGTCGTCTTGAATCTCTTGATGATGAGGGCCATCTCTTCATCATTAAGTCCGGCGGCCTCAATTTGTGCTACCTTGCTGGGTAATGCCTCCTTGCTCCTTGTTGCCTTGAGAGCAACGGGTTGAGGCTCATTGATTGGACCGTTTAGAGCGTCGTCCACGTACCTCGCTTCCTTGATCATCATTCGCCCGCTTACGAATTTTCCAAGGACTTCTTCGGGCGACATTTTGGTGTACCTGGGATTCTCACGAATGTTATTTACCAAATGAGGATCAAGAACGGTAAAGGACCTTAGCATCAATCGGACGACGTCGTGGTCCGTCCATCGCGTGCTTCCGTAGCTCCTTATTTTGTTGATAAGGGTCTTGAGCCGGTTGTATGTTTGTGTCGGCTCCTCGCCCCTTATCATCGCGAATCGTCCAAGCTCACCCTCCACCAACTCCATCTTGGTGAGCAAGGTGACGTCGTTCCCCTCATGTGAAATCTTGAGGGTGTCCCAAATCTGCTTGGCGTTATCCAAGCCACTCACTTTGTGATATTCATCCCTGCACAACGAAGCTAGAAGAACAGTAGTTGCTTGTGCATTCTTATGAATTTGCTCATTAATGAACATGGGACTATCCGAACTATCAAAGTGCATTCCACTCTCTACAATCTCCCATATACTAGGATGGAGAGAGAACAAGTGACTACGCATTTTGTGACTCCAAAATCCGTAGTCCTCTCCATCAAAATGAGGAGGTTTACCAAGTGGAATAGATAATAAATGAGCATTTGCACTTTGAGGAATACGAGAGTAGTCAAAAGAAAAGTTTGAATTGACCGGTTTCCTTCTCTCGTAGTCGTTGTGGTCGTCGTCCTTTTGGGAGGAAGTAGACTCATCGCTGTCGTCGTAGTAGACGATCTCCTTGATGCGCCTCGTCTTCTTCTTCTTCCCTTCTTTCCGTCTATGGCCCGAGCCGGAGTCGGTAGGCTTGTCGTCCTTCGGCTCGTTGACGAAGGATTCCTTCTCTTTATCGTTGATCACGATACCCTTCCCCTTAGGATCCATCTCTTCGGGCGGTTAGTCCCTTTGTGAAGAGAACGGCTCCGATACCAATTGAGAGCACCTAGAGGGGGGGGGGGGTGAATAGGTGATCCTGTGAAACTTGAAAACTTAAGCCACAAAACTTGGTTAATCGTTAGCACAATAATTTCCAAGTGGCTTAGAGAGGAGTCAAAACACAATAATCACAATAAATCAATCACAGAGATGACACGGTGGTTATCCCGTGGTTCGGCCAAGACCAACGCTTGCCTACTCCACGTTGTGGCGTCCCAACGGACGAGGGTTGCAATCAACCCCTCTCAAGCGGTCCAAAGACCCACTTGAATACCACGGTGTTTTGCTTGCTTTTTCTCAATCCCGTTTGCGAGGAATCTCCACAACTTGGAGCCTCTCGCCCTTACACTTGAAATTCACAAAGAAGCACGGAGCAAGGGAGGGATTAGCAACGCACTCAAGACAAGAAATCACAGCAACACCACACACACAAGTCGCAACGAGAGCTCACAACACAACTCAAAGAGTTCACTACTCAACTAGAGCTCTAATTGCTATCACAAAGAATCAAAGGCGCGGAATCGATGTCTTGGTGCTTAGGAATGTTGTAGGAATGCTTGGTGTGCTCCTCCATGCGCCTAGGGGTCCCTTTTATAGCCCCAAGGCAGCTAGGAGCCGTTGAGAGCAATCTGGGAAGGCTGATCTTGCCTTCTGTCGACTGGCGCACCGGACAGTCCGGTGCGCACCGGACACTGTCCGGTGCAAGATTTCTTTCCTTAACAAGCGCAGCCGACCGTTGGCAGCCAGAGAGCCGTTGACGCACCGGACATGTTCGGTGCACACCGGACAGTCCGGTGCCCCCTTCTAGCCGTTGGCTCGGCCACGTGTCCCGCGCAGATCGCGCGGCCGACCGTTGGCTCACCGGACAGTCCGGTGCACACCCGACAGTCCGGTGAATTATAGCCGTACGTCGCCGGTGAATTTCCGAGAGCGGCCAGTTCGCGCAAGCCAGCCTGGCGCACCGAACACTGTCCGATGCACCACCGGACAGTCCGGTGCTCCCAGACTGAGCAGAGTCTTGGCTGCTCGAGCCAAGACAATTCCAATTCGATTTTTCCTGTTTCCAGCACTTAGACACAATACATTAGTCCATAAAACAATGTACTAAGTCTGAGAAACATACCTTTATCCTTGGTTTGTACTTTGTCCACCATTTTACATTTAAGCACTTGTGTTAGACACTAAATCACCAAAATACTTAGAAATGGCCCAAAGGCACATTTCCCTTTCACAAAGGCCGGGTCTTTTTCAACCCCTTCCCTCTCTCAAACGGTCCCTCGGACCGAGTGAGCTTTCTCTTCTCAATCACTTGGAACACAAAGTCCTACAAGGACCACCACAAGATTGGTGTCTCTTGCCTCAATTACAAGTGAGTTTGATCGCAAGAAAGAATCAAGAAAGAAGAAAGCAATCCAAGCGCAAGAGCTCGAAAGAACACAAGCAAATCTCTCTCACTAGTCACTAAAGCTTTGTGTGGAATTTGGGAGAGGATTTAATCTCTTGAGTGTGTCTATAATTGAATGCCTAGCTCTTGTAAGTGGTTGGAAGTGTGAAAACTTGGGTTGCTTGAATGTGGGGTGGTTGGGGGTATTTATAGCCTCAACCACCAAACTAGCCGTTTGGTGGTGGCTATCTGTCGTATGGTGCACCGGACAGTCCGGTGCACACCGAACATGTCCGGTGCGCCAGCCACGTCACCAAAGCCGTTGGGTTCCGACCGTTGGATGTCCGGTGGCGCACCGGACATGTACTGTAGAGTGTCCGGTGCGTCAGTATGGGCATGCCTGACTTCTGCGCGCGCTGGCGCGCATTCAATGCGCTGCAGGTAGCCGTTGGCACCGAAGTATCCGTTGCTTCGATGGCACACCGGACAGTCCGGTGTACACCGGACATGTCCAGTGAATTATAGCGGACTAGCCGTTGTGAATTCCCGAAGCTGGCGAGTTCCTGAGGCGCCGTTCCTTGGAGCACCGGACACTGTCCGGTGTACACCGGACAGTCCGGTGAATTATAGCGGAGCGCCTCTGGATTTTCCCGAAGGTGATAAGTTTGACTGGGAGTCCTCTGGTGCACCGGACACTGTCCGGTGGTGCACCGGACACTGTCTGGTGGCACACCGAATAGTCCGGTGCGCCAGACCAGAGGTGCCTTCGGTTGACCCTTTGCTCTATTGTTGAACCCAATACTTTGTCTTTTTATTGGCTAAGTGTGAACCTTTGGCACCTGTATAACTTATACACTAGAGCAAACTAGTTAGTCCAATTATTTGTGTTGGGCAATTAAACCACCAAAATTATTTAGGAACTAGGTGTAAGCCTAATTCCCTTTCACATGGTTGCCATCCAAGGGGGTCACCCCCCTTTTAAAGGCGACTCTCCCCACTTGCGTCCTCAACCGTCGCGGACTGAGTCTTCACCAACACGCTCCAAGATCCTCCCCCTACGACACGGGGGCTGGGTCCCACGCGTCATGCAAGCTGGCCCAGGGCAGAAGAAGCCAAATCGCCGTGCGCGGTGCGCACAACTGCCCAGCGGTTACAAGCACTCCTCCACTTTCGCCCAGACCAGCGGGTGAAAGGGCGGACCGCCACGCAGGCAGCATGCAACCGTACCAAGGGGGCGCACCCTTTCGACTCCGACGCATCCAGCGTGGAGGCCTAAGCCCACACATCATGTAACCGGCGCGCCGGTTACTACGTGCGGAAAACTGCACCGCCACTTGTGCCAATACCGCGCCTTCTCGACTGCGGAACCAGTGCCGCGACTCGAGGCGACCCTGCGCATGGCCTAACAGTGCCAACCGAGCACATTGATCATGGGTCATTCAGCCGCGGGAGAAGGCGCAACGGTCAATATGGCCAAAAGTGGGCCGGCAGTAATGGCGGCGATAGGCGGGCAGAAGCAGCGGTCATATCGTCTGCAGGCTCACGTCCCCTCCTGGGACAGTGTCGGTGTTTTGGGTCCGACCGCACACCCGGGTTTGCCCCTCAAGGTGTTTTTAGGAGTAGGACGGTGTCGACAACTGTAGCAAAATGGTTCGTGCCGATTGCACGAGGAACAGTGGACAAGGTTTACAGGTTCGGGCCGCTTAGAGATGTGTAACACCCTACGTCCTGGTGAGTATGCTTGGTGAATGTGGTTACAAGAGAGCTCTCTGGATTGAGAATACAGAGAGTTGACGTGGGTGACTAAGTAATAGGGTCGATTGTTCTGAAGGGGTACCCCCTAGGCCTTATATACTCGACTGTGGGGCAATACATGTGGATATGATAACAACGAGTAGCTAAAAGATAGTGAACTTCTTGAGTTTATCTCCGTGTAATCCTGCCGACTTATCCTCGCATGGCTCCGTTGCATGGGGGCCCCAGCGCGGGAAAGTCGGATCTCTGTTGTGGTCATTCGCTCGACGTTGTGGGTCGTCCAGGTTTACATCAATCCTGCCTCATGTCGATCTGCTCTGCGGGTTGTCTCTCCCCAGGCCCACGAAAGAACGACCTTATGATTTATTGGGCCCTTGGGCCTTTCGTGAGGTCTTTTACTCTTTAGTGGACCCGAGGGATATCTATCCCCCACAAGCCCCCGTTCTTTGGGTTAATTTAGAGGTAATCAGCCCAAAGATCCCAGGTCCAGCTTGCAGGTGATTTGAAGAAAATGACTTCTTGTTGTCTTCTCCTGCTTCGATCACTCGTTGACCGAAGCTTAGTTTCGTGCTTGTGCCTTAGAGGTCGGCATTTCAATTTGTAGGATTCTGAACTTCATTGGGTGCACCGGAGGTGCACCCAATGGGTGTAGCCCCCGAGCTTCGAGTAGATTTTTAGAAAATAATCTGCTCGAAGGTCTTCCCAGAAATTATTTCCATTAGTGCTCCTGCGTTTTGGTTGAAGGTTGGCCTTTTAATCTTGTCCCACGCCTTAGAAGTCGGCACTATCTTGGTTTGGAATGATGATCCATGGGGTGCACCGGAGGTGCACCCAATGGGTGTAGCCCCCGACCTTCAAATGGATTTTTGAGGATAATCCGTTCGAAGGTCTTCCTTTTGTGTCTCTTTACTGAAAATTATCCTTTTCTGTTTGTAGGAATTGGCATGAAGCTATTCGCATTATGCTTTGGAGGTCAGCATTATGTCATCAATATTTTGCTTCAGAGGTCAGCATATATTTTGTCTTTAGCAGCCGAGTTCGTAATCCATCCATATCTTGCTAGGTAGTGCAATTTATTTGCTCTGCGACTGATTGGACGTTTGATGGACGTTCTCTGTCTAGTCCTCACGTCGCTTCTGTCGGCCATATTTTGTACTTCACTGGCTATATTTGGCTTTCCTCTGATCCTTACTGATATCTCATTTTTGTCTTGAGGTATTCACTGCGTGCCCTGCACAGATGTGTCCGTTTTGAAAAATATACTGATAATTCCTGGGCGTCCCCCCCCCAATGGGTGTGGGCAAGGGACGGCTTGGTACGCTGAGTGTTTTAGCCGGCTGCTTCTGAGTAGTAATGTGATGTGACGGCGAGTGTAATCATATCCTCCGCGCTGTTGACTGGAGTCCCAATGGGTGTTGTGTTGCGTGAAACGGCGTCAGCCGCCTGACGTGTCTTCAGACGGGTTGAAGTGCTTATTGGATGCTTTGCGACTGTTCAGTGACCGCGGTTGGAGGTGAGCGGTTGCCTTCTCCTTCTATAAATAACGTCGTTGTCCATTTGGCTTTTCCACATCCTTCGCTGTTCTCTGCTGCTTCCCTCTCTTCTTTCCCTTCTGCTTCCACCATGGGCAAGAACAACAAGCGCAAGCGTGAGCCAACTCCTCCATCGGAGGAGTTTGGTGACTCGGAGTACTCAGAGGAGGAGTTCTCCTCTGAGTCTGAGGGGTCTCTGGCTCCCGTCCCCCTGCGTGAGTCGTCTGACGACTTAGACGACTCCCAGGGGCTTGCGGCGGAGGTCTGGACGTACATCCGGGCCGTCGAGCGCTCCGGGCTCGAGGGCTCGTGTCACACCCGTTTCCGAAGGGCAGAGCCGGGTGCATAGCATATGTGTGCCAGGATCTATTTCCACACATATGTTGACGTCACAAGTGTAATATATCAAAAGAACAATGCATAAAAGCGTAAATAACGATTATATTAACATATTACACTTCGAACAGACATAATGTCTTAACCTTTATTCATCAAAGTACAGCGAAACAAGGACATCCATCCACAGGAAGATGACCGGGGGTATCACTAGACTAGCATCCATGGAGTTCAGCATCATATCTTCATCTGCAACTTCTGATCAAAATTAAGCAAGGGTGAGCTCACTTATGGTCGGGGCTCAGCAAGTGGGGGAAAAACTAATGCAAGTCTAACAAGGTGAGGCTGAGGTTGAGCAGTAAGCATTTTAGTTGGTCAACATTTTATTAACAACACCTATCTTACTAATAAGTGTGAATCCCAAGTATTCCCATTAAACAAAGGTATAAGAGTATAACAAAAACACTTAAGTGAAACCACTTAAGCAAACCATTGGCAGATCATCGGATCTCGATTTATTTCCATCTTCAAGTTCAATTATCATGTGAGGAGTCCAGGTTGCTCATAACCGTGAGCACGACTGATATATCAGTTTTACACTCTGCAGAGGTGGCGCATCTTTACCCATGAGTCGTGATTCCCTTCTTGCCCGGGTTAGCTAGACCCGTATTCACTTCCGAGGTGAATGGCCAGGGTCTCACTACGATGCTTCTCCCTAGAGTCCTCATTACGCAAATGCTGGAAATGGTCAAACTGCATAAGGCACACCTACCGTAACCAACTTATAGTCCAGACTACAGGGTAAAGCTTTGGGAACTATGCCCGTATCCAATCTGCCTGAGCCGGAACTATAAGAGCTTGCCAGATGCCCCCGTTCCTGTCGACCACAACCAACACCCAACATAAGACTTCTCTAGTTATTTAGCCAAGACCAGAGCCATGATAGTTCTCATGGTAGCACTGTTTTCCCGGGTGGTCACTCCATGTTCCAATTAATATGCAATAATCTTGTTTAACCATCGAGTTAACAACAATAATGCAAATTTACCAAGTTTGGAACATTAATATCATAAACAGGAGTGACTGCATAAAGTTAAGTTGTAGCAATAGCATAGCTACTTGATTAGATCATAATCCCAGGTTTAAACAAGGAATAAGGTTGGAAAGGTTAGATGTATCTAAATAGGTAACCCGTCAAATTATGCATATATATCCAAAAGAATAAACTTTATTAAATGTATTGTTTGGGATCAAACAGAGTATGCAGAGAGAGAAGTCCACTTGCCTTGCTTATTGAAAACTTGAGACTCTTCCACGGATCTGAATAGATCTTGATTCTTAACTACTAGATCAACCACTGAATATCACACAAACAAACAAGAAGAACAAACACCACTCAATAACATACCACATTCACTATACGTAAAGCTAAAAGAAAGCCTAACGAAAAGAGCGTCCGCTTTATAAAAACGTCGCAAGTAATGGTTATAATAAGAAGGTATTCTTTTCAAAAAAATATATATATTTTATAAAACAAGACATTAGCTTAAAAATATATTAATTAAAATCTACAAATATTAAGTTCACCAATTTAATCTTTTATAAAACGTCATATGTGATATGTCTAAGATTAAGATGATAAAACACGCTATAACGATATTAAATCTTTTTAACCTTTTAGAAAAAATATATGTTGTATATCTAAGGTTAATGAGTTATGAAACAAATTATTAAACATTAATTGAGGAGAAGCTAATATATATAAGCCTAAACATATTTTAGTTGGAAAGATAATGAAACAAATAATTATCTTCATTCTTATTAAGAGAACACATAGTCTATATTATTATTAAGAAAATTATATTTATAATCAATACTTAAACTAACATTTTAATTATAAAAAGAACATGAGCACTAATTTCTTTATTTTGTCATTTAGGAAAAACTGAGTGATATATATAAATAATATGGATTCAATTTGATGAACGGATTAATCACTCCTATATTACTAGTTATGGATAAATTGAAATATAAGTCTAATTAATAAATTATGAGAAAAGATAATTAACCTATTGATTATATTTAGTTACAATTTAGGAACATATGATCTAATTCATTAGAAAGGAAAATTATGTTCAACTAGATTTAATCTATCATTTTAGTTATGTGGGCACCTAATTAAGCTATATTAGAGATCCCTATCTAGCATAGACATATTTAATATGAAATACTTGAATATAAAATCTTAATAAACTTTTATAAAAAAATATATAATTATATTTTAATGTTATTGAGAAACATATGGTCTACATTTTATTTTAAATTTCTATTTTATTTAGGTTCCAAAATATACATTTTATAATAACAACTATAACATGGTCCTACACATAAATGAAGGTAGACTACGAGGGATAGCCAATAATTTACTCTTTTTATATAATGTTATTATAAATAACTATTTCTTTTTTTATTATAAAATATAAAGCCTATAATTCTTAATTTGAAGACTACATATAAATCGATTATATCAAACATGGCTCTAATTAATTTACAAAAATAAGTAAATTGTTGTAACTTATAAATTTACATTAATTACTACACTAACGAATACTATTCAATTTATTTGGACGCGTATTTTTTTAAAAAGAAATCAATGGCACAGGGATTAGTACACTGTTAACCATAGCGTCTAGAAAGTAGCAGGCGAATAAAATACATGTCATCTTCTACCTCTCGATTTTGATGAGCAGGGGAGCAGAGAACAGTGGCCACAGGACTTCGGGTGCAGAGAAGGAACACTGGGACGCGCTTTGGCGTCGGCATCGCGGGCACAGAACTTGGCGATGCGGTGGTGCGTTGATAAAGAACGGCGACGATGAGGGTACGAGCTCCAGTGTCGTCGAACGGCAGCAATAGAGCCTCGTAGAGAACAGGGCCTCGACAAGGTGAGGAAACGGCCCTCGGCGATGTCGCATCACGGACAGCGGGACGCTGGGAATCAGACCACATCACGGTGGTGAACGTCGAGGAAGCAGGGGTGGCTTTGGCGAGCCACCACAATAGCGTGCACGGCTGCTACTCACGAACAGGAGGCTGAGGGCACGAAGAATGGAAGTGGACCGGTTCCGTGATGCTGCGATAGTAAGATTTATAGAGCGAGGGAAGGAGTAACGGCGCTGGGCAGGTGAAGGAGAAGGGCGGCTGCCATTTATGGCCGAGGTAGAAACCGTCGGCACTAGAGGAATAAGAAGTGGTACGAGCGCAGAGGAAACAGATGCGAGTAGGGGAGTCAACAACGCGGTACGCGGGAGGCAGGTGAAACGTGGCGGCATTCATGGAGAGAGGAAGTAACTGACGCATTGAAGCTCCATAACACAGAGGAAGAACGGACACATGGGGCTTAGCTCCTGGCGGTTCGGCTCTGCGGGGGCAGTTGGGCGCGGTCGGGCGTGCCGGTCGGTGTCGGGTGGAGCATCGGCGTTGGGCGCTCAGGGATCTGGCAGTCGCGGGTACAGGGACGCCTGGGTGCGGGTGCGCTGCAGGGGCGGTGTGTTGGGCGGCCGGCGGATGAACTTCTAGGCGACGGCTGTAATACCCAGGAGACGAACGAATGAAGAATTTGGGGAAGAAGAGGAATAGGCCAGGTGGGTCCCATGTGTCATAGAGAAAAAAAATAAAGGAAAAAGGCCCACACGTCATTGTAAGGAAGTGGGAATGCGGGTGAGAGGCCCATTGGCCAATACCTGCCAAAAGGGTCGAGAGACTCGTTTATTTTTTTTCAATTTCGAATTTTGTTTCCTTTTTCTTACTTTTATATATATATATATATATATATTCAAAAAAATATTCAATAAATCCAAAAGTAATACCTTTATAACCAATTTGAGAAATAAATTATTTTAGGGAAAATTCACTAACTAAATAAAATGGCTTAAAAAGGGATAAATAAAACAAATGGGATTTTTCATGACAAAAATTAACAATTCATTATTGTGAGATCTTTCTTACGAAACTGAATCTAAAAATATTGGATTTATAAATCAAATCAGACAAAATATATGCTTCAGCATGAATGCATCAAATACTTGGCAAAATTTTATTTGAAACAAGAAATTGTTCAATTTATTTGTATCACCATTTCAATATTTGAAAACATAAATATTTTCCTTTCTACTAGAAACTAAATGATTAAACTAGGTTTCTTTTACTTGATGGATTTAGGGTGTTACAGCTCGGATGAGTCGGAGTACTCCTCGGACGAGGAGGACTCGGACGGCGGCGGCGAGGACGAGGACGACGACGACGACGACGGCGACGACGACAACGATGACGACAGTGACGGTGACGGCAGCGGCAGCGGCAGCGGCGGCGGCAGCAAGGACGGTGACGGCGGCGGCAGCAGGGGCAGCAACCGGGGCGGCAGCAGCAGGGGCAGCACCAGGGGCGGCGGCGGCGGCGGCAGCAACAGGGCCAGTGGCTAGATGCCACTGGTCTTTTAGATATTAGTATAGTATAGTTAGAATAATGTAGTAGTAATGTAGAGTAGTATAGCGTAGTGTAGTAGTAGTAATGTAATGTAGTAATAGTAGGAAAGTATCAACTCGTAAAGAGTTGATTTGTAAGTTTGTTATCTTCCCTTTTAATGAAAGAATGACGTTGGCTTCTCCTTGATAACTCGTCTTGCTTGTTTGTAAAACTGATTCCTTTGAGACAGTAGATGAATAACTTGGGGATCAAACTGATGCTTCCAGAAATAGCTGCCGAGTAACTTTTAGACGGTGTCGGCGTTTTAGAGGTAACACCGAGCAACTGAAGACTGTATCAGTGTTTTAGAAGCAATGCCGAGTGATTGGAAAGCGACGTCGGCATTTTAGAGGTAATGCCGAGCGACTTGAGATGATGCCAGAGGGCGATGTCAGCGTTTTAGAGGTAATACCGAGCGACTGAAAGGCGATGTCGGCGTTTTAGAGGCAACACCGAGCGACTGAACACTATATCAGCGTTTTAGAGGCAACGCCGAGTGATTGGAAAGCGACGTCAGCATTTTAGAGGTAATGCCGAGCGACTGAACGCGATATCAGCATTTTAGGGGTAACGCCGACTGACTGGAAGGCGACGTCGGCATTTTTAGAGGTAATGCCGAGCGATTGAACACGAAATCGGTGTTTTGGAGGCAACGCCGACCGACTGGAAGGCGACGTTGGCATTTTAGAGGTAATGCCGAGCGACTGAACACGAAATCGGCGTTTTGGAGGCAACGCCGACCGACTGGAAGACGACGTCGGCATTTTAGAGGTAATGCCGAGCGACTGAACACGAAATCAGCGTTTTGGAGGCAACGCCGAGTGATAGCAGGCCGCGCGAGCCACTTTGAGGACGATGGCCGAGTGATGAGGTGGCGCACCGGTGTTCTGGAGATAACTGCCGGGTTTCCACGTGGCATGCTGGGGTTTTGGAAATAACCGCCGGGTGATGACTGGGCACTTTTTGAAACGGTATCTGGCTCGAGAATATCCCATAAGAGCTGCGCTTTTAGCCGCCTTTGCTTTCCGTGCCCTAGTTCTTGCTTTCCCGCTTCCGAATCCTCTCTGCCATTCGCCTCCCACTCTGCTCGCTGGTAGAATCGAGATGACACCCAAGAGGAAGACCACGAGCTCATCTGCTGTGGTGATTCCTCCAATCGACCCCAACAGCCAGTTGCCTTTCGCAGGTAACCACATGTCCATCATTTCTGAAACTGAATTTCTCCACCTCGTATCTATCGGGGTTTTTCCTCCGCGAGAACTCTGTTCTTGGCGGATTTGCCATGGGTTTACTGTTCCGACAGAGGATACCCATGAGTCCGTTGTTTACGCCCCTTTCCTTCTCCGCGGCCTTGGCCTTCCCATCTCTCCCTTTTTTCGCGACCTCCTTGATTTCTACCATATTAACTTGACCCATTTGAACCCCAATTCAATTCTACAAATCTCCATTTTCGTTCATTTATGTGAGGCCTTCCTTGGCGTGCTGCCACATTTCGGTTTATGGAAATACTTGTATCATTGTCGCCCTGGGATGGCCGGGGGACAACATCAGTTGGTCGGGGGTGCCAGCTTGGAGATGCGCCGCGGGAGGAAAACTGAATATCTCGAGATCCCCCTCAAGGACAGTATTAAGGGATGGCGCCTGGAGTGGTTCATAGTTGAGAATTATGGGAATTCTCTCCCCTCCCGGTCGGGAAGACAGCCGGACGTTCGCACCCCAAGCTGGACCGAGTCTCCCACGGATCAGGAGGTAGCTGAGGCAGGTGTGTTGCTAGCTGAAGTTGGACTGCTGAAAGAGAGGGGTCTGACTGCTGAAGCTGTGGTTACTGACTTTGTTTTCAAGAATATTCAGCCACTGAAAGACATGGCCTATCCAGCTTATCTGTATCGAGGGCTAGCCGACTCAACTCGGGTTACCAACAGGAGAATTCCTTCTGCAGACTTGGTGAGCCGACTTGAAATGATCCTCAGGGGCAATGTGTCAAATGTTGGTGCTCCAGTGGCGTACTCGGCCTGGAACTTGCCTCCTCCCAAAGCCTTCACCCTTTTCGTGTCGAATCCACCCATTACTGATGGCAGTTTGGGCCTTAGAGTGCGACCCTCTGCTGAAGAAGTCAGTGCTTTGGTTGCCTCGCTTGGGGAGATTCCTGATGACGAACGGCAGGTTCATTTTGAGGTGCCCCTGAACCCTAGTGATGCAGAGATAAGCGCTATGCTTGATTTGCTAGCCGAGGATTCATCCGATGCTGCTCCTGCTGGGACGTTGGTAGTGGCGTCCCTCCCAGAGGCTGATACGATTTTGGATGTTTAGAAGCCTGTCAGTGCTCGCCCGAGGCGCCCTTGCCGAATCAATCAGCCTGATCCTTCTGTTGATGAGCAGAAGAAGAAAAGAAGACGCCTCCGGCGAGTATCCAGTTTTGATCAGGACGCTGGTACCTCAGTTCCTGCTATTGAAGAAGTGCCTGCGACTGGATTTACTGACGCTGACCCCAATGGGTGTACCCAATCCGTTGTTGATCCCATAGTGGGTGCTCCATCTGTTGCTGATCCCAATGGGGGTGCTGCTTGTGTTGCCAATGTGGATGATGAGGAAGAGGAAAATGAGATTCCATTGACTCGGAAAAACAGTCGGCAGTTCATCGCCAGTGGTGAAAGTAGTGGAGTTCCCTCTCCTGCTTTGTCTGCCCTCATTGGTCTGCAAGAACTGTCCCTGGCCAACTTTGATCAGACTCTGGAGGATATGGTCCCAGAGGACTTGTTATCGGAGCCAGTGGATGATGATGCAATGGAGGCTTGCGCTGACGTGCCCG
Source organism: Zea mays (assembly GCF_902167145.1). NCBI lineage: Eukaryota > Viridiplantae > Streptophyta > Magnoliopsida > Poales > Poaceae > Zea > Zea mays. Next base: position 119,146,396 of record NC_050101.1, on the reverse strand, counting down.
ATGCTGGGTTGAGGTCATCCCGTGCCTCGTCGACCTTAGAGCGCGATCTCGAGGGCCGGGAGACTGACTTGGATCGTCCTGGTCCTATGGAAGTAGCTGAGGGCCCGTCAACCTTAGAGGTGGTTACTGCAGAGAGCTTGGACCTCAAGAATGGTGCTGACACATGCCCAGCCCCCGAGGGTGTCACCGGGGATGACTTAGCTCGGGTGAAGAGTGTAAGCCACTGCCCAGCCCCCGAGGGTGCTGCCGGGGATGATCCGGCTCAAGCGGGCAGTGCAAACTATGACCCAGCCCCCGAGGGTGCCCGAGCAGGGTCTCCTTCCTGTACTTCCATGGACGTTCATGCGGGATCTCCTCCACACTCTGGCTGTATGGTGGTAGCTCAAACCTTGGACCAGGGAATCGCTTTAGAGGGCAGCGTCCCCGCTGATCAGGTGTTTGGCTCTGTTGAAGGCACCGAGCTGATTCCTACTGGTTCGTTGCAAGCTGCTTCGGGTGGTGGCCTTACGCCTGGTTATCAACTGATCTCTCCTGATTTGGGGATCCCTTCGTTCTTTTCCAACCTCCAGGTACTGTGATGTATTTTAGCTTGATTTTTACATTGCCTGAACTGCTGTTATTACACTCATCTGTTCTCCTCATTAGGCTTTGGTGGATGGGATGGCCAGCCAGCTGAGATTGCAGGGTGCTTCTGTCCCAGAAGTGGCTTCGTCTCTTGCGTGTTGGAATCCAGTGTCACTTCAACATCGCGTCTCTGAATTGGAGGCAACCAATGCTGGTTAGTGCTTTTTTGCTTCTCTTTGCCTTCGCTGCGGACTGCTTTACCTTCTGACCCCGTTTTGTTTGATTATCTCTTGCTAGGAATGACTCGGCAGATTTCAATTCTTGAGGAAAAACATTCCCGAGATCAGGCTGAATTGGTTCAGCGGTGTGCTGACTTCGAGGAGAAGTACTCTCAGAGCCAAACTGAACTGGGTCAAGTCTCTGCTGCCTTGGATGACGCCAATGCACTGAGTTCTTCTCTTCATGCTCAGCTCGATTCTGAAAAGGTAATTTACAAAATTGTGCTTTGCCTTGCTGTGTTCCTATTTCTTGCTTGACTTTTGAAGGAGTTGATTTTTGCTCGCAGGAAGAAAAGCGTATCCTTGCTGCTTCTCATGACAATCTTGATAGATTGTATCGTGATTCTAGCAACTCGCTGACCATCTTGGATAGGAGTCACCGCTTTACAATGGAGGAATTGGACAATCAACGTTGTAAGCTGCAGGAATCCGTGGACGAAGTGACCCGCCTCAAGCAGTTGATATCAGCAAAGGATGCCACCATCAAGGAACTCTGAGCTTCCAAGAAATCCATTGCCCAGGAGTTAGAGACTGCTCGACTGGCTGCTAAAGTTGCCGAAGAAACTTCTGTTACTCTCAAAGCCCAGCGCGACAGAGCCATGGACAAGGCTATTCGGGCGGGACGAATCTTGATGAGGAGACCCGGCGTGGTTGTTCCTAAAGACATAAGGGCTAATGTGAATGCTGCCCCTGATTCCTCGAGTCGCCCTTCTTCGTCGGTCGCTCCTGAGAAAGACATTGCGAAATAGAGGAACATTTTGCGTGCTTTGAGCGCGCGGTTAGTATGATCGAGTATTTGTTAGAGGACATCAGTTCAGCATTCGAATGATATAATTACTCTCTTATTGTATCAGAATTCATCAGTTTGTAAATTTGCAGTAATGAAATGACGCACGATGATTATGAAATTTGTTTGCGGGATATAGAAGTCATCCCCTGAATTGCATAGGCATGAGCATGTTGCACCGGCTTAAGTCGCCACTGACTTTAGCCGATTGCTCCATTAGTAGGGCATAGTGGTCACCCCGAGTTAAGTAAGCGTGAGCATGTTGCACCGCCTTAAGTCGCTGCCAACTTAAGTCGATTGCTCCGTTAGTAGGGCATAGTGGTCACCCCGAGTTAAGTAAGCGTGAGCATGTTGCACCGGCTTAAGTCGTTGCCGACTTTAGCCGATTGCTCCGTTAGTAGGGCATAGTGGTCACCCCGAGTTAAGTAAGCGTGAGCATGTTGCACCGCCTTAAGTCGTTGCCGACTTAAGTCGATTGCTCCGTTAGTAGGGCATAGTGGTCACCCCGAGTTAAGTAAGCATGAGCATGTTGCACCGCCTTAAGTCGTTGCCGACTTAAGTCGATTGCTCCGTTAGTAGGGCATAGTGGTCACCCCGAGTTAAGTAAGCGTGAGCATGTTGCACCGGCTTAAGTCGTTGCCGACTTTAGCCGATTGCTCCGTTAGTAGGGCATAGTGGTCACCCCGAGTTAAGTAAGAATGCAAGTCAATCGTAAACGAACTGAGTATCTTTGAAACCTCTTTTTTATTGATGACATATTTCCACTTTACAGAATACATCGTCGTCCCAGCAGTTTTGAAATACAGCTAGGGATAAAACTTTCTGAGGTGTTCTATGTTCCAGGAGTTCCCAACTTCTGTGCCATCCATCTGAGTGAGACGATACGATCCGGGCCGAGTGACTTCTGCTACCATGAAGGGTCCTTCCCATAAGGGTGATAACTTGTGCCGTCCCTCCCATGTTAGAATTCGGCGGAGGACGAGATCTCCTACTGAGAAGAATCATTGTCGCACAGCCTTGTCGTGATAGCGCCTTAGAGTCTGCTGGTACCGTGCTGATTGGATTACCGCGTTTAGCCGTTCTTCTTCAAGTACATCAATGTCCTCCAGCCTGGTGGCCTCAGCTTCTGCTATGCTTTCGAAGATCAACCTTGGCGCCCCAAACTTGAGATCAGCGGGTAGCACTGCCTCCGACCCATAGACCATGAAGAAAGGAGTGTTTCCATGCAGGGCTCGGCTAGGTTGGGTTCTTAGGCTCCAAACGACATAGGGCAATTCCCTTATCCACTTTCCTGCGAATTTTTCATTCTTATCGAAGACCTTTTTCCTAAGTGCCTCCAATATCATTCCGTTGGCTCGCTCAACCTGCCCGTTGGCTCTTGGATGTGCTACAGATGCATACTTGATCTGAATGCTCTTTTGCTCGCAGAAATCGAAGAATTCTGAACTTGTGAAGTTGGATCCTAAGTCAGTTATGATGTTGTTTGGTGTCCCGAATCTGAATATTATGTCTTGTATGAATTCCACGGCCTTAGCAGAGGTTAAAGAGGCAATGGGCTTGAACTCTATCCATTTAGTGAATTTGTCAATCGCCACCAATACATGAGTGTATCCCCCTTGAGCTTTCTTGAAAGGTCCAATCATATCCAGTCCCCAGCATGCGAAAGGCCAAGTTACTGGTATGGTCTGCAGTTGCTGTGCTGGCATGTGTTGTTGCTTTGATAAGTATTGGCAAGCTTCGCACCTCTGAACTAACTCGGCTGCATCGTTCTTCGCTGTTGGCCAATAGAATCCTGACCTGAAGACCTTCCCGACTAGCGTTCTGGAGGCTGCGTGTATTCCACATTGCCCAGCATGGACCTCCTCCAGAAGTTGCTTCCCAGTGGACGGGAGAATGCACTTCATGAGGACGCCTGATGCACCCCTTCTGTATAATGTCTCCCCAATGAGTGTATAGTGAGCCGACTGTCTGGCAATACGCTCTGTCGAGTTCTTGTTGTCTGGTTCTTCTTCATTCTTTATATACTTAATGATCGGCCTTCTCCAGTCATCAGAGTCTGACTCGGGTTGATCTATGATGTTGCACTCTTCTGTTTGATCCATTGAGATACTCGGCTGTAGAATTTCTTGCACAAAGACTCCGGGTGGGACCTGAGTTCGACTGGACCCTAGCTTGGACAGTACATCGGCTGCTGTGTTCCGATCTCTTTCTACATGATGAAATTCCAGACCCTCGAATTTATCTTCCAGCTTTCGGACGGCAGCGCAGTATTTTCCCATTGAATCGCTTGAACAATCCCACTCCTTGTTTATCTGGCTGATGACTACTAGAGAGTCTCCGTATACCATCAATCTCTTGACGCCCAATGATATGGCGATGTTCAATCCATGGATCAGAGCTTCATACTCGGCTGCATTGTTGGAGGCCGGAAATAGCAACTAGAGGGCGTACTTGAGGTGTTCGCCTCCAGGTGCGGTGAAGAGAATCCCTGCTCCTGCTCCCTGCAGCTTCAGCGAGCCATCAAAATACATTCGCCATACTTCTGCTGTAACACCCCTGGTGTTACTATAACTAAAACTTGAGCATGGCATCATGAGCATTGGCATTGCATATGTTTGACACACCTAGAGTGCATTCACTAGGCAAAAATTTCAAACAAGTTGTATTGTTTTAAGTGTTTTGCAAATAGAACCCTAGGTAATGGACTTAACCCTAAATAGTGGTTAAAGGGGTAAAACTTAACTCAAGTTAAGAAAACCTAAATACTTTAGAGTAAAAGTCATAAAATGACCCTAAGGATAAGCTTGAATCACTTTTGTACCCCTGAGATACCAGAAACCCTAATTGGGACCCTGGAAAACCCTAAACCAAACCCTAGGGGCTTATATGCAAAATTAGTCCATTTTTGGGCTAAAATGCAAAAACCAAGTCAAATAGGTTTCTTAAGTCCCTTGGTTCACAAAAATGTGTACTTGAAAGCAAAGCCCAAGGTTTTGGACCTAAATGCAAAATGGACCTCATTTGAGTTTTGCTCTAAGTCTGAAAATCAGTGAATGGGCTCAACTTTGGGACTTTGTAGCTTGCAAAGCATAGGGTTTTTGCCCTAGGTCACCACATCAAAGTTGAAGACCAATTATAGGAGAACAACTTTGCTTAAGGTTGTGAGCTTAGTTGTTAAGAAGAATTTAGAGAAAACCAAGCCTAAAGTTGGGTTGTCAGGCTGTTATGTCTGAATTTTCAGACTAGCAGTGAACTGACCTCGACTTCAAGCTAGGGTTTTGAGCATGATCCAGTGCTCAAATGAGTTTGATCTCTATAGTTGGATTGTAGCTGGTTTGTAACCCTACAACTTTGGTGCAGATAGATGACAAAGTTGTAATGCAAAAATTGAAGAAAAATGGCTATGAACTTGCTCTGTCAGGCTGTCTGAATGCCACTCGCCATGGTACAGTAGCCCGACTGGATCAGATCGCCAGCGCGGCAGTCCCTCGCCGCCGACGGCTCTCTCCGCCGTGATTCGTGTCGCCGGCGTCGAGATTAGTGCCTGGGTGTTGGATAGCACTGCGGAGTCGCGAAAATATCGTCGCCGTGGATAACTCCGGGCAGTAAACAATCCCGGCCGCCGTACCGCACTCACCACGGCGGATGTGGATATGCTCGCCGGCGACAGCCGCCTCCCGGCCTTGCGCCGCGTGGCTCAGCCCCTCCACTACATCGTCGTGAACCCTTGTGCCTCTTCGTGGCTCGTCGGAGTAACTGCCACGGTAGATGCCACGAATTCACGTGCGCCAGTACCTTCTTCTACCTCCGGCCGCCGCGCGTCGTCGCCCAAATCCCCGGCCACCGCTCGCGGCCTCTATAAATTGACCATGTCCCCAGCTCCGCCATGTACCCAAGCAGCTACCGCACCCACCTGCATCCCAAATCCCCCACTAGCGAGCACAAATTTTGAATTCCCCCCAATTTGGTTCTCCGCCACCGCGAAGAAGACCTCACCGTGGCCAGCTCGATTCAGGTGAGCTCAAGTCCCTCTGCCGCTTGTTCTAGCCTCCGTAGGTACCCCGCAAACCCCTCGAACCCTTTAATTGAACCGGACCGCCAGGGATCACCGGGAACACGTACCATTGTCCTCATCGTTCGCGGTTCACGTGGACAGGGCGTGATAGCTTACCAATCGTGAAATTAAGTTAGGGGAATCGTTCAGGGAGGGTTTAATCCGGTGTACGCCGCTCGGGAGCACCGGCCGTTGCTTAAATTCGCCGGCACAACCTCACCGGAGTTCATCCTCCGCGCGGCCGTTGTCGTGGACCTTCCCCTGCGAAGAAACAGAAACCGGAGGTCTCTTTTGCAAGTTGTCAGTGACTGAGAAACACAGTAAATAAACCTGCTTCAAATTAACCAAAACCCCAGGGTCCCCTGTGCAAAGCCGCCAGGGCGCGGCCGCGCGCGGGCGCTTTCCTCTCTGGCTTGGGCCGTCTGGGCCAGAATCGGCCCAGTTCTGTTTATCCCTTTTCCTTTTTCTTTTTCAGGAAAACTTTAGAAATGTGTAGAAAAATGTAGAGAAATGCTAAAATTGTGGAACTAATTTTCCTAGGTTTGTTATTTTCCATAGTATTTAATAAAAATAAGTTTGAGATTTTTAGTGGAAGTAAGAAATTTTAGGATATTTAAAGTAGCTAAAAGTCTTGGTTATGGATTTTTAGAAAATAATTGATAAGTCCTAAAATGCTCAAAATTTTTATATGAGTGTTATATACTATTTAGAGACCTTGGGTAGAGTTTGAATTGATTTGGACCTTGTTTGATCACCAAACCCCAAAACACCCCCCTGCCCTATGAACTCCTTTACCGACTCCGGAAACCCTAAGTTCCCGGAACTCCGTGAAGGCAAGTTGTATTCAAGACATAAATAATAAGTTTATGTTGTCTTTGCATCCTCATGAGCATCCCATGGCATCCATTCTTATACATACATATGGTTATGATTAGAACGAGAAGAAGAGATAGAAGTAACTGAAGAGCAAGTGCAACCACCATTGGACACTCAGGCCGGGAATAGTTTCTACTTCGACATTTGTGGATCCGAGCCTGAATCACCTGCAAACGAAGGCAAGCCCCGGTGCATTTGCCACCTCCCTTGATGTTTTTAAAAATCTTTCTCACTTGCTTGCTGCATTAAGTTATAGGAGTTGATTGTTAAACAATTCCTGCATTACCTTCCTTGATTTTGATTACCTTCCTTGAAACCCTGTTTTTACAAAAAGGTTTTTTCTATGCTTAGTATTGCTCTAGAAAAACAAAAGGATTTGTTTTACAAAAGATGTTTGGCAAAGTGGGAGGGTTGTTTTCAAAAATAAAACTTGATGGTGGATCCATCATGGCCATGATGGGTCCAACATCGGAAAAGATGTACCTCTGTCAGGTACCAAGTTTTTGGGTTAAAAAGATTAAGCTGAGACCGGGCGGGTGACTTGCACGAGAAAGAGAGTCTCGGTGTAGTGTCTCCGTCTGAGTCAATTAAGGACCGTCTCGATGTAGGCCTGCTGACCGAGGACCCTTTAACTGGTCACATGCCTCGTCATGGGTAAGCCTTGCTTCGGGCAGACTAAGGCCGGAATAAGACAACACGAGATGGGCGTGGAGCGGTGGCGAGAGTAGCGTGTACCCTCCGTGGCAAGAGGCTGGACGGTGGCGTATCTGTGCTCTCGGTCTGCGTGAACCTGATCCGGTCTTAAGAACCCCGGTGGCGGGTTGACATATGCAAGGGTTAAGTGCTACATATGTCGTGTGATTGGAGATCCTCAGCTGAGTATAATCGATTCGGATCGCCGTACCTCCGCGGTTATGGAGACTTGGCCACTGACTTACACGTAGCATTCCACTAAAGATGATGGGTTTTTGTTAAGAAATTGGCTAGTGCAGGACCAGTGATTGAACTAGGGTAGAAAGAACTCTAGTACAGGTAATTTTACTTAACTTGACAAATTAAAACTGGATTTTTAAGGATCCACTTTAGTAAGCATTTCTGCAAAACAGAGTCTTTGAATATTGAAAAGCCTTACCTTGACTCCCACATAACCAGCATACCCTTGAGAGTCTTTTCTTTAGTCGGGTAAGACTTGCTGAGTATTCCATACTCAGGGTTTATCCCTTTGTTGTTTTTAGGTGAGGAAGTAGCAGACTTTTGCTACTTCTGTGCCAAGGTGGTTCCGAAAGAAGAAAATCAAGACTGAAGTGCGGGAGGACTCAGTCCTCCGTTTAGGATCTTTTGCTTTTAGCTTATCGGGAGGAGTCTTGTACCTCCCCTGGTTTGTATAACATTACTCCTATGCACTCACTTTTAGGCTGGTCTGTAATAATATAACTCAAGCTTACTTTTGAAATAAATGTAAAGTTTATGTAATTCGCTTCCGCATTTCTTTATCTCCGATGTTCTGTAATATCTACAAGATGGGTGAGACGTTCCTGGTAAGGTAAGGAAAGATACCGAACTTGTCAAGTAGTTCAGGGGCACCTACAGGGTTGTCTGATGTCCGTTGGACAAGGACAACTGTAGGTGGGCCTAATTACTTGGGAGGTTCCGTCACAGCTGGTATCGGAGCGTAGCCCTTTTTGGCAGATATTATGAAGCATCTTCAAAAGGATTTTTAAGAGTCTTACCTAAAAATTCTTTTCTCTTCTTACCTAAATATTCTGAAGAAGTCTATTTTAAAGACCAGATAGGAAGAGTGCAACATATAGAAGGTTGAATCGACTAAGGTTGATTCTGTAATTATACATGCATCATGCTAAGAATCTTACTAATAACATTTTCCCCCTTAGAAAAGATGCCGCCACGTACCAGGCTAACGGCTCGCAAGTCCACGGGACCAATTGGGGTGCCTCGGCATCAATTGGCTCCCCGACATGAAAGTAGCAGCAGTGGAAGCAACGACCCGATCGGAGACCTTGAAGCTCGTGTGAGTCGACTTCAAGCAGCACTTCAACATAGGACTGATGCTTGGGTCGCTGATGGTGATAGAATCAACGAACTGCGAAGGGACATCCGACATCTGCAGGATCAACTCGCTGATCGAGACTTAGCTCTTGACTGGGCCGTCCAGTCTCGTTTGCTAATGTGTGCTAAGGAAGCAAGGGCTCAGGCCCGAGTTAAAGAACTTAGCTCAACTGTTGATAACCTGCAGGTTTACTGCAACACTTTGCACGAGGAAGTCCATATATTATACTCACAACTACACCCAAGTGAGCCTGCACCACCTGCTGAGGCAGAAGCTGGACCATCTCACGTTGCAGGACGTGCGCTGGGTGGGGAGTTAGACCTTTTTGAGCCTCCTCCTTCCTTGAGGTTGGTAGATGTCTGGACTCCCACACCTGACGATGAAGCCGCCAAGACTGATGGCAAGCAGGAATAAAGGTGTAATAGAAGTAGAGTAGTGTATGGTAGGGTATTGTAGGGTGTATTGTTGTATAATGGGTATTGTATCCTGTTAATAGGTTGAGCTATAACCAAGAAGAGATTCTTTTGACTCTCCCCGCAACCAATCCAGCCAAAGCTTCTGGTAGAGTCTATGAAGCCATTGTACCGGAGATCAAGAACATTCCGGTAGTATGTGAGTTTCCAGATGTATTTCCGGAAGATTTGCCTGGACTACCCCCTGAAAGAGATGTAGAATTTGTGATTGAGCTAAAGCCCGGTACGACTCCGATTTCCCGAAGATCGTACCGTATGCCCCCTAATGAATTGGCAGAATTGAAGATTCAATTACAAGACCTGCTGAATAAGGGATTCATCCGGCCAAGCTCGTCCCCGTGGGGTTGTCCCGCCATCTTTGTGAAGAAGAAGGATCAAACCTTGCGCATGTGCGTGGACTATCGGCCCCTGAATGAGGTCACCATCAAGAATAAGTACCCTCTTCCAAGAATCGACATCTTATTTGATCAACTAACTGGGGCGAGGGTATTTTCTAAAATTGATCTCAGGTCGGGCTATCATCAGATCCGTATTCGGCCCGAGGATATACCGAAGACCGCGTTTACTACGCGATATGGATTGTTTGAATACTTGGTAATGTCTTTTGGGCTCACAAATGCTCCTGCCCATTTCACTTATTTAATGAACTCGGTGTTCATGCCTGAATTGGACAAATTCGTGGTAGTCTTCATTGATGATATCTTGATATATTCCAAGAATGAAGAAGACCATGCTCAGCATTTACGGATTGTATTGACGCGCCTAAGGGAACACCAGCTATATGCCAAATTCAGTAAGTGCGCATTCTGGCTGGAAGAAATTCAATTTTTGGGGCACGTATTATCAGCTAAAGGAATTGCGGTAGATCCTAGCAAGGTCAAAGATATTCTGGAATGGAAACCCCCAACAACTGTTCACCAAGTACGGAGTTTCCTTGGACTAGCTGGGTATTACCGCAGATTCATACCAGATTTTTCTAAGCTTGTGAAGCCAATCACAAGTTTGTTGAAGAATGACATTAAGTTCAATTGGTCTTCTAAGTGCAAGGAAGCCTTTGAGCAACTGAAGACACTATTGACCACTGCTCCGGTATTAGCTCAACCGGACATCACTAAACCTTTTGACGTATATTGTGATGCATCTGGCAGTGGGCTCGGCTGTGTACTGATGCAAGAGGGCCGAGTGATTGCGTATGCTTCAAGGCAGTTGCGCCGACATGAGGAGCACTATCCAACTCATGATCTGGAGTTAGCTGCTGTGGTTCATGCCCTAAAGATTTGGCGTCACTATCTGCTGGGTAATATCTGTCACATATATACAGATCATAAAAGTTTGAAGTACATCTTCACCCAGTCAGAGTTAAATATGAGGCAAAGACGATGGCTTGAGCTCATCAAAGACTATGAACTGGAGATCCATTATCACCCAGGCAAGGCCAATGTGGTGGCAGATGCATTGAGTCGTAAGACTTCCTGCCACTGTCTTATGGCAAAGATCTTCGAGAACACTTTATGTCAAGAAATGGAAAAGCTAAACCTGGGGATCATTCAACAAGGGACTCTAAATCAGTTAAAGCTTGAGTCAATCATTTTGCAAAGAATAATTGATGCTCAAAAGGATAATCTGGGTATGAAGCACATACGAGAAAAGATAAGGGCTGGAACAGCCAAGTGTTTCAAAGAAGACGATCAAGGTGTGATATGGTTTAAAAACCGCATAGTTGTGCCAAAGAACGAAGAGCTCCGCCAGCAAATTCTGGATGAGGCACATCTTAGTCGTTATTCTATTCATCCCGGAAGCACTAAGATGTATCAAGACTTAAAGCAACATTACTGGTGGACAAAAATGAAGATTGAAATTGCACGCTATGTGGCTAAATGCGACACCTGCAGACGTGTCAAGGCCGTACACATGAAAACTGCCGGTCCATTGCAGTCATTATCAATACCAACATGGAAATGGGAAGACATAAGCATGGACTTCATTGTGGGATTGCCCAGGACCGCAAAAGGATATGACTCTATCTGGGTGATTGTTGATCGACTTACAAAGATTGCTCACTTTCTGCCGGTCAAGACAAATTCCCCGGTTACTGTCTACGCCCAATTGTACATTGCTCGTATTCTCAGTTTGCATGGTGTTCCAAAGACCATAGTGTCGGATCGTGGACCTCAATTCGTATCCAAGTTTTGGGAAGAACTTCATAAATTCCTGGGTACTAAACTGCTCCACAGTTCGGCCTATCATCCTCAAACCAGTGGACAAACTGAGAGAGTGAACCAAATACTTGATGATATGCTACGGGCATGTGTCCTGGATTTCTCACTAAAATGGGATGAATGTTTACCTTTGGCGGAGTTTTCATACAATAATAGTTATCAAGAAAGTATTAAGATGGCACCCTTTGAAGCTTTATATGGACGACGGTGTCGGACTCCGCTAAATTGGTCTGAACCTGGAGAAAGATACTTCTTTAGACCTGATATGGTGAAAGAGGTTGAGGAAAAGGTTCAGAGAATTATCCATAATATGAAGAAAGCTCAAGCACGACAAAAGAGTTATGCAGACAAACGGCGAATGCCCTTATATTTTCTTGAAGGGGACTATGTCTACTTGAAGGTCTCACCAATGAAGGGCGTATCGCGTTTCGGAGTTAAAGGAAAACTTGCACCACGATATATTGGTCCTTTTCTTATTCTGGAAAGATATGGGCCAGTGGCGTATCGACTTCAGCTCCCCGAAACATTGTCTGCTGTGCATAATGTATTCCACGTGTCACAATTGAAAAAGTGTCTTAGGGTTCCTGATCGAACCGTTGAAGTGACTGATGTTGTCCTGGAACCAGATTTAACATACTCGGAACATCCTATTCGAGTTCTGGATCAAAAGGACAGGGTCACCCGAAGAAAGACTCTCAAATTCTACAAGATACAGTGGAACCAGCATTCGGAAGATGAGGCTACATGGGAAACCCAAGACTTCTTGGATAAGAATTTCCCAGGCTTTTTAGCCTCATGTAAATTGTAAAGTCTGTATAGCTGTGTGATAAAGAAGTAACCCCCACACCACCCCTGCCTTGTACCAGAAATAAGGAAATAAAAATGTGACACATTTCCTTTTCCATTACTCACCCTAGGATTTTTAATCTCGGGACGAGATTCTTTTATGGGGGGAAGGATGTAACACCCCTGGTGTTACTATAACTAAAACTTGAGCATGGCATCATGAGCATTGGCATTGCATATGTTTGACACACCTAGAGTGCATTCACTAGGCAAAAATTTCAAACAAGTTGTATTGTTTTAAGTGTTTTGCAAATAGAACCCTGGGTAATGGACTTAACCCTAAATAGTGGTTAAAGGGGTAAAACTTAACTCAAGTTAAGAAAACCTAAATACTTTAGAGTAAAAGTCATAAAATGACCCTAAGGATAAGCTTGAATCACTTTTGTACCCCTGAGATACCAGAAACCCTAATTGGGACCCTGGAAAACCCTAAACCAAACCCTAGGGGCTTATATGCAAAATTAGTCCACTTTTGGGCTAAAATGCAAAAACCAAGTCAAATAGGTTTCTTAAGTCCCTTGGTTCACAAAAATGTGTACTTGAAAGCAAAGCCCAAGGTTTTGGACCTAAATGCAAAATGGACCTCATTTGAGTTTTGCTCTAAGTCTGAAAATCAGTGAATGGGCTCAACTTTGGGACTTTGTAGCTTGCAAAGCATAGGGTTTTTGCCCTAGGTCACCACATCAAAGTTGAAGACCAATTATAGGAGAACAACTTTGCTTAAGGTTGTGAGCTTAGTTGTTAAGAAGAATTTAGAGAAAACCAAGCCTAAAGTTGGGTTGTCAGGCTGTTATGTCTGAATTTTCAGACTAGCAGTGAACTGACCTCGACTTCAAGCTAGGGTTTTGAGCATGATCCAGTGCTCAAATGAGTTTGATCTCTATAGTTGGATTGTAGCTGGTTTGTAACCCTACAACTTTGGTGCAGATAGATGACAAAGTTGTAATGCAAAAATTGAAGAAAAATGGCTATGAACTTGCTCTGTCAGGCTGTCTGAATGCCACTCGCCATGGTACAGTAGCCCGACTGGATCAGATCGCCAGCGCGGCAGTCCCTCGCCGCCGACGGCTCTCTCCGCCGTGATTCGTGTCGCCGGCGTCGAGATTAGTGCCTGGGTGTTGGATAGCACTGCGGAGTCGCGAAAATATCGTCGCCGTGGATAACTCCGGGCAGTAAACAATCCCGGCCGCCGTACCGCACTCACCACGGCGGATGTGGATATGCTCGCCGGCGACAGCCGCCTCCCGGCCTTGCGCCGCGTGGCTCAGCCCCTCCACTACATCGTCGTGAACCCTTGTGCCTCTTCGTGGCTCGTCGGAGTAACTGCCACGGTAGATGCCACGAATTCACGTGCGCCAGTACCTTCTTCTACCTCCGGCCGCCGCGCGTCGTCGCCCAAATCCCCGGCCACCGCTCGCGGCCTCTATAAATTGACCATGTCCCCAGCTCCGCCATGTACCCAAGCAGCTACCGCACCCACCTGCATCCCAAATCCCCCACTAGCGAGCACAAATTTTGAATTCCCCCCAATTTGGTTCTCCGCCACCGCGAAGAAGACCTCACCGTGGCCAGCTCGATTCAGGTGAGCTCAAGTCCCTCTGCCGCTTGTTCTAGCCTCCGTAGGTACCCCGCAAACCCCTCGAACCCTTTAATTGAACCGGACCGCCAGGGATCACCGGGAACACGTACCATTGTCCTCATCGTTCGCGGTTCACGTGGACAGGGCGTGATAGCTTACCAATCGTGAAATTAAGTTAGGGGAATCGTTCAGGGAGGGTTTAATCCGGTGTACGCCGCTCGGGAGCACCGGCCGTTGCTTAAATTCGCCGGCACAACCTCACCGGAGTTCATCCTCCGCGCGGCTGTTGTCGTGGACCTTCCCCTGCGAAGAAACAGAAACCGGAGGTCTCTTTTGCAAGTTGTCAGTGACTGAGAAACACAGTAAATAAACCTGCTTCAAATTAACCAAAACCCCAGGGTCCCCTGTGCAAAGCCGCCAGGGCGCGGCCGCGCGCGGGCGCTTTCCTCTCTGGCTTGGGCCGTCTGGGCCAGAATCGGCCCAGTTCTGTTTATCCCTTTTCCTTTTTCTTTTTCAGGAAAACTTTAGAAATGTGTAGAAAAATGTAGAGAAATGCTAAAATTGTGGAACTAATTTTCCTAGGTTTGTTATTTTCCATAGTATTTAATAAAAATAAGTTTGAGATTTTTAGTGGAAGTAAGAAATTTTAGGATATTTAAAGTAGCTAAAAGTCTTGGTTATGGATTTTTAGAAAATAATTGATAAGTCCTAAAATGCTCAAAATTTTTATATGAGTGTTATATACTATTTAGAGACCTTGGGTAGAGTTTGAATTGATTTGGACCTTGTTTGATCACCAAACCCCAAAACACCCCCCTGCCCTATGAACTCCTTTACCGACTCCGGAAACCCTAAGTTCCCGGAACTCCGTGAAGGCAAGTTGTATTCAAGACATAAATAATAAGTTTATGTTGTCTTTGCATCCTCATGAGCATCCCATGGCATCCATTCTTATACATACATATGGTTATGATTAGAACGAGAAGAAGAGATAGAAGTAACTGAAGAGCAAGTGCAACCACCATTGGACACTCAGGCCGGGAATAGTTTCTACTTCGACATTTGTGGATCCGAGCCTGAATCACCTGCAAACGAAGGCAAGCCCCGGTGCATTTGCCACCTCCCTTGATGTTTTTAAAAATCTTTCTCACTTGCTTGCTGCATTAAGTTATAGGAGTTGATTGTTAAACAATTCCTGCATTACCTTCCTTGATTTTGATTACCTTCCTTGAAACCCTGTTTTTACAAAAAGGTTTTTTCTATGCTTAGTATTGCTCTAGAAAAACAAAAGGATTTGTTTTACAAAAGATGTTTGGCAAAGTGGGAGGGTTGTTTTCAAAAATAAAACTTGATGGTGGATCCATCATGGCCATGATGGGTCCAACATCGGAAAAGATGTACCTCTGTCAGGTACCAAGTTTTTGGGTTAAAAAGATTAAGCTGAGACCGGGCGGGTGACTTGCACGAGAAAGAGAGTCTCGGTGTAGTGTCTCCGTCTGAGTCAATTAAGGACCGTCTCGATGTAGGCCTGCTGACCGAGGACCCTTTAACTGGTCACATGCCTCGTCATGGGTAAGCCTTGCTTCGGGCAGACTAAGGCCGGAATAAGACAACACGAGATGGGCGTGGAGCGGTGGCGAGAGTAGCGTGTACCCTCCGTGGCAAGAGGCTGGACGGTGGCGTATCTGTGCTCTCGGTCTGCGTGAACCTGATCCGGTCTTAAGAACCCCGGTGGCGGGTTGACATATGCAAGGGTTAAGTGCTACATATGTCGTGTGATTGGAGATCCTCAGCTGAGTATAATCGATTCGGATCGCCGTACCTCCGCGGTTATGGAGACTTGGCCACTGACTTACACGTAGCATTCCACTAAAGATGATGGGTTTTTGTTAAGAAATTGGCTAGTGCAGGACCAGTGATTGAACTAGGGTAGAAAGAACTCTAGTACAGGTAATTTTACTTAACTTGACAAATTAAAACTGGATTTTTAAGGATCCACTTTAGTAAGCATTTCTGCAAAACAGAGTCTTTGAATATTGAAAAGCCTTACCTTGACTCCCACATAACCAGCATACCCTTGAGAGTCTTTTCTTTAGTCGGGTAAGACTTGCTGAGTATTCCATACTCAGGGTTTATCCCTTTGTTGTTTTTAGGTGAGGAAGTAGCAGACTTTTGCTACTTCTGTGCCAAGGTGGTTCCGAAAGAAGAAAATCAAGACTGAAGTGCGGGAGGACTCGGTCCTCCGTTTAGGATCTTTTGCTTTTAGCTTATCGGGAGGAGTCTTGTACCTCCCCTGGTTTGTATAACATTACTCCTATGCACTCACTTTTAGGCTGGTCTGTAATAATATAACTCAAGCTTACTTTTGAAATAAATGTAAAGTTTATGTAATTCGCTTCCGCATTTCTTTATCTCCGATGTTCTGTAATATCTACAAGATGGGTGAGACGTTCCTGGTAAGGTAAGGAAAGATACCGAACTTGTCAAGTAGTTCAGGGGCACCTACAGGGTTGTCTGATGTCCGTTGGACAAGGACAACTGTAGGTGGGCCTAATTACTTGGGAGGTTCCGTCACATCTGCAGTCTCTGGGTTATCTGGTACTTGCTGTTCAGTCCACTCTGATACGAAATCAACCAGTGCTTGAGTTTTGATGGCAGTGCGAGGTCGGAACTCGATGTCATGAGATCCCAGCTCGCAAGCCCACTTGGCTATTCGGCCAATGGCTTCCTTGTTGTGAAGAATATCTCCTATTGGAAAACCAGTTACTACTATGGCTTTGTGGTCATCAAAGTAGTGACGCAGCTTGTGGGCGGTTAGAAGTACTGCGTATAATAGCTTCTGAACTTGAGGATACTTTTTCTTTGAGGGGCCTAGAACTTCACTGATGAAGTAAACAGGATGTTGTACTGGATAGGCATGTCCTTCTTCTACTCGCTCGACTACCAACGCGGTGCTTACCACGTGAGTCGTGCAAGAGATATACAGTAGCAAATCTTCAGCCGGTTGAGTTGACGTAGCTCGCCGGGGTGGCTTCAGTACGGGTGGTGTTGTCAAGAATTTTTTTAGTGCATCTAGAGCTTCTTGTGCTTCTGAAGTCCATTGAAACTTATCCACCTTCTTGAGTAGCTTGTAAAATGGCAAACCTTTCTCTCCCAGCCTGGATATAAATCTGCTCAAAGCTGCCATACATCCAGTAAGTCGTTGAACCTTCTTTTGTGATCGAGGCGCTTCCATCTTCATGATAGCTTCAATCTTATCTGGATTAGCCTCAATTCCTTGGTGGCTGACGATAAACCCGAGTAACTTTCCAGCTGGTACCCCAAAAACACATTTTTCAGAGTTAAGCTTCCATCTATACCGTCTCAGACTGTTGAAAACCAGATGTAAGTCTTCGATGAAGTCTTCCGAATTCTCCGTTTTGATTACCACATCATCTACGTAGGCCTCCACACGCTTGCCCCAGTGATCGGCTAAGCATGTTTGAATGGCTCTCTGATAAGTCGCTCCAGCGTTTTTGAGGCCGAACGGCATGGAGGTATAACAGAAAGCACCAAACGGAGTGATGAACGCTGTTTTTCCTCGTCTTCCTTCACCAAACTAATCTGATGATACCTGGAATAGCAATCTAAGAAAGACAGCACAGAACATCCAGCGGTGGAGTCCACCACCTGATCTATCCTTGGGAGCCCGAAGGGATCCTTCGGACAGTGTTTGTTGAGATCAGTATAGTCGACGCACATGCGCCAATCCACTTTATTCTTTTTGAGTACAAGAACAGGGTTGGCTAACCACTCGGGGTGTAATACTTCTCTAATAAATCCAGCCGCGACCAAGCGAGCTAACTCGGCGCGAATGGCCTCTCTCTTGTCGGGCGTGAAACGATGTAGCTTTTGCCGAATCGGCCTCGCCTGGGGATAGACCTTCAGTTTGTGCTCGGCCAGTTCTCTTGGGACTCCCGGCATATCCGCAGGTTGCCATGCAAATACATCTCGGTTATCTTGCAGGAACTGGACGAGCGCGCTTTCCTATTTGTCATCCAAGCTGGAGCTGATGATGGCAGTCTTGCGCTCATCAGCGAACCCCAGGTTGATCCTCTTAGTTTCTTCAGTCGGCCGCATAGAGGTCGCGGCCTGAGCTTCGTTTGCCGATACTGCGAGGTCCTCCTCAGGCTTAGAGTTCGCCAGTGTAGAAGGAACCGTCGACGGCTTGGTGGTGAGGGCTGCTTGGATGGCCACTCGGAAACACTCTGCGGCGCCTTGGAAGTCGGCGCGCACAGTTATGATCCCTTGCGGTCCTGGCATCTTCAGTATCATGTATGTGTAATGCGGAATGGCCATGAATTTGGCCAATCCCGGCCTTCCGATGATGGCGTTGTACCCGCAGTCGAAGTTCGCCACTTCAAACCTCAGGAACTCGGTTCTGTAGTTCTCCGGAGTTCCGAAGGTGACAGGCATGTAGATGTGGCCCAGCGGGTATTCCCCTTCCGTCGGCACGATGCCGAAGAAAGGAGTGTCCGACTCGTGGAGCTCTTTGAGGTGAACTCTCAAGCCTTGAAGTGTCCGGGGGAAGGTGACGTTGATGTTGCTCCCCCCATCCACTAGCACCTTCTTTACCCGGCTCTCTCGGATCACCGGATCGACGAGGAGCGGGTATTTGCCTGGATGGTCGAAGTTGAGCCATTGATCCTCCCGAGTGAAAGTGATCGGGTGTTCCGACCACCGGTACGGGGCGGGAGGACCGGTGGTCGCCACCAGTATCTGGCGGTCGTTGAGCTTTTGTTGTCTTTTGTTCTCTTGCGACCCATGTCCGCCGAAGATGACGTTGACCTCCCTGTCGACGCGTGGGAAAGCTCCTCCTCCTCCTTCCTCCTCATGCCGATGAGGTTGTCGTGGTTCATCTGGTCCTCCCCTCGGCGGAGGAGGAGGTAGAGGTTGGAAGGGTCGGCCGTGCCCGACGGAATGCTTGAAGTCCCGGCAGTTACGAAGAGTGTGGTGCATGTCCTTGTGGTATGGGCACTGGACGTCGAGGATGTCGTCCAGTGTGCGTTCGCCTCCACGAGGTCCTCCTCGGGCGCGAGAGGTTGGTGGTCCGGCGGCGTGTACTTCTTCGCGAGGCCTCTTCTACCAGCGTTTGTCGGGTGGCTGGTTCGCGTCGCGTCGTGGTGCTGCCGGTGCGGGCTTCGTTCCTCCGATGAGGTCCTGGGCCCGCTCGTCGGCGGTGATGTAGAGGTCGGCTTCCCGGAACAGCTCCTCGGAGGTAGTCGACGCCTTCTGTAGTATGGCTCGGACGAAAGCCGAGTCGTTGGATCCTCTGTAGAAGTCCTCGATCACGGCCGCCTTTGTGACCTCGGGGATACGATTTCTCATGGTCTGGAACCTTTTGAGGTACGACCGGAGAGTCTCATCCCCCCGACGCTTGATGGATTTGAGGTCCCACGGTTGCGCCGGCTTGTCGGAGAGGGACTGGAAGTTGGCGGTGAAGCGTCGACTGAAGTCCCCCCAGTCGTCGATGCAGTGTCGGGGTAGATGTCGCAGCCATTGCAGCGTGTCTTGCCCAAGGACGATGGGTAAATACGCGGTCATCACGTCTTCGGATGCCCCGGCAGCTCGAGCAGCGGTGGTGTAGATGGCTAGCCAACCCCCTAGATCCTGCTTAGGTTCATATTTGTCGACATTGGATACCTTGAAGTTGGGAGGCCATTGAATGGCCCTAAGGCGCGGAGTAAGAGCGGACACTCCGCACGTGTCCTCCTGTCGTCGGGGACGATGTTTGTCCCGGGGAGGGGAGTTGTGGTTCCTCGACCGTCCCCGGGTGGTACCGCCAGTTGAGGCCGTTGCCGACTCAGTTCTGGTGGCCTGGCTCTGAGCTGGGATGCCATGATCCCTGTCGTACTCCTCCCGACGGCGAATCTCGTTCTCATGCCGCCGTTCGCGCGAAGGCGCAAAGCATTGATGGAGCTTCGCGCGTCTCGGCGACTGTTGATGGCGTGTCGTAGATTGTTCGGCGGGTGAGCAAGCGATAGAAGATGGTTGGCTGTCTGGGTGAACAGGCGTCGGTAGCCCTCAGCGTCGGGAGTCCGAGGAAGTCCATCAGCTATCCGAGCTAGTACCCCTCCGACTTCGCTCGGCGTGTTCATAGCTCGGGCGAAGTCGGGATTCAGGTTGCGCTCGAAGAATGGATTCTCCCGGCGCTGCCTTGCATCTTGCTCGGCTTGTTCCTGAGCCCGTCGGCGATCACGTCGTCGGGAGTTTCTTCGTTCTCTGAAGACGCGTTCTTCCGGAGTTTCTCCTATCTCCGAGACCTCGTCTCGCGAGACAGGCTGCTCCGGATCCCGTTCTCCGACCGCGTGATGTCGTCGAACGTTCCTGCGCTGATTCCTCCGTCGGCGGGATTCTCGTTGAGGCGGTTCTTCTCCGGGTGCGGTCGGCTCGTCGTCGGAGACGGTAGGCGACTCCACTCTCCCGATGAAGAGGACATCGGGGTAGAATGGAGCTGCTGTCGTGGCGACCTTCTTTCCGTTCTCCTTTGAGGCCGGAGGAACGGAAAGAACAACTTGCTTCTCCCTGGTTTCCTTCTTCCTCGCGATCTGTGTCCATTCTTTTGTCGGAGAAGTAGACAGTGGAGTTCTCCGGGTCAGTGAGCCCTCGGCCACCGACTTTCCGGAGACGATCTTTTTCCGGAGAGCTGGAGGTTGCGCTTCTCCGGCATTTTCGGAGTTCGTTGGGGGAGACTTCTTTTCCGGCGGATCCGCGATACGGTGTAGAATTCCCTCTTCATCCGCTACAGATGAGATTGTTCCGAAGCAGAATACGGATCCGGGACGCAGGGTGATCTGGCTGTAGAAGGTGACGGCCATTGAGCTAGCTTGGATCGTCGACACACCCCCTACCTAGCGCGCCAGCTGTCGGTGTTTTGGGTCTGACCGCACACCCGGGGTTGCCCCTCAAGGTGTTTTTAGGAGTAGGACGGTGTCGACAACTGTAGCAAAATGGTTCGTGCCGATTGCACGAGGAACAGTGGACAAGGTTTACAGGTTCGGGCCGCTTAGAGATGCGTAACACCCTACGTCCTGGTGAGTATGCTTGGTGAATGTGGTTACAACAGAGCTCTCTGGATTGAGAATACAGAGAGTTGACGTGGGTGACTAAGTAATAGGGTCGATCGTTCTGAAGGGGTGCCCCCTAGGCCTTATATACTCGACCGTGGGGCAATACATGTGGATATGATAACAATGAGTAGCTAAAAGATAGTGAACTTCTTGAGTTTATCTCCGTGTAATCCTGCCGACTTATCCTCGCATGGCTCCGTTGCATGGGGGCCCCAGCGTGGGAACGTCGGATCTCTGTTGTGGTCATTCGCTCGACGTTGTGGATCGTCCAGGTTTACATCAATCCTGCCTCATGTCGATCTGCTCTGCGGGTTGTCTCTCCCCAGGCCCACGAAAGAATGACCTTATGATTTATTGGGCCCTTGGGCCTTTCGTGAGGTCTTTTACTCTTTAGTGGACCCGGGGGATATCTATCCCCCACAGACAGCGAGAGAGCCCTCACCCACGGAGTGAAGACGACGCGCCCGTGTTCCATTCCTCGAACGGCTCACGCACGCACAACGGCTGCCCCGCGAACCACACGTCCCGTCGCATTAACTCTGCGGCAGGGCAGGCGGCACCTTTGGCAGGCGAAGCAGGCGACGCTTCACCTCTGCCATAATGACCGCGTCAAAAAAGGTGCGCCACGTCGTTCGATTTCGTATCCTTTTCCTCCTCCTCTTTCTCTCTCTTGCTACAGGGACCGAGAAAGGGGATACTCCGAAAGGGATCCTTCTCCGCGAAGGAAGCGAGCCCCGAGCCCTCCTACTGATCAGAGGTTCGAAGGTTGGCCACTCGGAAGGGTTCGGTAGCCGCCTCAGAGCACTCAGGCTCCGCGGCTACTACTGATCAGAGGTTCGAAGGCTGGCCCCTCGGAGGGGTTCGACAGCCGCCTCAGAGCACTCGGGCTCCGCGCCCACTACTGGTCAGAGGTTCGAAGGCTGGCCCCTCGGAGGGGTTCGACAGTCGCCTCAAGCCACTCAGGCTCCACGCCCACTACTGATCAGGGGTTCGTAGGCTGGCCCCCGAAGGGTTCGACAGCCGCCTCAGAGCACGCAGAGCGAGGGATGACTATGGGTACGTTCGATACACAACCAAGGCTCAGGCTACGCTCTCGAGGTACCCTAGGACATTTCCAAGACCAGCGGGAGCGATTTTGTAACGGAATCCCATCAGAGGGAGGCATCGAGCCCTCGGACCCTATCAAATGGGACCGGGTCCGGCAAATCACCTGCAGGTACTTTTGGAGCGCGCCTCTAACCCACTAGCCGACCCTTATCGAACGGGGCACGGGTGTCCACTCGGATCACCCGCTAGCAACTCACTGGAGACACCATGTCCGGCGCCCTCCGAGGGCAACATGGCGCTTTCCCCCCTCCTCCTTGCGGAAAGGCGACGCAGGGGCGTATGAAAAAAGCCGAGTCTGTCCTTGACTGTCCTCTTGCTCTATGCGGAGGCTCGGGGGCTGCTCTCGCAAACCCGGCTCCGGCCAAACCGTTGACATCGTCAACATACCAGCCCGAGAACTTGGAACTTGACTATGCACCCGGGCTACGTCCAGTTCGCATGAGGGAACAACCAGACCGGCCGAAGCATCACGAAACGCGCTAAGACCTCGAAGGAGTCAAACCACTCCTCGAGGCCTCGGGGGCTACACCCGGCGGGTGCGCTCGCACGCACCCACCGGAACGAAACGCAACTGAGAAAGGTCGGTCCCCTTGCAAAAAAGTGCGACAAATGCCTCCAAGCGAGTATCAACAGTCCCTTCGAGGCTCGAGGGCTACTGTCGGGGACCATAATTAGGGGTACCTCCAAGACTCCTAATCTCAGCTGGTAACCCCCATCAGCACAAAGCTGCAAAGGCCTGATGGCGCGATTAAGGTCAAGACTCAGTCCACTCAAGGGACACGATCTCGCCTCGCCCGAGCCCAGCCTCGGGCAAAGGCAGCCGACCCCGGAGGATTCACGTCTCGCCCGAGGGCCCCCTCAAGCGACGGACACACCTTCGGCTCGCCCGAGGCCCAGTCTTCGCGGAGAAGCAACCTTGGCCAGATCGCCACGCCAACCGACCGTATCGCAGGAGCATTTAATGCAAAGATCGCCTGACACCGTATCCTGACGCGCGCTCTTCAGTCGACAGAGCCGAAGTGACCGCAGTCACTTCGCCGCTCCACTGACCGACCTGACAAGAAAACAGCGTCGTCTGCGCCGCTCCGACCGTTGTGCCACTCGACAGAGTGAGGCTGACAACAGCTAAGTCCAGCCTCGAGCGCCATGGGAAGCTCTGCCTCGCCCGACCCCAGGGCTCGGACTCAACCTTGACCCCGGAAGACGGACTCTGCCTCGCCCGACCCCAGGGCTCGGACTCAGCCTCGACCTCGGAAGACGGACTCCGCCTCGCCCGACCCTAGGGCTCGGACTCAGCCTCGACCTAGGAGGAGCCTCCGCCTCGCCCGACCTAGGGCTCGGACCGACCACGTCACAGGGGGCCATCATTACCCTACCCCTAGCTAGCTCAGGCTACGGGGAACAAGACCGGCGTCCCATCTGGCTCGCCCCGGTAAACAAGTAATGATGGCACCCCGCGTGCTCCATGACGATGGCGGCTCTCAGCCCCTTACGGAAGCAAGGAGACGTCAGCAAGGATCCGACAGCCCCGATAGTTGTCCTTCCACAGGGCCCAAACGCTCCTCCGACGGCCACGACATCACATGAACAGGGTGTCAAAACCTCTCCGACTGCCACGACGGCATGTACTTAGGGCTCTAGCTCCTCTCTGCTAGACACGTTAGCACACTGCTACACCCCCTATTGTACACCTGGGCCCCCTCTTTACGCCTATAAAAGGAAGGTCCAGGGCTCTCGTACGAGAAGGTTGGCCGCGCGGGAGAACGGGCTGGCGGATAGTCTCTCTCTCTCTCTATCTCTCCCTCGCGGACGCTTGTAACCCCCATACTGCAAGCGCACCCGACCTGGGCGCAGGACAACACGAAGGCCGCGAGTTTCCCCTTTGTCGTTTCTCACCCCCTTTCGTGCTCCGTCTCGCGCCGACCCATCTGGGCTCGGACACGCGGCAACAATTTACTCGTCGGTCCAGGGACCCCCGGGGGTCGAAACGCCGACAATTTATTTTGTACATATACACTTAAAATTTTGGTTTAACTATTAAAAAACATACAAATATTTTAGAATAAACAATAATATTCACACATGAAGCAAATAACTTGTGTACTTGACACATCAACATGGCAGGATGAGTGTATGGCATATATAATATAAAAAAATCATGTCTCAAACTCAAACGATACCAACAACATTACATGATTACATCAGTAAACCAATAGCAACAACAATAACATGATACATATATGAGAATAAATTCATGTCCCAAGCTCAAATAGTAACAATAGCATTACATGACTACATCAATAAGTCAATAATAGCCACAATAACATGATTCATAGATGAGAATAAATTCATGTATCAAACCCAGACGGTACCAACAACTTTACATCATTACATCAATAAATAAAAAATAGTAGGAATAACATGACACATATGAGGCACCAATTCACCATTGCACCAACAGCACTACAACAACAATTGAACACTTAGTCAAGCTTCAACTTCAGTCAACTATGGTAGAATCTGGTTCATCCTAGCAAAAAAGTAGACAAACATATGTTAGTTCAGTAAACCAAAACTAAGCAATAAATATTAAGGAAATCAATGTTACAATCTATTATTTTTCCTCCAAACATGTCAGTAGAACATTCATAAAACAGGTCTGATTTGATGTGGGCTTATTACCCTCCCTTAGTGCTGAATACACACTCAAATGCCACTATTGTAACTGGAATTGCCGTGATTGTGAGCATCTAGGGCCCTAAGTAGTGTTTTGGTGATTAATGATAAACATGCGTGGACTAACGATTTCTTTAAGAAAATAAGAATGTAGATTGGTCCATGGAAACTTGAGCTAAAGCAAGTCTTGAAGGACTTGGGAGATATTGTTGGATAGCTCAAGACAAAAGGTATATGATGGGTTTTCTCTTTTGTCGGTCAACAGCAGCTTAGAGAAGTAAAATGATCGGGTTAGTAGGCTAGATAGTCATATTATCAAGAGGGGTCAATGAAGTTTCCTTGATGAAACTTTTAGTGCCTCATAGCTCATGTAGTTGATGCATTTGCATGAGATCTAGCAGTGCTTCCCTTTGCGAAATAAAACATATTTGAAAGTCGCCTAGAGGGGGGGTGAATAGGCAAATCTGAAATTTATAAACTTTAAGCACAACTACAAGCCGGGGTTAGCGTTAGAAATATAATCGAGTCCGAAAGAGAGGACGAAAACAAATCACAAGCAAATAAGGCGGATGACACGGTGATTTATTTTACCGAGGTTCGGTTCTTGCAAAACTACTCCCCGTTGAGGTGGTCACAAAGACCGAGTCTCTTTCAACTCTTTTCCTCTCTCAAATGGTCACCTAGACTGAGTGAGCTTCTCTTCTCAATCATTTGGGACACTAAGTCCCCACAAGGACCACCACACAATTGGTGTCTCTTGCTTTGATTACAAAGAACTTGGGAACAAGAATAGAGGAAGAAGAAAAGCGATCCAAGCGCAAGAGCTCAAAAGAACACGACAAAACTCTCTCTTCTAGTCACTATTGCTTTGAGTGGAATTGGGACTTGGAGAGATTTTGATTCACTCTATTTGTGTCTTGTATTGAATGCACTAGCTCTTGTATTGAATGTGTTGGCTGAAAACTTGGATGCCTTGAAGTGTTGGTGGTTGGGGGTATTTATAGCCTCAACCACCAAAGTGGTCGTTGGGAAAGACTGCTGTCGAAGGGCGCACCGGACAGTCCGGTGCGCCAGCCACGTCACCCAACCGTTAGGGTTCGACCGTTGGAGCTCTGACATGTGGGGCCACCGGAAAGTCCGGTGGTGCACCGGACAGTCACTGTTCATTGTCCGGTGTGCCATCTGGCACCTGCTCTGACTCTACGTGCGCAGTCGTGCACTATTTACTGTTCACTGTTGCTTTTGCAGACGACCGTTAGCGCAGTTAGCCGTTGCTCTGCTGGCACACCAGACAGTCCGGTGCTACACCGGACAGTCCAGTGAATTATAGCGGAGTGGCTTCCCAAATTACCGAAGGTGGCAAGTTCGGAATTGATCTCCTTGGTGCGCCAGATTAGGGCTGCATTCGATTGTCTTTTGCTCTTTTTATTTGAACCCTTTCTTGGACTTTTTATTGGTTTGTGTTGAACCTTTGGCACCTGTAAAACTTATAATCTAGAGCAAACTAGTTAGTCCAATTATTTGTGTTGGGCAATTCAACCACCAAAATTATTTAGGAAAAGGTGTGAGCCTATCTCCCTTTCAATCTCCCCCCTTTTTGGTGATTGATGCCAACACAAACCAAAGCAAATATATAAGTGCAAAATTAAACTAGTTTGCATAAGGTAAGTGCAAAGGTTACTTGGAATTAAACCAATTTACATTTCATAAGATATGCATGGATGCTTTCTTCTAATTTAACATTTTGGACCACGCTTGCACCACTTGCTTTGTTTTTGCAAATGTTTTGGAAATTCTTCTTCAAAGTGTTTTGCAAATAGTCAAAGGTATATGAATAAGATTTTGAGAAGCATTTTCAAGATTTGAAATTTTCTCCCCCTATTTCAAATGTTTTTCCTTTGACTAAACAAAACTCCCCCTCAATGAAATTCTCCTCTTAGTGTTCAAGAGAGTTTTAGATATTAATTTTGAAGAGGTTATATCAATTTGAAATCATATCAAGAATAAGATGCCCATTTGAAAAACTTCTTTAATACCAATTGAAGGACTACATTTTTTGAAATTGGTGGTGGTGCGGTCCTTTTGCTTTGGGCTAATACTTTTGAAAGTCGCCTAGAGGGGGGTGAATAGGGCAAAACTGAAATTCTCAAAATAATCACAACTACAAGTCGGGTTAGCGTTAGAAATATAATCGAGTCCGCGAGAGAGGGCGCAAAACAAATCGCAAGCAAATAAAGAGTGTGACACGTGGATTTGTTATACCGAGGTTCGGTTCTCGCAAACCTACTCCCCGTTGAGGTGGTCACAAAGACCGGGTCTCTTTCAACCCTTTCCCTCTCTCAAACGGTCCCTCGGACCGAGTGAGCTTTCTCTTCTCAAATGCTTGGAACACAAAGTTCCCACAAGGACCACCACAAGATTGGTGTCTCTTGCCTCAATTACAAGTGAGTTTGATCGCAATGAAGAAGCAAAGTAAGAAGAAAGCAATCCAAGCGCAAGAGCTCGAAGGAACACAAGCAAATCTCTCTCACTAATCACTAGGGCGTTGTGTGGAGTTTGGAGAGGACTTGATCACTTGGGTGTGTCTAGAATTGAATGCTAGAGCTCTTGTAAGTAGTTGAAGTGGGAAAACTTGGATGACTTGAATGTGGGGTGGTTGGGGGTATTTATAGCCCCAACCACCAAACTAGCCGTTTGATGAAGGCTGACTGTCGTATGGTGCACCGGACAGTCCGGTGCACACCGGACATGTCCGGTGCGCCAGCCACGTCACCAAGCCGTTGGGATTCGACCGTTGGAGCTTCTGACTTCTGGGCCCGCCTAGCTGTCCGGTGTACACCGGACATGTACTGTAGATTGTCCGGTGCACCGTCTCTCGTGTGCCTGACTTCTGCGCGCTTCTGGCGCGCATTAAATGCGCCTGCAGGTGACCGTTGGCGCGAAGTAGTTGTTGCTCCGCTGGCTCACCGGACAGTCCGGTGTACACCGGACATGTCCGGTAAATTATAGCGGAGCAAATTCCCGAAGCTGGCGAGTTCCAGAGCCGCTCTTCCCTGAGGCACCGGACACTGTCCGGTGTACACCGGACAGTCCGGTGAATTATAGCAGAGCGCCTCTAGATTTTCCCGAAGGTGACGAGTTTGACTTGGAGTCCTCTGGTGCACCGGACACTGTCCGGTGCGCCAGACCAGAGGTGCCTTCGGTTATCCCTTGCTCTCTTTGTTGAACCCAATTCTTGGCCTTTTTATTGGCTAAGTGTGAACCTTTGGCACCTGTATAACTTATACACTAGAGCAAACTAGTTAGTCCAATTATTTGTGTTGGGCAATTCAACCACCAAAATCAATTAGGAAATAGGTGTAAGCCTAATTCCCTTTCAACTTTCTCCCCCTTTGTCATGAATCACCAAAAGCGGATACTTGTGAGTGAAATATGAGCCCTTTTTCTTTCTCTCCCCCTTTGGCAAACAATATATGAGTGAAGATTATACCAAATTGGAGAGCGGTGCGGAGTGACGGTGAAGGATGAATAATTCGATGGAGTGGAGTGGAAGCCTTGTTTTTCGCCGAAGACTCCATTTCCCTTTCAATCTATGATTTAGCATGAAATACACTTGACAACCACATTAGTCATAGCACATGAAAGAGATATGATCAAAGGTATATAAATGAGCTATGTGTGCAAGGAATCAATCAAAGTTCCTAGAATCAAGAATGTTTAGCTTATGCCTAAGTTTGGTAAAAGTTTTTGAAAGTCGCCTAGAGGGGTTGAATAGGCAAATCTGAAATTTACAAACTTAAGCACACACTAGAAGCCGGGGTTAGCGTTAGAATTTAATTCGAGTCCGAAAGAGAGGGCAAAAAACAAATCACAAGCAAATAAGGCGGATGACACGATGATTTGTTTTACCGAGGTTCGGTTCTTGAAAACCTACTCCCCATTGAGGTGGTCAAAAAGATCGGGTCTCTTTCAACCCTTTATCTCTCTCAAACGGTCACCTAGACCGAGTGAGCTTTTCTTCTCAATCAAACGGGACACTAAGTCCCCACAAGGACCACCACACAATTGGTGTCTCTTGCTTTGATTACAATGATCTTCAGAACAAGAAATGGGAAGAAGAAAAAAGCGATCCAAGCGCAAGAGCTCAAAAGAACACAAAAGTCTCTCTCTTTAGTCACTAATTTGTTTGGAGTGATTCTGGACTTGGGAGAGGATTTGATCTCTTTGTTTGTGTCTTGGAATGAAGTCTAGAGCTCTTGTATGAGGTTTGATGGCTGAAAACTTGGATGCATTGAAGTGTGGTGGTTGATGGGTATTTATAGCCCCAACCACCAAAATGGTCATTGGTGAGAGCTTCTATCGTATGGCGCACCGGACAGTCCGGTGCGCCATCGGACACTGTCCGGTGCGCCAGCCACATCACCAAGTCGTTGGGTTCCGACCGTTGGAGCTTCTGACATGTGGGCCACTGGACACTCCGGTGGTGCACCGGACAGTCACTATTCACTGTCCGGTGCGCCTTCTGCGCCTGCTCTGACTTCTGCGCGTGCAGGCGCGCACTGTAGCGTTTCACTGTTCCTCTGCAGACGACCGTTGGCGTTGTTTAGCCGTTACTCCGCTGGCACACCGGACAGTCCGGTGCTACACCAGACAGTCCGGTGAATTATAGCAGAGTGGCTCCCAAAATTCCCGAAGCTAGCGAGTTGGAGAGAATCCACCCTGGTGCACCGGACACTGTCCGGTGGCACACTGGACAGTCCGGTGCGCCAGACCAGGGCAGCCTTCGGTTGTCTTTTGCTCTTTTTATTTGAACCCTTTCTTGGACTTTTTATTGGTTTGTGTTGAACCTTTGGCACCTGTAGAACTTATAATCTAGAGCAAACTAGTTAGTCTAATTATTTGTGTTGGGCAATTCCACCACCAAAACCATTTAGGAAAATGTGTGAGCCTATTTCTCTTTCAATCTCCCCCTTTTTGGTGATTGATGCGAACACAAACCAAAGCAAGTATATAAGCGCAGAATTGAACTAGTTTGCATAATGTAAGTGCAAAGGTTACTTGGAATTAAACCAATATTCATTTCATAAGATATGCATCGATGGTTTCTTCTAATTTTAACATTTTGGACCACGCTTGCACCATTTGTTTTGTTTTTGCAAATTCTTTTAGAAATTCTTTACTAAGTCTTTTTGCAAATAGTCAAAGGTAAATGAACAAGATTTTGAGAAGCATTTTCAAGATTTGAAATTTTCTCCCCCTGTTTTAAATGCTTTTCCTTTGATTAAACAAAACTCTCCCTCAATGAAATTCTCCTCTTAGTGTTCAAGAGGGTTTTAGATATTAATTTTGAAGAGGTTATACCAATTAGAAATTATATCAAAAATAAGATACCAATTTGAAAATATTTTAAAAACACTTCTTTAATACAAATTGAAAGACTACAATTTTTTGAAATTGGTGGTGGTGCGGTCCTTTTGCTTTGGGCTAATACTTTCTCCTCATTTGGCATGAATCGCCAAAACGGATACTTGTGAGTGACATATAAGCCCTTATACTTTCTCCCCAATGGCAAATAAATAGATATGAGTAAAGATTATACCATAGTGGAGAACTATGCGGAATATCGGCAAATACCGATGGAGATGAGTGGATGCGCCTTCTTTGCTGAATACTCCATTTCCCTTTCAATTCTATGGCTAAGCATAAGATTACACTGGAAAACACATTAGTAATAGACATAAAAGAGGTATGGTCAAAGATATATAAATGAGCTATGTGTGCAAAGAATCAATCAAAATTCCTAGAATCAAGAATATTTAGCTCATTCCTAAGTTTGTTAAAGGTTTTCTCATCTAGTGGCTTGGTAAAGATATCGGCCAATTGATCTTTGGTGTTTATATAGGCTATCTCGATATCCCCCCTTTGTTGGTGATCCCTCAAAAAGTGATACCGAATGGCTATGTGCTTAGTGCGGCTGAGTTCAACGGGATTATCCGCCATGCGGATTGCACTCTCATTATCACATAGGAGAGGGACTTTGCTAAACTTGTAGCCATAGTCCCTAAGGGTTTGCCTCATCCAAAGCAATTGCGCGCAACAATGGCCTGCGGTAATGTACTCGGCTTCAGCGGTAGAAAGAGCTACAAAATTTTGTTTCTTTGAAGCCCAAGACACCAGGGATCTTTCTAAGAGCTTACAAGTCCCTGATGTGCTCTTTCTATCAACCTTACACCCTACCCAATCAGCATCTGAATATCCAAATAAATCAAAAGTGGATCCCTTGGGGTACCAAAGGCCAAACTTAGGTGTATGAACTAAATATCTCAAGATTCTCTTCATGGCCCTAAGGTGAACCTTGCACACATGCATACAGAAAGCATAATATCCGGTCGAGATGCACATAAATAAAGTAGAGATTCTATCATCGACCGGTATACCTTTTGATTTAGGATTTACCTCTCGTGTCGAGGTCGAGATGCACATTGGTTCCTATGGGTGTCTTGTTGGGCTTGGCATCCTTCATTCCAAACTTGGTGAGTATATCTTGAATGTACTTCGTTTGGCTAATGAAGGTGCCCTCTTGTAACACCCTGAATTTGGGGGTATAAAAATTTTTTGCTCATATTCACAAATTCAAGTGTTACTTCCCTTTTCTCATCCTTCCTCATTCTTTTCTTTTTCATTTCTATAGGAGAAAAGTGCTTATTTTATTTGTAATTATAGTTTAATAGGTTAAACCCTAAGGGAGTATGAATTGTTGCATCATGTTGAACCCTAGATTTCACTTTTTGCTTGGTGCATAATTCTTGAAAAGTCTAATTTGAATTTGTGGTTTATTTGGATTTGAATCAAATAGAGAAAATAAAAAGAAAAGAGAAAACAATTCCAGAATAAAAGAAAAGAGGAAAGAAGCCCAACCCCGCCGCCCCCTCGGCCTTTCGGCCCACTAGGCCCATCCCGCGCGCGCGCTCTCCCCCCCCCCCCCCCCCCCCCCCCGCTCTCTCTGCCCTGGCGGGCCCGCCCGTCAGCGCGGCCGTCTTCCGCGCGCCCGCCCCCGTTTTCCCCTCTCTCTGCTCGCGGGCCCGGCTTGTCAGCCCCGTCGTCCTCGCGTAACTGCCGCCCGAGCTGCGCGCGGCCGCCTTCTCCGCGCCCACGTCGCGCGTGGAGCTCGCAACCGCCCCGCCCCTGGCCACTTGAGCCCAGAGCCCCACTCGCCCTCTCCCCCTCCCTCTTTTGCGCACCAGCAGACCCCTCTTCCACCTCTCCCTCGCTGCGCGCACGCCAGAGCGCCCCCGTCGTCCCGAGCTCGGTTCCCCGTCGCCGTTGGAGCTCCGCTGCGCCCTTTGCCCCGGTGAGCTCCGCCCCGACGTCCGCAACCCGGGACGCGCCCCAATTCCCTCTCCCCCTCCCTATTTCTCTCTGCCCGCGCTCACCCGCCATCCTCCGTGCAGCCGCGAAGGTTCGCCACCGTCGCCCCGGGCCACCGTCGCGTCATCGCCGCCACCGAGGAGTCCCCGGAGCCCGCCTTGAGGTAAAGAACCTCTCCCGCCCCCTATCGACCCTTGTTTTGCTCTCTGCTGCGTTTAATTCCTCGCCGGAGTAGATTTATGCCGCCGCCGAGCCGCTCCGCCGTGAACCGCCCCCTCTGGTGCCCCTGCCCCGACCCAGACCCCACCAGAGGATTCCCCGTGCCCTCCCCAACCTTCCCGGCCACTCAGTTCGCCCCAGAGACCCGCCAAGCGCCCGCGCCCCTCGTCTCCGGCGAGTCCTCCGCCGCGGGGACGAGCGCCGCCGCCCCAGCTAGCCGTAGGAGAAGCCCAGGCCGGCCACCCGATCCCCACCGTCCATCCCAGATCAGGTGGCCCCGTTTTAATTAGGCCAAGCCTAATCCTGGCCGTCCGCCGGAGATCCAGCGGCCCAGGCCCGCTTCCCCCACACCCCGCCTCCCTGCCAGTTGGGCCCCGCCTGTCAGCCCGCCCGTGCCCGCGCTGCCGTTTGGGCCCCGCCTGTCAGCCCGCCCGCGCACTCGCGCTGCCCGCCGGTCCCGCCTGTCAGCCGCCCAGGCCGCCGCGCGCTCGCGCGCCCGCCCGCAGGATCTGATCCTGGCCGTTCGCCTTAGATCTGACGGCCGTAGTAGCCCGATACCCCTTCGCCCGCGCGTTTTCTTAAAGAGACCCCCGGTTTTCTGGAATTTGAACCTGCCGTCCCTGGTTTCTCTCAGTTAGGTCCCTGGGCCTTTTATTTAATTCAAAATAGGTATTTAGGGTATATTTTTAACCCCTAAACTTGTAAAATTCATAACTTTGTCATATGGACTCCAAATTAGGTGCTTCAAATTGCAAAATGCTCATGATGTTTTTGTCTATCTATTTAAACAATGTTTCCCTGCTGTTTCCATGTACCAATTAATGGTTAATCATTAGGATAGGATTAAGGTTATTGGAACCCTATTTGAGATGATTAGAAGTTGGTAGACTTTAATAAAAGTTGGAGCACTCAAGTTTATGGACTTAAACACCTAAGTTTAGGAACCTAAAACCATGTGATGATTTAATCCCACCACTGACTTAAACCTGATTAGTGGATAATGAATCACTTTGTATAGTCCTCTACCCCAGACCTAGGGAACACCAGAGTGCCTATCCCTTTTCTACTATGAACTTGTGATTTCTCTGCTGCATATGTTTGGTATGTTGCTTTTGTTTGTTATTTTCCCAAGTGCATAGTGTGAATGATTACTTTACATAGACATCGAGCAGTCTGTGTTTCCCGAGGAAGTTGCAGAGGAAGTCCCTGATCAGCAGTTTGGTGAAGGCAAGTGTCCTCTGACCCATTATGTCCTATTCACTTATAACTTACTATCCCGCATTACTTACTTGAAACCTAAGGTTTGACTAGCTTTACATTTTACTTTATCCTTGATGACCTTATGGGTTGTTATGGTTAGCACTCTGCTACTGCCTTAACCTAATCAATGAACATGATGTGACTATTTATGATACTGTTATCTTGATGATGTTGATGATCTTGTGGTACTCTAGGGGGCTCAGGCTGTTTCCTGAGTACCTCTCCGTAAGGACTTGTTCGTTGAGAGACCACCCGGGATAACAGTGCAACCATGAGGGTGAAATGGGATGCCCTTAGCGGATTAATTGGATGAACTAGAGGTGTAGTTGCTTAGCCGTTGTGCCGTCAATGGGGTCCAGGCACAGTGCTTGCTCTGCCGAGGCTGAGTGCCGGGGTTCTTTCGTTTTGCTCTTTGTTAGTCACTCTCCTGCGGGGAGGGGTACTGTGTTTATCAAACTGGAGAAACCTAACGGGCAGCTACGATCTCTAGGGAATCTTTGTAAAAGCTACGTAGTGATGCCCTGCCGGACCACCTAGGTAGTGGTCAATGGGGATTAGCTCTCCCCGGGTAGAAAGGGAATCACGGCTCATGGGTAAAGTGTGCGACCTCTGCAGAGGGTAGTGAAACTGGTATATCAGCCGTGCTCACGGTTAAGAGCAGCCTTGGGATCCTCTTTGATTAGAGATACAGATGGTTCGAGATACAAGGATTATGTTATGGTTGTGGTTCGACTATGATGATGTTCCTCGATGAGGAAATGGTTTACGGGTTGGTTAATGCTAAAATCTGGCTTCTACTAATGATAAATACCTGACCAACTAAAAGCAATTGCTTGAGCCTAACCCCACATAAAGCTAGTCCACCTCAGCCAAACGGGACATTTGCTGAGTACGTTGATGTGTACTCATCCTTGCTTTACCACAAAACACCAGGTTGTCCGCATTGCAACCACTGCTCAGGAGGAGACGAAGTCGTGGAAGGAGACTTCCAGGAGTTCCAAGACTACGACGAATTCTAGGAGTGGGTTGGCGGCAACCCCCAGTCAGCTGCCTGTGAAGGCCTTATCTTTACTACGTTTCGCTAGTACTTTGATTTACCTGTTAAGACAATGACTATGTGGATGTCTATGACTCTGTGATGTAATAAGTTAATACTCTTTATGTTATTATTTGAGCATTGTGCGATGATTTTCATTTATGTAATCGCTGTGTACGTGAGTTCTGATCCTGGCACGTACATAGTTCGCATTCGGTTTGCCTTCCAAAACCGGGTGTGACATAAGTGGTATCAAAGCCGTGCTGACTGTAGGACCGCTGACCTAGAGTAGCACTGGTCGTACTAAGGACTATTGACCTTCCCTCTCACCTTGACCTCTGATGTTACTTCAAAAGTCGGTCACCTCGACCAACCCTATGTTTTACTACATATATATACTATATTATACCTTGTTAAAATTTTTATCTTATTCTGTCTATGGTTCATTCACTTGTCATATTAGTTCTGCTCTTACTCTTATGCTTATGGTGTCTTTTGTAGATGGCTCGTCTTAGACACACTGCACGTAAGTCGGTGATTCCTTTCCTGTCGTCTCGACTTGCGGAGCGTCCTCTGCACCGCACCGTGTCCGGTCAGTCGAGTCACCTGGAGAGGCTGCACCACCGCCTGCGTGAGGAGCAGGAACGCCGGCGCCAGCACAGAGAGCAGCAGGGCTCTTCCTCCCCACCCCAGCGAGAGGTGGAGTCCGTGAGGCCCCGTTCCTCTGTTGCCCAGCTGGAGGCGCCCCCTGCACCACCGCGGGATGCCCCGGCTGTTGGAGGAGCTACTGGAGGAGGTCCTGGAGGAGACCCCGACGACGACGACTCAGACCACAGCACGGAGTCTTCTGAGCCGCAGGAGGCGGAAGGATGGGTCGCCCGACCCATCACCCGTGACGCCGCTCGCGGTTGTCACTTCCACGACGCACTCGACACCTTGCTGCGCCAGGCTTTCGACCGGCACACCTGGTCGATCGAGTATCGTTGTGTAGTCTACCAGCACAGTCGCGGGAGGTACCCGGACCGCTGGGAGGCTACCTGCCTAGTTCGCCGTCCGGAGGATGACCTCCGGGGTGCGGAGGCCGTTTCGGAGCACTACTCTATCTCCGAGAGGGACACTGCAGAGGCGGCTATGCAGGATGCAGCACGGCGTGCACTCTCCCAGTACTGTTCGTTGTTCGGTGGGGTGACCGACGGTCTTAACCTTCGGTACTACCCCCGCCGCTCTACTGGCAGCACAGAGAGTGTGGTTGTCTCACCTGTTGGTGAGGCTAACCCTAGGTTGAGCAGCACAGTCAACCTAGTCGCGGTGCTTAACACCGAGCTGGATCACTCTCTGGACGAGCTAAGCAGGGCTCGAACGGAGATTGCGGAGTTGCGTGCTGAGCTGGCAGAGCGCCATCACCAGGAGGGTGGTTCCCCCGCTCCTGTTGGGACTCAGCACCCATACCGCTCACCGCCACGTGGTCACCACACTTATGGTTCCCCTGTCTGTAAGACCAGGATAGATTTGGATCCTTAGATCGTTAGCGTCGGAGTTTGTAATAATTCTTAAGTCAGATGTCTCAGTCTTAGGTAGTCAGTTTAGTTTGCTTATCAGTTGCTTCCATTTAGTTTAGTTTGCTTATCAGTTGCTTGCATGCTTGTTATGATGAACTTGTGCTGGATTTGGATCTTTGTAATGACTGTTGCCAACCTGTGGGTTTCCCCTGCAGTTTGGCTTAGCTAGTAATGTTAATGAAGTCAGTTGTTTAGTTGGGAAACCATTTACTTCTACTTTCCTTTCTATCTGAGAAGCTGTGTTGAATCATAATGAGGATCAGTGAAGCTCCTTGTTCACTCAGTGTCATGAAGAATTCTGTATTCTCTTTTCTTATGCTGAAGGATTGTAAGATCAATGCTGATGTATGAATGTCTTCCACAGATGTCTGACAACAGGCGCCGATGCAACAGGCGTGCTCAGCAAGAGCAGCATGACCAGCAGGAGGAACAACAGAGGCAGCCTCCCCCACCACCCCCGATGTCAGTGGAGCAGATGTTCTTGATGCAGACTCAGGCAGTGCAGGCCATTGGGCAGACTCTGGCAGCCATGCAGCAGGCTCAACAGCAACCCCAACCCCAATTGCATGTGCAGATGCCCCAGATGCCGCGAGATAAGCATGGTGAGTTCATGAGAGGGCACCCTCCTACCTTCGCCCATTCTGCTGACCCCATGGATGCCGAAGACTGGTTGCGTGCAGTGGAAAGGGAACTGCGCACCGCCCAATGTGACGACAGGGAGAAGGTTCTATATGGTCCCCGTCAGCTGAGGGGAGCAGCCCAGTCCTGGTGGGAGTCCTACCTCGCCACACATGCTGACCCCGAAGCCATCACCTGGGAAGAATTCAGCGAGAGTTTCCGCAGGTACCATGTGCCGGAGGGACTGATGATCGTGAAGAAGGAAGAGTTTCTGGCTCTGAAGCAGGGACCCCTGTCTGTTAGTGAGTACAGAGACAAGTTTCTGCAGCTGTCTCGTTATGCACCTGAGGACGTCAACACTGATGCTAAAAGGCAGTACAGGTTCATGAGGGGTTTGGTGGATCCCCTGCATTACCAGCTGATGAACCACACCTTCCCCACCTTCCAGCACCTGATCGATAGAGCAGTTATGACTGAGAAGAAGCGTAAGGACATGGAAGATCGGAAGCGCAAGATGAGTGGACCCCAGTCCGGAGGCATCAGCCGTCCACGTTTCTCAGGCAGTTCATCTCAGCAAGGCAGACCTGGTCAGTGGTCACCCACAGGGATATCAGAATCAGAATCAGCGTCCGCATCAGCAGCAGTTTCAGAGGCAGTACCCACAGCAGCAGCAGCAGTATCGTCAGCACAGCCAGCAGGGAGGTAATCAGTATCAGAAGCAGAACAACCAGGCACCTCGCCTTCCCACCCCAGCAGCAAACCAGAGCAACCAAGCAGCCCCAGCACAAGGAGGAGGCAGAGGATGTTTCCACTGTGGAGAACAAGGCCACTGGGCGATGCAGTGCCCAAAGAAGATGGCGCAGCAGCAGACCAACCCCAGTGCTCCAGCAAGGCAAGGTATACTGCAGCCGGCAGCAGGCAATCGTAGCCAGGCGTACAACCGTGGAAAGGTGAACCACTTGGAGGCCGAAGCAATCCAGGATGCACCAGATGTGGCAGTAGGTATGTTCTCAGTCGAATCTCATCCCGCCAAAGTGCTATTTGATACTGGTGCAACTCATTCATTTGTCACTGCAACATGGGTAGAATTGCATAACATCTCAGTAGAGGCAATGATGCCACCCATGAGGATTAATTCGGTTGGTGGCAAGGTGCAAACAGATAAAATATGCTCAAATATAATGGTGGAAATAAGGGGGATAGGATTCCCCAGTGACTTAATAGTAATAGACACCCCCGGGATAGATGTTATTCTAGGGATGAACTAGTTAATGAGGTATGAAGCAAATGTTAGTTGTGACAAGAGGACCGTAACATTGAAGTCCCCGTCAGGAGAAGAGGTAGTGGCCGAGCTAAGGATGCCTAAATCAGCGGAGGGAGTCTGTCACCAGATTTCAGTTGATAGTAAGGAGCCCAACCCGCTCGAAGCTATCAAGGTTGTGTCAGACTTTCCGGATGTGTTTCCCGAGGAGCTAACGGGCATGCCACCCGAGAGAAAAGTCGAATTTGCCATAGAGCTTATCCCTGGTACCGCCCCCATTTCCAAAAGAGCCTATCGAGTGTCTGGACCAGAATTGGTGGAACTCAAGAAGCAGATTGACGAACTGTTAGAAAAGGGTTACATCAGACCAAGTACCTCGCCTTGGGCCGCTCCAGTGTTGTTTGTAGAGAAGAAAGATGGTACCAAAAGGATGTGCATAGACTACAGAGCCTTGAATGAAGTCACTGTCAAGAACAAGTACCCCCTGCCAAGGATAGAAGATTTGTTCGACCAGCTCAGAGGTGCCAGCGTATTCTCGAAGATAGATCTGAGGTCAGGCTACCATCAACTCAGAATCCGACCCTCGGATATACCGAAGACAGCATTCATCACCAAGTATGGATTATATGAGTTCACAGTTATGTCCTTTGGTTTGACAAATGCACCAGCCTTCTTTATGTATCTGATGAACAGCGTGTTCATGGATTATCTGGACAAGTTTGTGGTAGTGTTCATCGATGACATTCTCATATACTCTCAAAGTGAGGAAGATCATGTAGAGCATTTGAAGATGGTATTGCAAAGACTTCGAGAGCATCAGTTGTATGCCAAGCTGGGCAAATGCGAGTTCTGGATTCATGAAGTCTTATTTCTGGGTCACATCATAAATCAAGATGGGTTAGCAGTGGATCCAAAGAAAGTAGCAGATATCCTGAACTGGAAAGCACCGAAGGATGTTCGTGGGATCAAGAGCTTCATTGGAATGGCTGGATATTATAGGCGTTTCATTGAAGGTTTCTCAAAGATTGCTAGACCAATGACAGCGTTACTAGCGAAGAAAGTTGAGTTTAAGTGGACCCAAAAGTGTCAGGAAGCATTTGAAGAACTGAAAAATAGATTGACTACAGCTCCTGTGTTAGTCCTGTCTGATGTTCACAAGCCATTCTCAGTGTATTGCGATGCTTCGTACACCGGATTGGGATGTGTGCTAATGCAAGAAGGAAGAGTGGTAGCATACTCATCTCGACAGCTGAAGATCCATGAGAAAAATTATCCCACACATGACCTGGAGTTGGCAGCAGTGGTTCATGCTTTAAAGACCTGGAGACATTACCTGTATGGGCAGAAGTGTGACATCTACACAGATCATAAAAGTCTGAAGTACATATTCACCCAGTCAGAGTTAAACATGAGGCAGCGAAGATGGTTGGAATTGATTAAAGACTATGAGCTGGAGAAACATTACCATCCAGGCAAAGCCAATGTTGTTGCAGATGCTCTAAGCAGGAAGAGTCAAGTCAATATGTTGGCCTCGTACCCGATGCCGTATGAGTTAGCCAAAGAGTTCGATAGACTGAGCCTCGGTTTCCTGAACAGTACGCAAGGAGTAACAGTGGAATTAGAGCCCACCCTAGAGCGGGAGATCAAAGAAGGGCAGAAGGATGATGAAAGCATCAACAAGATCCGGCAGCTGATCTTAGAAGGAAGAGGCAAAGACTTTTGAGAGGATGAAGAGGGAGTAATATGGTTCAAGGACCGATTGTGTGTCCCCGACCTCAAACCTATTCGGGAACTGATCCTCAAGGAAGCTCATGAGACAGCCTACTCCATACACCCTGGAAGTGAAAAGATGTATCAGGATTTAAAAAGGAGATTTTGGTGGTATGGCATGAAAAGAGAAATCGCAGAATATGTCGCCATCTGTGATAGCTGTCAAAGAACCAAAGCAGAGCATCAAAGGCCCGCCGGATTGTTGCAGCCATTGCGGATTCCTCAGTGGAAGTGGGATGAGATCGGGATGGATTTTATAGTTGGCCTACCTCGTACCCGGGCCGGTTATGATTCCATCTGGGTAGTTGTGGACCGCTTAACAAAGGTGGCCCATTTCATACCCGTGAAGACAACATACACCGGAGCAACGTTGGCTGAGTTATACATGTCACGGATAGTCTGCCTTCATGGTGTGCCGAAGAAGATAGTGTCAGATCGAGGAACGCAGTTCACCTCTCATTTTTGGCAGCAGCTACAAGAAGCTTTGGGCACACATTTGAACTTCAGCTCAGCTTATCACCCGCAGACAGACGGTCAGACTGAAAGAACTAATCAGATCCTAGAAGATATGTTGAGAGCCTGTGCGTTGCAAGACAAGTCAGGATGGGACAAAAGGTTACCTTATGCAGAATTCTCCTACAACAATAGTTACCAGGCCAGCTTGAAGATGTCACCGTTTCAGGCACTCTATGGACGGAGTTGTAGGACTCCGCTGCATTGGGACCAGCCTGGAGAGAGACAGGTGTTTGGCCCTGACATTTTGCTTGAAGCCGAAGAAAATATCAAGATGGTTCGGGAGAATCTGAAGATAGCACAATCAAGGCAGCGAAGCTACGCGGACAGAAGGAGAAGAGAACTGAGTTTTGAAGTGGGAGATTACGTCTATCTGAAGGTGTCACCTATCAGGGGAGTCAGAAGGTTCAGAGTTAAAGGCAAGTTAGCACCCCGGTACGTTGGACCATATCAGATCCAAGCCAAGCGTGGAGAAGTGGCCTACCAGCTCAACCTACCAGAAAGTTTGTCAGCAGTGCACAATGTGTTCCACGTGTCGCAATTGAAGAAGTGTCTGCGAGTACCAGAAGAGCAGTTGCCAGTGGAGGGTTTGGAGGTCCAGGAGGATCTGACCTACATAGAGAAGCCGACGCAGATTCTGGAGTTTGCAGACAGAGTCACCCGGAGGAACATCATCAGAATGTGCAAAGTCAGATGGGGTCACCACTCGGAGGAAGAAGCAACCTGGGAACGAGAAGATGATCTGAAGGCCAAAT
This sequence comes from Zea mays, assembly GCF_902167145.1. Taxonomy (NCBI): domain Eukaryota; kingdom Viridiplantae; phylum Streptophyta; class Magnoliopsida; order Poales; family Poaceae; genus Zea; species Zea mays. The sequence continues at coordinate 119,105,401 of NC_050101.1, read as the reverse complement.
ACCCTGAACTCTTTGCTGACCAACCTTGAATCTCGGGGCGAGATTCTTTTAAGGGGGATAGGTTTGTAACACCCTGAATTTGGGGGTATAAAATTTCTTTGCTCATATTCACAAATTCAGGTGTTACTTCCCTTTTCTCATCCTTCCTCATTCTTTTCTTTTTCATTTCTATAGGAGAAAAGTGCTTATTTTATTTGTAATTATAGTTTAATAGGTTAAACCCTAAGGGAGTATGAATTGTTGCATCATGTTGAACCCTAGATTTCACTTTTTGCTTGGTGCATAATTCTTGGAAAGTCTAATTTGAATTTGTGGTTTATTTGGATTTGAATCAAATAGAGAAAATAAAAAGAAAAGAGAAAACAATTCCAGAATAAAAGAAAAGAGGAAAGAAGCCCAACCCCGCCGCCCCCTCGGCCTTTCGGCCCACTAGGCCCATCCCGCGCGCGCGCGCTCTCCCCCCCCCCCCCCCCCCCCCCCCCGCTCTCTCTGCCCTGGCGGGCCCGCCCGTCAGCGCGGCCGTCTTCCGCACGGCCGCCCCCGTTTTCCCCTCTCTCTCTGCTCGCGGGCCCGGCTTGTCAGCCCCGTCGTCCTCGCGTAACTGCCGCCCGAGCTGCGCGCGACCGCCTTCTCCGCGCCCACGTCGCGCGTGGAGCTCGCAACCGCCCCGCCCCTGGCCACTTGAGCCTAGAGCCCCACTCGCCCTCTCCCCCTCCCTCTTTTGCGCACCAGCAGACCCCTCTTCCACCTCTCCCTCGCTGCGCGCACGCCAGAGCGCCGCCGCCACAAATCCCCGCCGTCCCGAGCTCGGTTCCCCGTCGCCGTTGGAGCTCCGCCGCGCCCTTTGCCCCGGTGAGCTCCGCCCCGACGTCCGCAACCCGGGACGCGCCCCAATTCCCTCTCCCCCTCCCTATTTCTCTCTGCCCACGCTCACCCGCCGTCCTCCGTGCAGCCGCGAAGGTTCGCCACCGTCGCCCCGGGCCACCGTCGCGTCATCGCCGCCACCGAGGAGTCCCCGGAGCCCGCCTTGAGGTAAAGAACCTCTCCCGCCCCCTATCGACCCTTGTTTTGCTCTCTGCTGCGTTTAATTCCTCGCCGGTGTAGATTTATGCCGCCGCCGAGCCGCTCCGCCGTGAACCGCCCCCCTCCGGTGCCCCTGCCCCGACCCAGACCCCACCAGAGGATTCCCCGTGCCCTCCCCAACCTTCCCGGCCACTCAGTTCGCCCCAGAGACCCGCCAAGCGCCCGCGCCCCTCGTCTCCGGCGAGTCCTCCGCCGCGGGGACGAGCGCCGCCGCCCCAGCTAGCCGTAGGAGAAGCCCAGGCCGGCCACCCGATCCCCACCGTCCATCCCAGATCGGGCGGCCCCGTTTTAATTAGGCCAAGCCTAATCCTGGCCGTCCGCCGGAGATCCAGCGGCCCGGGCCCGCTTCCCCCACACCCCGCCTCCCTGCCAGTTGGGCCCCGCCTGTCAGCCCGCCCGTGCCCGTGCTGCCGTTTGGGCCCCGCCTGTCAGCCCGCCCGCGCGCTCGCGCTGCCCGCCGGTCCCGCCTGTCAGCCGCACAGGCCGTCGCGCGCTCGCGCGCCCGCCCGCAGGATCTGATCCTGGCCGTTCGCCTTAGATCTGACGGCCGTAGTAGCCCGATACCCCTTCGCCCGCGCGTTTTCTTAAAGAGACCCCCGGTTTTCTGGAATTCGAACCCGCCGTCCCTGGTTTCTCTCAGTTAGGTCCCTGGGCCTTTTATTTAATTCAAAATAGGTATTTAGGGTATATTTTTAACCCCTAAACTTGTAAAATTCATAACTTTGTCATATGGACTCCAAATTAGGTGCTTCAAATTGCAAAATGCTCATGATGTTTTTGTCTATCTATTTAAACAATGTTTCCCTGCTATTTCCATGTACCAATAAATGGTTAATCATTAGGATAGGATTAAGGTTATTGGAACCCTATTTGAGATGATTAGAAGTTGGTAGACTTTAATAAAAGTTGGAGCACTCAAGTTTATGGACTTAAACACCTAAGTTTAGGAACCTAAAACCATGTGATGATTTAATCCCACCACTGACTTAAACCTGATTAGTGGATAATGAATCACTTTGTATAGTCCTCTACCCCAGACCTAGGGAACACCAGAGTGCCTATCCCTTTTCTACTATGAACTTGTGATTTCTCTGCTGCATATGTTTGGTATGTTGCTTTTGTTTGTTATTTTCCCAAGTGCATAGTGTGAATGATTACTTTACGTAGACATCGAGCAGTCTGTGTTTCCCGAGGAAGTTGCAGAGGAAGTCCCTGATCAGCAGTTTGGTGAAGGCAAGTGTCCTCTGACCCATTATGTCCTATTCACTTATAACTTACTATCCCGCATTACTTACTTGAAACCTAAGGTTTGACTAGCTTTACATTTTACTTTATCCTTGATGACCTTATGGGCTGTTATGGTTAGCACTCTGCTACTGCCTTAACCTAATCAATGAACATGATGTGACTATTTATGATACTGTTATCTTGATGATGTTGATGATCTTGTGGTACTCTAGGGGGCTCAGGCTGTTTCCTGAGTACCTCTCCGTAAGGACTTGTTCGTTGAGAGACCACCCGGGATAACAGTGCAACCATGAGGGTGAAATGGGATGCCCTTAGCGGATTAATTGGATGAACTAGAGGTGTAGTTGCTTAGTCGTTGTGCCGTCAATGGGGTCCAGGCACAGTGCTTGCTCTGCCGAGGCTGAGTGTCAGGGTTCTTTCGTTTTGCTCTTTGTTAGTCGCTCTCCTGCGGGGAGGGGTACTGTGTTTATCAAACTGGAGAAACCTAACGGGCAGCTACGATCTCTAGGGAATCTTTGTAAAAGCTACGTAGTGATGCCCTGCCGGACCACCTAGGTAGTGGTCAATGGGGATTAGCTCTCCCCGGGTAGAAAGGGAATCACGGCTCATGGGTAAAGTGTGCGACCTCTGCAGAGGGTAGTGAAACTGGTATATCAGCCGTGCTCACGGTTAAGAGCAGCATTGGGATCCTCTTTGATTAGAGATACAGATGGTTCGAGATACAAGGATTATGTTATGGTTGTGGTTCGACTATGATGATGTTCCTCGATGAGGAAATGGTTTACGGGTTGGTTAATGCTAAAATCTGGCTTCTACTAATGATAAATACCTGACCAACTAAAAGCAACTGCTTGAGCCTAACCCCACATAAACCTAGTCCACCTCAGCCAAACGGGACATTTGCTGATTACGTTGATGTGTACTCATCCTTGCTTTACCACAAAACACCAGGTTGTCCGCATTGCAACCACTGCTCAGGAGGAGACGAAGTCGTGGAAGGAGACTTCCAGGAGTTCCAAGACTACGACGAATTCTAGGAGTGGGTTGGCGGCAACCCCCAGTCAGCTGCCTGTGAAGGCCTTATCTTTACTATGTTTCGCTAGTACTTTGATTTACCTGTTAAAACAATGACTATGTGGATGTCTATGACTCTGTGATGTAATAAGTTAATACTCTTTATGTTATTATTCGAGCATTGTGCGATGATTTTCATTTATGTAATCGCTGTGTACGTGAGTTCTGATCCTGGCACGTACATAGTTCGCATTCGGTTTGCCTTCCAAAACCGGGTGTGACACCTCTTGGAGTTGCTTCACTTGAAATCCTAGAAAATACTTCAACTCCCCCATCATAGACATCTCGAATTTTTGAATCATGGTCCTACTAAACTCTTCACAAATAGATTTGTTAGTAGACCCAAATATGATATCATCAACATAAATTTGGCATACAAACAAATCATTTTCAATTGTCTTCGTAAAGAGAGTAGGATCGGCCTTGCCGACTTTGAAGCCATTAGTGATAAGAAAATCTCTTAGGCATTCATACCATGCTCTTGGGGCATGCTTGAGCCCATAAAGCGCCTTAGAGAGTTTGTAGACATGATTAGGGTACTCACTATCTTCAAAGCCTGGAGGTTGCTCAACATAGACCTCTTCCTTGATTGGTCCATTGAGGAAGGCACTCTTCACATCCATTTGATAAAGCTTAAAGCCATGGTAAGTAGCATAGGCAAGTAATATACGAATTGACTCAAGCCTAGCTATGGGTGCATAGGTTTCACCAAAATCCAAACCTTCGACTTGTGAATACCCCTTGGCCACAAGTCGTGCCTTGTTCCTTGTCACCACACCATGCTCATCTTGCTTGTTGCGGAAAACCCACTTGGTTCTTACAACATTTTGGTTAGGATGTGGAACTAAGTGCCATACATCATTCCTCGTGAAGTTGTTGAGCTTCTCTTGCATCGCCAGCACCCAATCCGAATCTTTAAGTGCATCCTCTACCCTGTGTGGCTCAATAGAGGAAACAAAAGAGTAATGTTCATAAAAATAAGCAACACAAGACCGAGTGGTTACCCCCTTATGAATATCGCCGAGAATGGTGTTCACGGGGTGATCTCGTTGGATTGCTTAGTGGACTCTTGGGTGTGGCAACCTTTGATCTTGTTCATCTTCCTTGTCTTGATCATTGGCATCTTCCCCTTAATCATTGTCCTCCTCTTGAGGTGGCTCATCTTCTTGATCTTCATTTTCATCATCTTGAGCTTGATCCTCATCTTGGGTTGGTGGAGATGCTTGCATGGAGGAAGATGGTTGATCTTGTGCTTGTGGAGGCTCTTTGGATTCCTTAGGACACACATCCCCAATGGACATGTTCCTTAGCGCTACGCACGGAGCCTCTTCATCATCTAGCTCATCAAGATCAACTTGCACTACTTGAGAGCCGTTAGTCTCATCAAACACAATGTCACAAGAGACTTCAACTAGTCCAGTAGACTTGTTAAAGACTCTATATGCCCTTGTGTTTGAGTCATAACCAAGTAAAAAGCCTTCTACAGCCTTAGGAGCAAATTTAGATTTTCTACCTCTTTTAACAAGAATAAAGCATTTGCTACCAAAGACTCTAAAATATGAAACAGTGGGCTTTTTACCGGTGAGGAGTTCATATGATGTCTTCTTGAGGATTCGGTGAAGATATAACCGGTTGATGGCGTAGCAAGCAGTGTTGACCGCCTCGGCCCAAAACCGATCCGAAGTCTTGTACCCATCAAGCATGGTTCTTGCCATGTCCAATAGAGTTCTATTCTTCCTCTCCACTACACCATTTTGTCGTGGTGTGTAGGGAGAAGAGAACTCATGCTTGATCCCCTCCTCCTCAAGGAAGCCTTCAATTTGAGAGTTCTTGAACTCTGTCCCGTTGTCGCTTCTTATTTTCTTGATCCTCAAGTCGAACTCATTTTGAGCCTGTCTCAAGAATCCTTTCAAAGTCTCTTGGGTTTGAGACTTTTCCAGTAAAAAGAATACCCAAGTGAAGCGAGAATAATCATCCACAGTAACTAGACAGTACTTACTCCCGTCGATGCTTATGTAAGCTATCGGGCTGAATAGGTCCATGTGGAGTAGCTCAAGCGGCCTGTCAGTCGTCATAATGTTCTTGTGTGGATGATGAACACCAACTTGCTTCCCTGCTTGACATGCGCCACAAACCCTGTCTTTCTCAAAATGAACATTTGTTAGTCCCAAAATGTGCTCTCCCTTTAGAAGCTTATGAAGATTCTTCATTCTAACGTGGGCTAGTCGGCGATGCCAGATCCAACCCATGTTAGTCTTAGCAATTAAGCAAGTATCGAGTTCAGCTCTATTAAAATCAACTAAGTATAGTTGACCCTTTAACACTCCCTTAAATGCTACTGAATCATCACTTCTTCTAAAGACAGTAACACCTATATCCATAAAAAGACAGTTGTAACCCATTTTACATAATTGAGAAACTGAAAGGAAGTTATAATCTAAAGAATCTACAAGAAAAACATTGGAAATAGAATGGTCAGATGATATAGAAATTTTACCCAATCCTTTGACCAAACCTTGATTTCCATCCCCGAATGTGATAGCTCTTTGGGGATCTTGGTTTTTCTCATAGGAGGAGAACATCCTTTTCTCCCCAGTCATGTGGTTTGTGCATCCGCTGTCGATAATCCAACTTGAGCCCCCAGATGCATAAACCTACAAAACAAGTTTAGGCCTTGTTCTTAGGTACCCAAACGGTCTTGGGTCCTTTTACATTAGAAACAAGCACCTTGGGTATCCAAACACAAGTCTTTGACCCCTTGTGTTTGCCCCCAACATATTTGGCAACTACATTGCCTGATTTGTTAGTGAGCACATAGGAAGCATCAAAAGTCTTAAATGAAATGTTATGATTATTTGATGCAATAGGAGATTTCTTCTTAGGCATTTTGACATGGGTAGAATACCTAGAGCTAGAAGCCTCATTCTTATAAATAAAAGCATGGTGAGAAACAGAATGAGTCTTCTTTGCATGAATTCTTCTGATCTTATCCTCAGGATAACCAGCAGGGTATAAAATGTAACCCTCATTATCCTGAGGCATGGAAGCCTGGCCCTTAACAAAATTATACAATCTTTTAGGAGGAGCATTAAGCTTGACATTGTCTCCCTGTTGGAAGCCAATGCCATCCTTAATGTCAGGGCATCTCCCATTATAAAGCATGCTTCTAGCAAATTTAAATTTTTCATTTTCTAAGTCATGCTCATTAATTTTTGCACTAAGTTGAGCTATGTGATCATTTTATTATTTAATTAAGGCTAGGTGATCATGGATAGCTTCAACATTAATATCTCTACATCTAGTGCAAATAGTAACATGCTCAACGGTAGATGTAGAAGGTTTGCAAGTATTTAATTCAACAATCTTAGCATGTAAAATATCATTCTCATCTCTAAGATTGGAAATAGCAACATCGCAAACTTCTAATTCCTTAGCCTTAGCAATTAATTTATCATTCTCAAACTTAAGGCTAGTAAGAGATTCATTCAACATGTCAATCTTAGCAATTAAGCTAGCATTATCATTTCTAAGATTAACAATTGAATCATCACAAACATTTGATTTCTCAACCTTAGCAATTAATTTTGCATTTTCATTTCTAAGGCTAGAAATAGTGTCATGGCAAGTGCTAAGCTCCCTAGTTAATTTTTCATTTTTCTCTACCTCCTAAGCATAAGCATTTTTAGTCTAAACATGCTTTTTGTTTTCCTTAATAAGGAAGTCCTCTTGGCTATCCAAGAGTTCATCCTTCTCATGAATAGCACTAATTAATTCATTCAATTTCTCTTTTTGTTGCATGTTAAGATTGGCAAAAAGAGTAAGCAAGTTATCCTCATCATCACTAGAATTATCCTCATCACTAGAGGTTGCATACTTAGTGGAGGATCTTGATTTTACCTTCTTCTTCTTACCGTCTGAGAGCACCTAGAGGAGGGGTGAATAGGTGATCCTGTAAAATTCAACAACTAATAGCCAATAAAACTTGGTTAAGTGTTAGTATGGCTAAGTGGCAAGCTCTTGCAAACACACAAGTAATCACAGAAAAGCAATCAAAAGAGACACGCGAGTTATCCTGTGGTTCGGCCAAGTATAACACTTGCCTACATCCACGTTGTGGCGTTCCAATGGACGAGGGTTGCACTCAACCCCTTTCAAGTGATCCAATGATCAACTTGAATACCATGGTGTTCTTCTTTCTTATCTCTTTTCCCGTTCGCGAGGAATCTCCACAAGTTGGAGTCTCTCGCCCTTACAATAAAGATCATGGTGAAAGCACAAGAGTAAGGATGGGAAGCAACACACACAAATCCGCAGCAATACACATGCACACAAGCCAAGACTTGAGCTCAAAATGAAGCACAATGAGTTCACTACAAGAACGAAGCTCAAATCACTAATACGGTCGATCAAGTGCACGGAGATGGAGTGTGGAAGACTTAGAATGCTCAAAGGTGCTTCGATGACTCCTCCATGCGCCTAAGGGTCCCTTTTATAGCCCCAAGGCAGCTAGGAGCCGTTGGAAGCATTCTTGGAAGGCAAATCTTGCCTTCTGTCGGGTGGCGCATCGGACAGTCCGGTGCACCACCGGACAACAACTGTTCATGTCCGGTGCGCGATTTCCTTCCATTCCTAGCGCAGCCGACCGTTGCAACTTCGGGCTGGTTGGCGCACCAAACACTATCCGGTGCACACCGGACAGTCCGGTGCCCCCAGCCGACCGTTGGCTTGGGCCACGTGTCGCCCGCGGATTGCGCGGCCAACCGTTACTCTGGCGGTCGTTGGCTCACCGGACAGTTCGGTGCACCACCGGACAGTCCGGTGAATTATAGTCGTACACCGCTGAAGTTTTCCCAAGAACAGCCGGTTCGTCGGAAGCCAGTCTGGCACACCGGACACTGTTCGGTGCACCACCGGACAGTCCGGTGCACCCAGACCGAGCAGTAGTTGGTTGTACACAGCCAACTCTTTTCCAATCCTTTGTCTTCTGTTTCTATCACTTAGATACAATACATTAGTACCCAAATCAATGTACTAAGTCTTAGAAACATACCTTCTTGTTGATTTGCACTTCATTCATCATTTGGCATATAATCACCCACTTAATATGTGTTGGATACTTAATCACCAAAATATACTAGAAATGGCCTAAGGGCACATTTCCCTTTCAATCTCCCTCTTTTTGGTGATTTATGCCAACACATCAAAAAGCAACAAATAGAAGTGCAACATCAATGCAATTGAGAACAAAAATAGCCTTTGACAAGATTTGACATATTTGGATCGTTCTTTGCCACCACTTGGTTTGTTTTTGCAAATCAAATTCATTTTCCTATCTCTAAGTCAAACACACTTGTTTGGGCACAAAGAGAGATAATCCAAGAGTAAAAGTGATTAAGAGCCAAAAACTCCCCCTTTTCCCATAATCAAACATTCTCCCCACAGGAGACCAAATTTTGATAGTAAGAGTATTTTGACAAATCAAAAGTTCTAACTCTACTATTTTCAAAATTCTCAAGTGGTAGCCGATCCATTTGCTTTGGCCTTAATTTCTCCCCCTTTGGCATTAAGCACCAAAACGGGATCATTATTGGCCCTTTAACCCCATTGCCTCACCAAAAATGTCAATTAAGAGCAAAAAGGCAATAAGAGTATAAGAATGAAGTTGGAGGTGAGTACACTAATACCGGAGTGCAGTGGAAGTCTTTGCATGGTCCAAGTTCACCTTTCCCTTTCAATCCACCTTTGAGACTACATCAAGTAAACTCAAGAACAAACGTTAGTCTTAAAGGGTCAAGTTGTAGCACTTCTCCCCCTAGTTATGTGCATCATTCACACATGGACTTGTGAGGTCCGGGGATCCCTTGCACAACTTGAGCACCATACATAAACAACAAATCTCATAAATGCATAAAGTAACGTGATCAAAGGCATAGAACACATGTATGCTATTGATCAATCCAAGTTACACGAATCTAAGACATTTAGCTCACTACGCAGCCTGCAAAAGGTTTTCTCATCTAAAGGCTTGGTAAAGATATCGGCTAGCTGGTTTTCGGTGCTAACATAGAACACTTCGATATCTCCCTTTTGCTGGTGGTCTCTCAAAAAGTGATGCCGGATGTCTATGTGCTTAGTGTGGCTATGTTCAACAGGATTATCCGCCATGCGGATTGCACTCTCATTATCACATAGGAGTGGGACTTTGCTCAGATTGTAGCCAAAGTCCCGGAGGGTTTGCCTCATCCAAAGTAGTTGCGTGCAACACTGTCCTGTGGCAACATACTCGGCCTCAGTGGTGGATAGGGCAACAGAGGTTTGTTTCTTAGAACTCCAAGACACCAGGGACCTTCATAGGAATTGGCACGTCCATGATGTACTCTTCCTATCAACCTTGCATCCAACATAATCGGAGTCTGAGTATCTAATCAAGTCAAAGGTAGACCCCTTTGGATACCAGATCCCAAGGCAAGGCGTAGCAACTAAATATTTAAGAACCCGCTTAATGGCCACAAGGTGACACTCCCTTGGATCGGATTGAAATCTAGCACACATGCATACGCTTAGCATAATATACGGTCTACTAGCATATAAATAAAGCAAGGATCCTATCATAGACCGATATGCCTTTTGATCAACGAACTTACTGAGAGCACCTAGAGGGGGGTGAATAGGTGAATCCTGTAAAAACTTGAAACTTAAAGCCACAAACTTGATTAAGTGTTAGCACAATGAAATCAAGTGACTAAGGAGAGCTCTTGTGAACCACAATTGACACAGTGAGAACAAGCACAAGAGACATAAGGATTTATCCCATGGTTCGGCCAAGTACAATACTTGCCTAGTCCACGTTGTGGCGTCCCAATGGACGAGAGTTGCACTCAACTCCTTTCAAGTGATCAAATGATCAACTTGAATACCACGGTGTTCTTCTTTCTTTATTCTTTCCCGTTTGCGAGGAGTCTCCACAACTTGGAGCCTCTCGCCCTTACAATGAGATGATCACAAAGAAGCACAGATGTAAGACTGGGAAGAGCAACACACACAAGCCTCAAAGCACGAGCACAAACACGCACATAAGTCACAACTTGAGCTCTAAGATCACACACGGAGTTCTCAACTCAAGAGGAGCTCAAATTGCTATCACAACGAATCAAATGCGCTAGAGAGATGTCTTGGTGCTAAGAGATGATCAAAGAATGCTTGGTATTCTCCTTCATGCGCCTAGGGGTCCCTTTTATAGTCCCAAGGCAGCTAGGAGCCGTTGAGAGCAAGCCAGGAAGGAAATTCTTGCCTTCTGTCGACTGGTGCACCGGACAGTCCGGTGCACCACCAGACACTGTCCGGTGCACCACCGGACACTGTCCGGTGCACCACCGAACACTGTCCGGTGCAGATTTCTTTCATATTCTGGCGCAGCCGACCGTTGAAGATTTGGAGCCGTTGGCGCACCGGACAGTCCGGTGCCCCCTTCTGACCGTTGGCTCGGTCACGCGTCACGCGCAGATTGCGCAGCCGACCGTTGGCTCACCGGACAGTACGGTGCACCACCGGACAGTCCAGTGAATTTTAGCCGTACGTTGTTGACTTGATTCCCGAGAGCGGCGACTTCGCTGCAGCCGACTCACTAGACAGTCCGGTGCACCACCGGACAGTCCGGTGATTTATAGTCGTACGCCGCCATCGACACCCGAGAGCAGGTAGTTCACCAGACGCCAGCCTGGCGCACCGGACACTGTCCGGTGCACCACCGGACAGTCCGGTGCACCCAGACTGAGCAGAGTCTTGGCTGCTCGAGCCAAGTCTTTTCCATTTGTCTTTTCTCTGATTCTAGCACTTAGACAAATATGTTAGTACACAAAAACCAATGTACTAAGTCTAGAATCATACCTTTGTATTGATTTGCACTTTGTCCACCATTTGGCATAGTTTAACACATAACCATTTGTGTTGGACACTTAATCACCAAAATACTTAGAAATGGCCCAAGGGCACATTTCCCTTTCAATCTCCCCCTTTTTGGTGATTTATGCCAACACAATGAAAAGCAACATATAGAAGTGCAACATCAATGCAAATGAGAACAAGAATTTGTTTTGATTCAAATTTGGCATATTTGGATCATTCTTTGCCACCACTTGGTTTGTTTTTGCATATCAAACTCAATTTCCTATCTCTAAGTCAAGTTCACTTGTTGAGGCATAGAGAAAGGTATTCCAAGAGAAATTGATCAAAGATTCAAAAAACTCCCCCTTTTTCCCATAATCAAACATTCTCCCCACAAGAGACCAACTTTTAACAAGAAGAGACATTAAGAGGATTTTGACAAAACAAAAACTCTAACTCTACTATTTTCAAAATTCTCAAGTGGTAGCTGACCGATTTCTTGCTTTGGCCTTATTTTCTCCCCCTTTGGCATCAAGCACCAAAACAGGATCAATCTTGGCCCTTAAACCCCATTACCTCACCAAAATCTTCAACTTAGAGTAAAGAGGCAATAAGAGCATGGAAATGAACTTGGAGTTAGTTACCCTCTCATCGGAGTGCAGTGGAAGTCTTTCATGGTCCAAGTCCACCTTTCCCTTTCAATACTCCTTTGAGACTAATTGAAGAAAACTCAAGCACATGGTTAGTCTCAAAGGATCAAGTTGTAGCACATCTCCCCCTAAATATGTGCATCACTCACACATGGACTTTTGAGGTCCGGGGTTGCTTTGTACAACTTGATCACCATAATTAAGCAACAAAATGCATAAAGAAACATGATCAAAGGCATAAAACACATGTATGCTATAAATCAATCCAAGTTCCGCGAATCTAAGACATTTAGCTCACTACGCAGCCTTCAAAAGGTTGACTCATCTAGAGGCTTGGTAAAGATATCGGCTAGCTGGTTCTCGGTGCTAACATAAAACACTTCGATATCTCCCTTTTGTTGGTGGTCTCTCAAAAAGTGATGCTGGATGTCTATGTGCTTAGTGCGGCTGTGTTCAACAGGATTATCCGCCATGCGGATAGCACTCTCATTATCACATAGGAGTGGGACTTTGCTCAGATTGTAGCCAAAGTCCCAGAGGGTTTGCCTCATCCAAAGTAGTTGCGTGCAACACTGTCCTGCGGCAACATACTCGGCCTCAGCGGTGGATAGGGCAACAAAAGTTTGTTTCTTAGAACTCCAAGACATCAGGGACCTTCCTAAGAATTGGCACGTCCCTGATGTACTCTTCCTATCAACCTTACATCCAGCATAATCGGAGTCTGAATATCCAATTAAGTCAAAGGTAGACCCCTTTGGATACCAGATCCCGAAGCAAGGCGTAGCGACTAAATATCTAAGAATTCGCTTCACGGCCACTAAGTGACACTCCCTTGGATCGGATTGAAATCTAGCACACATGCATACACTAAGCATAATATCCAATCTACTAGCACATAAGTAAAGCAAGGAACCTATCATAGACCGGTATGCTTTTTGATCAACGGACTTACCTCCTTTGTTGAGGTCGACGTGTCCGTCAGTTCCCATTGGAGTCTTTGCGGGCTTTGTGTCCTTCATCCCAAACCGCTTGATCAAGTCTTGCGTGTACTTCGTTTGGGAGATGAAAGTGCCATCCTTGAGTTGCTTCACTTGGAACCCAAGGAGTTCACTGGGTGATCTTTTTGTACTGCTTGGTGGACTCTTGGGTGTGACGGTCTTGGACCCTCATCATCTTCCTTGTCTTGATCATTGGCATCTCCCCCTTGATCATTGTCCTCCTCTTGAGGTGGCTCATCCTGATCTTCATTTTCATCATCTTGAGCTTGATCCTCATCTTGGGTTGGTGGAGATGCTTGCATGGAGGAAGATGGTTGATCTTGTGCATGTGGAGGCTCTTCGGATTCCTTAGGACACACATCCCCAATGGACATGTTCCTTAGCGCGACGCATGGAGCCTCTTCATCATCTAGCTCGTTAAGATCAACTTGCTCTACTTGAGAGCCATTAGTCTCATCAAACACAATGTCACAAGAAACTTCAACTAGTCAAGTGGACTTGTTAAAGACTCTATATGTCCTTGTGTTTGAATCATATCCTAGTAAAAAGCCTTCTACAACCTTAGGAGCAAATTTAGTTTCTACCTCTTTTAACAAGAATAAAGCATTTGCTACCAAAGACTCTAAAATATGAAACATTGGGCTTTTTACCGGTTAGGAGTTCATAGGATGTCTTCTTGAGGATTCGGTGAAGGTAGAGTTGGTTGATGGCGTAGCAAGCAGTGTTGATTGCTTACGCCCAAAACCGGTCCGAAGTCTTGTACTCATCAAGCATGGTCCTTGCTATGCCAAGTAGAGTTCTATTCTTCCTCTCCACTACACCATTTTGTTGTGGTGTGTAGGGAGAAGAGAACTCATGCTTGATGCCCTCATCCTCAAGGAAGTCTTCTATTTATGAATTCTTGAATTTCGTACTATTGTAGCTTCTAATCTTTTTGATCCCTAAGCCGAACTCATTTTGAGCCCGTCCCAAGAATCCCTTTAAGGTCTCTTGGGTTTGAGATTTATCCTGCAAAAAGAACACCCAAGTGAAGCGAGAATAATCATCCACAATAACTAGACAATACTTACTCTTGTCGATGCTTATGTAAGCTATCGGGCCGAATAGGTCTATGTGGAGTAGCTCAAGCGGCCTGTCGGTCGTCATAATGTTCTTGTGTGGATGATGAACACCAACTTGCTTCCCCGCTTGACATGCGCTACAAATCCTATCTTTCTCAAAATGAACATTTGTTAGTCCCAAAATGTGCTCTCCCTTTAGAAGCTTATGAAGATTCTTCATCCCAACGTGGGCTAGTCTGCGATGCCAGAGCCAACCCATGTTAGTCTTAACAATTAAGCAAGTGTCGAGTTCAGCTTTATTAAAATCAACTAAGTATAGCTGACCCTCTAACACTCCCTTAAATGCTACTGAATCATCACTTCTTCTAAAGACAGTAACACCTATATCCGTAAAAAGACAATTGTAGCCCATTTTACATAATTAAGAAACTGAAAGCAAGTTATAGTCTAAAGAATCTACAAGAAAAACATTAGAAATATGATGGTCATGTGATATAGAAATTTTACCAAATCCTTTGACCAAACCTTGATTTCCATCCTCGAATTTGATAGCTCTTTGGAGATCATGGTTTTTCTCATAGGAGGAGAACATCCTTTTCTCCCGAGTCATGTGGTTTGTGCACCCGCTATCAATGATCCAACTTGAGCCCCCGGATGCATAAACCTACAAAACAAATTTAGGCCTTGTTCTTAGGTACCCAAACGGTCTTGGGTCCTTTCACATTAGAAACAAGCACCTTGGATACCCAAACACATGTCTTTGACCTCTTGTGTTTGGCCCCAACATATTTGGCAACTACTTTGCCTGATTTGTTAGTTAAAATGTATGAAGCATCAAAAGTCTTAAATGAAATGTTATGATCATTTGATGCAATAGGAGATTTCTTTTTAGGCATCTTAACATGGGTAGAATGCCTAGAGCTAGAAGCCTCATTCTTATAAATAAAAGCATGGTGAGAAACAGACTAAGTCTTCTTAGCATGAATTCTCCTAATCTTATCCTCAGGATAACCAGCAGGATATAAAATATAGCCCTCGTTATCCTTAGGCATGGGAGTCTTGCCCTTAACAAAATTAGACAATCTTTTAGGGGCATTGAGTTTGACATTGCCTCCTTGTTGGAAGCCAATGCCATCCTTAATGCCTGGGCGTCTCCCACTATAAAGCATACTACGAGCAAATTTAAATTTTTCATTCTCTAATTCATGCTCGGCAATTTTAGCATCTAATTTTGCTATATGATCATTTTGTTGTTTAATCATAGTAATGTGATCATGGATAGCATCAACATTAACATCTCTACATCTAGTGCAAATAGAGACATGGCTAACAGTAGATGTAAAGGGTTTGCAAACATTTAATTCATCAATCTTAGCATGTAAAATGACATTTTCATTTCTAAGATTGGAAACAATATCATTGCAAACATTTAAATTCTTAGCCTTAGCAATTAATTTTTCATTCTCAATTTTAAGGCTAGCAATTGATTCATTCAACTTTTCAATCTTAGCAATTAAACTAGCATTATCATTTCTAAGATTGATAATTGAATCATCACAAACATTTAGCTTTTCAACCTTAGCAATTAAATTAGCATTATCATTTCTAAGGTTGGATATGATATCATGGCAAGTGCTAAGCTCATTAGTCAATTTTTCACATTTTTCTATCTCCTGAGCATAAGCATTCTTAACCTTAACATGCTTCTTATTTTCCTTAATTAGAAAGTCCTCTTGGCTATCCAAGAGTTCATCCTTCTCATGAATAGCACCTATCAATTCATTTAATTTTTCCTTTTGTTGCATGTTTAGGTTGGCAAAAAGGGCAAGTAAATTATCCTCGTCATCACTAGAGTTCTCCTCATCACTAGATGTTGCATATTTAGTGGAGGCTCTAGATTTTACCTTCTTCTTTTTGTTGTCCTTTGCCATGAGGCACTTGTGGCTGACGTTGGGGAAGATGAGTCCCTTGTTGACGGCGATGTTTGCGACGTCCTCGTCGGAGGAGGAGTCGGTGGAGCTCTCATTGGAGTCCCACTCCCTGCAAACATGGGCATCGCCGCCCTTCTTCTTGTAGTATTTCTTCTTTTCCCTTCTATTTCCCTTCTTGTCGTCGCCCCTGTCACTATCACTAGACAATGGACATTTTGCAATAAAATGACCGGGCTTACCACACTTGTAGCAAACTTTCTTGGAGCGGGGCTTGTAGTCCTTCCCCCTCCTTTGCTTGAGGATTTGGCGAAAGCTTTTGATGATTAAAGCCATCTCCTCATTGTCGAGCTTGGAGGCGTCGATGGGGAGCCTACTTGATGTAGACTCTTCTTTCTTCTCCTCCGTTGCTTTGAAGGCAACGGGTTGCACCTCGGGTGTGGAGGTGGCGCCACACTCGATGATTTGTTTGGAGCCTTTGATCATGAGTTCAAAGCTCACAAACTTTCCTATCACTTCCTCGGGAGACATTAGTTTATATCTAGGATCACCACGAATAAATTGAACTTGAGTAGGGTTAAGAAAAACGAGTGATCTAAGAATAACCTTGACCATTTCATGGTCATCCCATTTGGTGCTCCCGAGGTTGCGCACTTGGTTTACCAAGGTCTTGAGCCGGTTGTACATAGCTTGTGGATCCTCTCCTTGGTGAAGCATGAATCGACCGAGCTCCCCCTCGATCGTTTCCCTCTTGGTGATCTTGGTCACCTCGTCTCCTTCGTGCGCGGTCTTGAGCACGTCCCAAATCTCTTTGGCACTCTTCAACCCTTGCAACTTATTATACTCCTCTCGACTTAGAGAGGCGAGGAGTATAGTAGTGGCTTGGGAGTTGAAGTGCCGGATTTGGGCTACCTCGTCCGAGTCATAGCCTTCATCCCCCACGGATGGTTCCTGCGCTCCAAATTCTACAATGTCCCAAATGCTAGCGTGGAGTGAGGTTAGATGGTGCCTCATTTTATCACTCCACATACGATAATCTTCACCATAAAAAACCGGTGGTTTGCCTAGTGGGACGGAAAGTAAAGGAGTGCGTTTGGAAATGCGAGGATAACGTAAGGGGATCTTACTAAACTTCTTGCGCTCATGGCGCTTAGAAGTGACGGACGACGTGTCGGATCCGGAGGTGGAAGGCGACGAAGAATCGGTCTCGTAGTAGACCACTTTCTTCATTTTCTTCTTCTTGTCGCCACTCCGGTGTGACTTCACGTGGGGAGGTGATTCCTCCCTATTCTTGTTGCCGAACTCTCCCGATGGAGCTTTCCCGTGGCTTGTAGCGGGCTTATCGCCGGTCACCATCTCTTTCTTGGTGTGAGCTCCCGACATCACTTCGAGCGGTTAGGCTCTTAATGAAGTACCGGGCTCTGATACCAATTGAAAGTCGCCTAGAGGGGGGGTGAATAGGCAAATCTAAAATTTATAAACTTTAAGCACAACTACAAGTCGGGGTTAGCGTTATAAATATAATTGAGTCCGGAAGAGAGGGCGAAAACAAATAACAAGCAAATAAGGCAGATGACATGGTGATTTGTTTTACCGAGGTTCGGTTCTTGCAAACCTACTCTCCGTTGAGGTGGTCACAAAGACCGGGTCTCTTTCAACCCTTTCCCTCTCTCAAACGGTCACTTAGACCGAGTAAGCTTCTCTTCTCAATCAATCGGGACACTAAGTCCCCACAAGGACCACCACACAATTGGTGTCTCTTGCTTTGATTACAAAGAACTTGGGAACAAGAATAGAGGAAGAAGAAAAGAGATCCACGCGCAAGAGCTCAAAAGAACACGTCAAAACTCTCTCTTCTAGTCACTATTGCTTTGAGTGGAATTGGGACTTAGAGATATTTTGATTCACTCTATTTGTGTCTTGTCTTGAATGCACTAGCTCTTGTATTGAATGTGTTGGCTGAAAACTTGGATGCCTTGAAGTGTTGGTGGTTGGGGGTATTTATAGCCTCAACCACCAAAGTGGCCGTTGGGGAAGGCTACTGTCGAAGGGCGCACCGGACAGTCCGGTGCGCCAGCCACGTCACCCAACCGTTAGGGTTCGACCGTTGGAGCTCTGACATGTGGGGGCATCGGACAGTCCGGTGGTGCACCGGACAGTCACTGTTCACTGTCTGGTGTGCCATCTGGCGCCTGCTCTGACTCTGCGCGCGCAGTCGCGTACTGTTCACTGTTGCTTTTGCAGACGACCGTTGGCGAAGTTAGCCGTTGCTCCGCTGGCACACCGGACAGTTCGGTGCTACACCGGACAGTTCGGTGCTACACCGGACAGTCCGGTGAATTATAGCAGAGTGGCTTCCCAAATTCCCGAAGGTGGCAAGTTCGGAGTTGATCTCCCTGGTGCATCGGACACTGTCCGGTGGTGCACCGGACACTATCTAGTGGTGCACCGGACACTATCTGGTGGTGCACCGGACAGTCCGGTGCGCCATACCAGGGCAGCCTTCGGTTGTCTTTTGCTCTTTTTATTTGAACCATTTCTTGGACTTTTTATTGGTTTGTGTTGAACCTTTGGCACCTGTAAAACTTATAATCTAGAGCAAACTAGTTAGTCCAATTATTTGTGTTGGGCAATTCAACCACCAAAATTATTTAGGAAAAGGTGTGAGCCTATTTCCCTTTCAATATTCAAAAGCAAAGTGTGGGTTTGGGCTAAATTGAGGTACAAATTGTCTAGCCCACGTGTTCGAATCGTCCACAAGTCTAATCAATATGGTGGTTAGAAACTTGAGTTTCTCTGTGGAATTATGTTTTTATACTACGGGTCGTCCGAGTCTTTGGGTGGACTGTCCGCAGTAGTGACCAGTTCTCTCTCAAAATTGAATAAGTCCCTAGTAGATTTTATGTGTCTATTGTATACCGTTCGGCACAGGGTCACGGACCGTTCATGGTACATTCTTTGGACTTTGTGTAAGGACTATGTTTTTGGGTTGTTGCTTTCGGACAGTCTGTGCCCAAGTCACGGACCGTATGTGTACAAATGCTGGACCATCCATATGTATAATGAAATTTGGTGGACAGATTGTAATAAGTTCTAGTGAGCTCCCTAAATGTGAACTATGGACCGTCCAGCTAAGGGTCGTGGACCGTCCGTAGGACCGTAGTATTAACCATTGAATCAAAGCTATGTCTGCAGAATTGTTGTGGCTCAAATTCGTGCATTGCGGACTCTCTGACCCAGGGACGCGTACCGTCTGCGAGTCACTTTTCTGATAGCTCTGACAATGCATTTAAATGCAAAAGTAGTTGTTGCATTCAAGTGCGGATCATTGGGCTTCGGCCTGCGGACCGTCCGCGAGTGCGTAAATTTTTGTTAGAATGTCCCATAATGGCTAGTTTAGTTGAAGGAGGGTATATATGTGGTGTTTGGTGCTTAAGCACCTTTCTTGGCCATTTGGATCATATATCGAGCACATTCAAACATGCCTTTCTCTCTTGCTCACATACATTGTTTGGGACTATGTTCTAGTGTGTTGGAGAGACATCTAGTGCATTGCATCAAGTAGTTGATCTTTGAGGCACTAGGAGTTAATCAAATAACCGTCATCAACTTGTTACTCTTAGAGGTTGTCACCTCTTTGACGACTTGGTGAAGGATCCCTGACGAGCTCTCCAGGAAGGTTGTGAAGAAGACGTGGCGGCGATTGTGAAAGGCCTTATGCTTGACTCAACGGAGTAGTGAAAAGCAACATTAGTGAAATCAAGGTACGCATGGGCAATTCATTGACCTTCTAGCTCAAAGATCAAGTAGAGTCTTGATAGAGAAGTGGTTGAGTGCCTTTAATCCACCTCAACATGGATTAGGGTGACTGGCAAGTCACCGAAATCATAGTAAAAAATCGGTCTTTTGTGTGTTGATTAAATGTCTCAAAGTAGATACTTGTATTTACTTTGTGTAATCTTTTGTTCTTGGCATAAATTGATTGCTTGTTTATCCTAGGTTGCAAACTGAGTTTATCTCAACATATGTTAGAAGATTTAATCATCTCGTGGTTCTAGTTAAATTTGCATAATGTTTTTTATTTTAGTTAAATTTGTCTATTCGCCCCCTTTAGTTGGTGTCCTTGATTCTACAAGTGGTATCGGAGCCAATGAGTCCCTTTTAAGTGGATTTAACCATCCCGAAATAGGACAAATGGCTAGCGAAAGCAATGTGCATATGGGGAAGCCCACACTTCGATGGAAACAACTTGATTATTGGAAAATAAAAATGATGGCTCATCTTGGAGCAATGGGAGGAAAGATTTGGAGAATAGTGAGGGATGTTTCTGTTGTGCTCAAACAAGATGAACCCACTCCAAGTGACGAGGAAAGTATTCTTGTGCATGGTCAAGATATGGATGTTTTGTATGATGCGTTAGACATCAATGAGTTCAATCACATAAAAAAATCTTAAGACTGCTCATGAGATTTGGAACAAGCTCATGGAATTTCTTGAGGGCACCACCATTGTCAAGAGTGCTAAGTTTTATGTGTGCAAAGGGAAGTTTGATCTGTTTGTGACCAAGAAAGATGAAAGTGTGCCCGATATGTTCAATCGGTTGAATGAAATAGTCAATGAGCCCGAAGGACTTGGATTTAATGTGCTTGTCAGAGAGGAAATCTCTGGCTGGGTGGCGGAGTGCACTCGCCCTAAATCCTAAGATGAGTAGGGGCCTAAGTGTTTTGCTTGTTAGTTGGAAAATGGGAAGAGCACAAGAACACACAAGGATTTAGAGTGGTTCGGGCCGCCGGAGCGTAATACCCTACTCCACTATGTGATATATTGCTTGAGAGTTTGAGTTGTATTGAATCACTTGGGTCTAAGTCTGCCTCCCGTCGTATGCCTCCCCTTTTATAGCTAAAGGGGGGCACGCACAAAGGTACTGAGCCCCGACATATGGGCCTAGGGACATAACGGATACAACACTTGTAGTTACAAATGTTCGCCGCTGGAGCAATCTTCTCGGGCCCTGACATCTGAGATCTGCGTATCCTCAGCGTGCAGGGGAAGCTTCTCGTATAAGGGATGGTGAGCACAGTGCCCCGCTCGGCACAGGCGCACTGTTTGATAACAGACTGGACAGGCGCGCCGTCTGCAGGGTGACCCTGACGTCGTCTGCCAGCGGAGTGGACAGGACACATTAAATGTTGAGAGGGCACATCGTCTGTCAGTATGGTGGCAGGCGGCGCGTCCTCTCTGCAATAAATGCAGAGACCGCGCGGCTTTAGAGGCCTTACGTCAGGCTCCGCTCGTCGGCTTATGTCACGGGCCACAAGCCACACGGCAGCAGCGGGTCTCCGCCTGAGCTGGGAGCGCAGGGCAAGGCCTGGACACGTGCTGGCACCGGACCCCTACTCATGCTGGGGTTCCTCTTGTCCCGGGACCTTGCTGAGGTCCGGACCTTTCTTGGAGGGACCTGGGGCCCATCCGAGGGACCCGGCATGCCTTCTTGGGAGTCTGGGTCTGTAATCGAGGATCCGGGTTGTGCGTACAGAGGTCTGGTGTTCCTCCGTGGAGGTCCGGAGCCAATGATGCACCCTGGGGTGTATCATCTTTCCTTGCCACGTGGTGCCCCTAGACCTGCTCATGTAGTGGGGTCGGGTGCCGTTCATTGACCACTCTTAATAGTATGGCTATCTAGCCTTTTGATCCGGTCAATTTCTTCTATAAACTCCTAACGACCGGCAAAAACAAAATCTATGTTATATCTTTGCCTTCACTTGATCCACAAACAATGGTTATACGTCTCAAAGACTTTCTTGTTTCCTGTGGTCCAATCCTGCATTATTACTTCTCCAAGAACTGTTAGTCCACAAGCAGTTGCCATTAATTACCAAAACACCACTAAGGGCTCTAGATGATTCACAATCTCCTCCTTTTTGGTAATTGATGACAACATTGTATATTTCATAGAAATGTAGATTTTGTTTTTCAAACATTCCTTACATATTGGGTATAAGAAAGATTCGAGATGAGTTTTGAGTGAGTTATCATGATTTTAAAAGTTCATCTAAAGTGTTGATAAGTCAGCACAGGAAACTCAAAGTGTAGGAATAGCTCTAGCTCCCCCTATATGTGTGCATGAAGAATATCTAGTTGAAGAATTCACACGTATAATAAATTAGAGTTTTGGCAGAGATCTTCCTATAATCATGGTTATCGAGGTATATACGTAGGGATGAAAACTGTTTCGGAATTTTTCGGAATTCCGGAAACCGATTTCGAAATTTTTCGATCGGATTCACCGGTAACGGTATTTTTCGAAAACGGAATCAGTTTTCGGAATTTTCTATTGGAATCGGTATCGGAATCGGCGTTGTGTTTTACCGACCGTTTCCTTCGGTTATCGGTATTTGTCGGAAATTATCGGATTTGTGTCTCGGAAATTTCCGGAACTGTGTCTCGGAATTTTTTTCGGAATTTTCCAGCATGTGATTTTTTTGCATCGCCTGTACGTCTCTGGATAAGAATTACTTATTTTTGTATTTTTTGGACGTTTTAAGATTTATTTTGGGGTGTTGGAAGGCAGTTGAGATTAATCATTTGGTCTCTCAAATGAATCCACCATTTTCTATGCACATGTTATGTATTAGTAATATATAATGATAGAGAGCCGATAGTCTATCTTTTCCACATACTAGATTTTAGCGCTTTCCTGTGAGGCTGTGAAAAACTCTTTATGTGAGGAAAAAATATTTTATGAGTAAGCATGCCATGTCAGCTAAATCTAGTGGATATTGTGAATTGTGAACTTTGAGTCTGTGAACTTGTGATCTTTATGAACTTGTTATACTGTGAACTTGTTATATTGTGAACTTGTGATCTTTGTAAACTTTTTATATTATAAATTTGTGATCCTTGTGAACTTGTTATATCATGATTTGTGAACTTGTGGTTTTTGTGATCTTTTGTCAACTTTGTTGTATTATGAAGTTTGATATGTTTACCGATCGTATTTTAAATTTCGACCGTTACCGGTGTATTTTCCGCACCGAACTTTCGTTTCCGATGTTTCCGAAATACCGATATCGTTTCCGTTTCCGGAGTTACCGTTTTCGATTTCGTTTCCGATAAAAAATATGAAAACGGTAATGGTTTTAGTGTTTACCGACCGTTTCCGACCGTTTTCATCCCTATATATACGTATAATAATATGAAAAATAAACACAACAAGAGAAATAACACCTTGATTAACCATTACAAGTTCACAAGTGTAAGGAAAATGAACCCCAGACCATTTGGCTAAATAGATTTTGGTGTTTGATGATCAACATAACCTGTGGACTAATGTGTTTGCTAGTGTTTATGATTGTAGTTCACAGGATGCTAAAGTTACTTGGACCAAGACATTGAGGAAAGCAACACCTCAAAAGAAGACATTATGAAGATCAAGTAAAGTCTAAGAAACAAAGAAAGTGTAGCCTGCAGACTGTCTGGTCTGGAGCACCGGACTATCTGGTGCCACACGCCAGACTGTCCGGTGCACCCAGGAACTGTAGCTCAACTAGAGATGGCAATGGGTACCCGCGACCCGATACCCGATGGGTATTTACTCCATTAGGGTATATATGTGGGCTAAATATTCTACCTGTGGGGTCTGTTATTGGGCAAAAATCTTCACCCAATGGGTAAACAAGTATTAGAAAGTTCCGCCTTCACCCATACCCGTTAACCCGTGGGTATAAGATACCCAATATAAACTTAGCCCAAGCATGAACTTGGACTTTAGTTATCCATCATTTTTACTATTTAACAACCTTTTAGACCATAATGTCATAAAAGGCTTAACGACAATTTAATGACCATTTGTAATGATGCTAGAAAATTTTGTAATGGTATTTATATGGATATACTTGATATTTGTATAGTATAATATTTTGATAGATGTTTAATTTTTGTGGGTACGGGTGACCCGATGGGTGACCCATACCCACATGGGTATGGGTATGGGTATGGGGGTAAATTCATACCCACCAGTGTATATGGGTGACCCGGTGAGGTTATTTTTGTGTCATGGGTACGGGTTGGGGTAGTAATACCCGGTGGGTATTTACCCATTGCCATCTCTAAGCTCAACGGCTAGTTACAGGTGGCACTGTGGAGAGACGACCGTCGGTCTGTCCAGTGTGAAGCCCGGAGTGTCCGGTGTAAAGAGACTTGAATCGGTAGGTCATGTAACCAATTGTATGGTGGGTAAATTGTGTGCTACTTTATAATGAGGTATGAAAACAGTGTTTTTTGAAGCACTCTTTGAGGAGCTTAATTTTTTTTATGAAACTGTCATATAGTTTTAGTTTTTAAGTTAAAAGCTCATGGAGCTAGACCTGTTTGGATAGAAGAAACTAAAATAGACTTGAAATTCTTGAAGTTGAGCTCTCCCAAACATGCCTTAGAGCATCTCCAACAATGCTTCAAATCGGTGCATCAAATTGAAATATGAGGCTATACGTAGGAAAAACTACTGTAACAGTGCATCGTTTCATAAAATTTGGTCAAAAAATTATAGGACGCTCTCTCAAATGCCTCAAATATACTATATCATAATGCTCTACCCTATAATCTAAATTTGAGGCTTTACTGTTGGAGCGAGATGTTTTGTTGATATTCTAAATTTTATAAAATATCCTCATTTTTAAATTATAAAATATTTTTAAAGGTCAACTTGTTGGAGATGATTGGGAAAGCAGGTAGACTTTCAACAAAACGGCAGTGCATGCACGGTATCCAAAGAAGTGTTGCCGTTTCCTTTCTCGAACAGAAGCATGACGCATGTCGCCTTTTCTAGTATCACGGGCATGATGCGTCCATCCGCGTCAGGCGCAATTGGATGGCGATCACGGTCCAATGAAAACGCTGCAAGTTTAACGCTTTCACTTTTACGAGCCGCGCAAGCCCACAAAAGTCACATGAATAATTGAGCGTTCCCATTCATCACGATGTGCACGTGTGCGCTCATCCAGTCCGTCGGCACCCCGTCGGCTTAAATTTCCGGTCAAATCCGGCGCGTTTCCAGGGGAATGGACGGCCGGAGTTGCCTCTGCCCGAGGTCTCGACGATGGCGCGACCGCGCGAGGCGCCCTCCTCCGACGGGCTCTGCACGTGTGTATGCATGGGCGGCACAAGCCTATCCACGCGCTATCCACGGGCGGCCTCCTGCCCTCGCTACTCTACTGCTGTCTGGCAACACTAAGGTATGGAAACCCATGCCCCGTTGTTGATATCCTCTGTAGGCTGTACCTGTACCCACGCACAGGTCATAGACCACATCCTCAGGGATTTTCGGGGTTCATGCATGCATGCATGTATTTTTTTTCGGCCATTGACTTTTCTCGGAGCTTGCAAAATTAATAGACATCTTTGGGTATTTTCAATGTAGAATAGTAAAATAGACATTCTCTGTGATGGTGTATAAATTATTCGATAAAATATTAGAGTAAGTCTTGCCTTATAATAAAACGACGTGCTCTACGACAACGCTAAGATCGTCGACATCAAGAGAAAACATATCTACCCAATTTGCACGTAAAGGACGACGACGATGGAAACTGATGGTGGCGATATATCTATATCCTATGAACGTCTTGTTAAATAATTTACTTTCTCATCAAACACATCATCTTAGTAGCAAATCTTTTGTACATGAAGCCGACACAATAGTTGTAGGGGAAAATATCCCTAAGCCCCTAAGGCCCACCGGTCAGAGAGTGCATTAGGGAAAGGTCTCCAGACTACCAGGACCCACCGGTCATCAGGAAGGTATAGAAACTGTCTACCCTGGAGAGCACCCGCGCGCCCTCGAATAACCCCGAGGCACGCGAGCCCGGGGTCGGGTGAGGCGAAGCTAGAAAGAGAGGACCGGATGAACCAAAAGGAAGTCACTCGAGTGGATTCCTCGCTTGACCTAACTAACCCCGCATAAGTGGTTGGCCTCATTAACTATGACCGACAGTGAGCCGCGGTAGGAGTGTCGGTCTGCCTCACACTCATGACCTGCGAACCCCTCAACCCGCGACACACTCATGACATATGTGTCCCTCGGCCTACAGCGCACTCATGACATAGTGAGACTAGGTCTAGGTACGCAGACTGTCTACAGGACCTGCAATACAACGAGCCGTGCCGAGACCCAGGCTACGGAGGCCAGGAGACGACGTGTCATAGAGGTAGTAATGATGGCACCAGGGTCCCATGCCTCCCACGTCGTCCATCATAATGAGTACAAGCCGAGACGACCGAGTGACCAAGACGCACACGGACAACACATCTTCACCGAGGTAAAACGTTTGGTTTTACCACAACATAGTAGGTCCTTTTCGAGAAAGCTACCGGTAGTCGACCCCACCTTAGCCTATAAAAGGAGGAGGATGGCCACGAGACACAGGATGACTCTCGACGGAAGAGGAGAACAACAGACGAACCAGAGGACCACGGAGGCCGGAGCGAACTATCGCGACGTCCAAGGCTTAGCAAGAGAGCTATAGTCCTATAGTTCTTAGGTCCACCCACGCATAAGAGACTTGGAAGCTCTTTTCTCCCTCTCTCGCCCGCTTGTAACCCCTATTACGAGCATCGATCAATAAATGTGTCGGTAACGCAAGCCGCCGAAAACTGAATGTAGGGACGTTCTGCTCGAACTAGTATAAAACTTGCGCCCACCGATCACACCATCCGGAACCCAGGACACGCGCACACAAATTTACTTGTCGGAGCGGAGGTTCGAAACACTAACAATAGCAAATCCGTCCAAAGGATCAATGATCGATCTTCGTCTCATGTATGCTAGAACCAAATCCGACGGATCCAATTTATCATAAGACTCCTTTCTATCTCACTCCTTATTTTCAAACTTTACTCTATAAACGCATACTACCTACCTCTATCCCACATCCCATACATGGGTCTACTCCACACCACATCCACAACACAAAGGCTGGTCGCTGGCGCGGTATAAACAATGCCGGAACATGAATCATGCTGGTGAAAAGGAAAGAAAGAAAGAAAGAATCGGAGCTCGAAAAGTTGAACCGCTCTCTCCGGCATTTGTTTGCGTTTCACGCGCTAGTTTAACAATGCATTTCCCGCGGCAACAATGATTTGCGCGCGGAACTAGTCCGGCCGGCTGGAAACTGGTGGATAGGACGAGGCTGGGAGGAGTAGTGTCACCGTCAGGACAGATTAATATATACCGACGCTGATCATTATTAATTGGTAAGCAACTCCATCCCACTGCAGACAAATTTTTTTCCTGGATCAAGATAACCAGCTTGTTCGCTGCGGCTTGCTGCGGCTGCAATCCGGCTGCGGCTGCGGCTTCTACAGTATTTTTCTCTCTATGGATTGCAGCTGCAGCAGTCCAAACAGCTGCAACAGTGTCGGCTTGCAGCCAGCCGAACACGCCCAACGTCTCCGTATGTTGGCGCCCCGGTCAAGGTGCCGTGGTACCAGGCACCATATTTCTTTTGTGCACATGCTCAGGTCTTGACCTCGCGCTCGCGCTAAACGATCACACACACACAGGAAAAAGAGAACCGAAAAGGTGCGGATGTGCTCGCTGGAACGCTCGAGCTCAGCATCGGATGCTGGCGCTGCTGCTGACAGACATGAGAATCTGAACCACGCAGAACAAGGAGTACGTACGGGTAGCGCCGTAGCAGACGAGGGCATCTTCCCGTCCGACGGTCCGAGCACCCAGGTGGGGTGGTAGTGGTACTGCTACTGCCGTGGGTTTTGGCGCGGACAACGCCAGGAGGACGTGGCAGCGACGCCGGGAAAGAAACGGCAGGAAGGCTTCAAAACTTGCCGAGAAGCGGTGGCGTGGCAAGCGCATGGTCGGCAGCCCTTTCCGCCCAATCATTGGAGCCGGACGTCCAGTCCAGCCGCTCCACGTCGCTCCCGCGGCCTCTCGTAGTCAACTCGCCAGCCAAGCCCAAGCGCGCACTACCCACCAGTCCATCCAGCACCTGTCGCCTCCCGAGCTAACGACACCGACCCTCTCGTCATGTTCGCGCGCGGCAGAATTCGCCTCGGACGGAATCGTCCAAGCAAGGACTGGTTCGTTGTGGTGGGCAAACAAGCGCTACCCGGCGGCCATATTCAATTCCGTCAGTTTGCGTGTTGTGTTGTGCCACATACGCTCGCTCCCCCCCCCCCCCCCCCCCCCCCCCCCCCCCCCCCCCCCCCCCCCCCCCCCCCCCCCCCC
Source organism: Zea mays (assembly GCF_902167145.1). Taxonomy (NCBI): domain Eukaryota; kingdom Viridiplantae; phylum Streptophyta; class Magnoliopsida; order Poales; family Poaceae; genus Zea; species Zea mays. The sequence continues at coordinate 119,077,234 of NC_050101.1, read as the reverse complement.
CCCCGCGTTGCCTCACGGCCAGGAGAAAGTAACCTGGCGGCCTGGACGGGTGGTAGCCCTAGCCCGGATCGGCTGCGGTGGCGGGTTCCGCCGGACGTGTCGCTACTCAGCACCATCACTACTCACCATCAGGAGCTAAATAACGCATAATATCGCTTTTTTTTTTGTTCTTTATACACACTCGTGGAGAGTGGAGACCATGGAATTGCGCTGCAACTAATTTCAGCCATTTGTTTATCCAACCATCGCACTCCAAGAACTCTTTGTGTATCTTCTTAATTCAGATAATATAGAACAGTTAGCTATTTACCTGACCACCTCAACACTGTCTCTACTACTTGACATTGTTTTTTTCCTCACACGGTTAAGCATTCATCATGAGGATTAAGCTCTAATATCACTCGACATTGTTTTGGGTTCTAAAGTTGGACTTTGTCCAAATTTTTGGTGAGGACTAAATACTCGAATCCCCAAAAGAAATAAACTAACCAATTACGAATTTAAGTGCTTATTACATACTTATTCAATTTCACCACGAGTGTAAAGTCGATGTCCTAAGTCAATTTACATATTTTGCTAGTACCACCACCCTCATATAACGAAGATCATGCCACGACAAAAGTTGTCTTACATCCCATTGTCGAGACAACCACAAAGGTCTCTAGAGTCGCTTTGAACTCTCCTCTTTCCTAAATGACCATAAAGATCCAACCCTAGATTTCCACTAGAATGAATGGGTAATACAAATTTCCCGAACGCGGCAAGGGTGTCACCAAGAAACATCTAGGCAATCAGGGTTCCAAGAACTCAAAGAGGAATAGAATGAAAAACAAATCAACTAATAGTCTGAGTAAAATTCCAAGAACCCATGAGTGGTTTTGAGAGTGTCAATAGCTGGCAACTATAATACTCTGAGTAAATTTTGGCACCTGTACGTAATGGACTCTTTGATCCTCTATATTCTATATTCAAGAGAAGATTAAACAAATCTTTAAATAGAACTAAAAACCATGGTGGGACATCTTTCACGAAACTAAGATTGAGTTTTTTTTATATTTCATCTACACATTCTGTAACTATATGCAACCCTAAATCTCATAAAATATTTATTAACTCCCTTGTGGATCATCATCTATTAAAAAACTATAAATAAGATTGATGCACTTACACTAGCACACTACACTACGGTGTTCGATTGTATATCTATATACAGGGCTGTGCTACCGTGCCGCGCTGTAACTAGTTCGCCCTCCCCCTCCTCCTCCCCCTCCCCGCCTGGACACCGTCACACCGGTCAGCCTCCACGCCTCACGGATTTCGCACCCGAAAAAAAAATAGAAAGCGAAATCAACCAATCTCCTATCATTCACGGCCTCGCCAGCGCCTCCTCCTCCCCCTCCTCCCCAGAAATTTCCCCACTTGCGCCGCTCGCGATCGGCGCCCGAGCTCCCGGAATCCCGGCCCGGTTTCGCGACCGTTCGCCGCGAGCCTTGGGCCGGTCCGGGCTCTGATTCGCGGGCGCCGCGGCCGTGGTTCGCGCGGGGAATGCTCTACCTCAAGCAGCCGGGCGGCGCGGACTTAGGGTTCCGGCGGGCGGCGGTGGCGGCTGCTGCTGCTGCTGCTGCGGGGCTGTGATCTGCCGCTGTGGTGGATGCGAGGTTGAGCCAGCACGCGCCGGGGATTCTGCTGGCAATGGCGGAGGCGGACAGCTGCCTCGAGAGCTTCGAGCTCTACGAGTCCGAGTCGGTGAGCTCCTCGCCCCCGGGCCACAATGCGCCGCTTCGTCGAGCGGGTGTTGCTGTTTGTCTCTTGTTGTTGGGTAAAATTGTGCTGTCCAATGATGCCGCTCCTACTGCCGCTCTGTGATCCGGTCAAGGCTGTATAGCTACGGAGACGGTCGAGCTATAGACGTCGTTTAGCTCGGGAGTCGGGACAGAGTATGCGGTCTACGTGCTTGGATGGATCATTCCATGCAACGTCGAGGATTTAGGAATTATGATCGTTGTTCATTCATGGCATCTGCATGCATGCGATTTGAATATGCCTGTGTAGAAAGTGATTATCACACTTGAATTTCAGGAGCTCTTGGCTGCTAGTACTAGTATTTTTGGGTTCTATGCGTGAGATATTGAATCATGCCTTATTTTGTAAGCTACGATGCTTTTCTCCATTTATTTTTTGTTAGGAAATAGCCAAATAGGTGTGCTTTTCAAGCACTGCTCTCATTCATTTGTTGGGATTTTGATCACGAAAAGTAAATCTTTGTGTGTTCTCATGTTATCACTTAAAACCAGGGTGTGATATCAAGTTCAAAGTTCAAACTATCCTGTGCTTCATCCCACTATCTTTTTTGGATGTTTGGTTACAGTGTTTGGTTTATTTATATCTTGGCGACCATTTCTTGTTTTGTTGGTAGTTGGTGAAGCTCTCTCTATCCGGGTGCATTCTGTACATAGAAGCCTTATATAAAATGCTTTTGCAAACTCATGTGCAAAGGCGAAGCCGTACTGTTTTTCTTGTCTTGCCTGTGTTTGTGGACTACAATTTAGAAGTTGGATTGTTATGCGCTTGTAGGATATGAGAATTTTTGGAAGTCTTAAAAAGTGAAAATGGAGAATGACGTTCTTTGACCATTGCATCTATGAGACTTAGGGAATTCAAGAACCTTTTATTTATACAACAGTCTGTTGATTGGGATATTGCAAATAAAAAAAGTTGGTCTCAATTTGTGTTGTCACATCGAAGAGGATCTGACAGGATATTCCAATATGAATACTTGAATAGATTAGAGCTTTTCTTAAACTGATTTTTGGGACAAGGATGGGCTGCAAGTGAAATTATAGTTTTGTAAAGATGAGAAATGGAAAGTTAGAACACAGGAAGGCAGTGAGCTTGACTTTGATGTTTATTTTTTGCCAGGATTGGTGAGAAATAGTGGGTCTGGTTTGTGTAACCTGCTCATGACGGTTTTAATGCTCAACTGTGACCCAATACATATTGCGCCAAAAACTATGAACAAATCTCAAACTTTTGAATTATTTGTGGCTATTGGTGCCACCCGAATCTTGGTCTTTGACTGTAGAAGTCTTCATTTGCTGAAGGGTGAAAATGAGTACCTAGTTCCTTAACTGATTTGTTTTTCATCATAATTTAATGATGGATGTTTTTGGCAGAAATTCTATATTCTTGGAACTAACTGTAACAAGACAATATGGAGATTACTCAAGATTGATAGAATGGAGCCATCAGAGGTCAATGTACATGAGGATTCTACTGTGCTCTCACAGAGTGATTACCTTGATATGCTAAAAAATCTAGACGAACAACACAGGTCAACTGGTGGAGTCAAATTTGTCACCAACTGTTTTGGAATCATCGGTAAGCTATGGCATCTTACTCTGATTGTAATTGATGCAATGTCGGTAACATATTCCCTGCAAATATGCATCAACGATATGTTTTTTACAGGTTTCATTAAGTTCCTTGGGCCCTATTACATGTTAATTATTACTGAGCAGAGAAAGATTGGGGATATATTTGGTCATATGGTGTACCAAGTTTCTAAGACTGCGATGATTGAGTTATCAAATTCCACTACGAGACCAAAATTAATTAATTCCAAGGACGAGAACAGGTGTGCTGCATGACTGCATCACAATTTTATATTCTTAACATCCTATCCGTCATATTATCATACACTGATAGTTAGATTGGATATTTTCTAACTGTTTAATGAAATATTTTATCTTCTTCTTAGAAAGATTCAGGAGCATAGCTAGTGCAGTTGCATGCTAAACAGTTGCACCACTGTATGTTCATCATAAGCCAAGCTTCACTAATCATGCAGGTACAAGAAGCTCTTGCAGACAATTGATCTTAGAAAAGATTTCTTTTTTAGCCACTCATATCATATAATGAGAAGTCTTCAAAAGAACTTTAATGATCCACAAGAAGGGTGGGAACTATATGACACAATGTTCGTCTGGAATGAGTTCCTAACTCGAGGGATTCGTGACATTCTGAAAACTACACTCTGGACTGTTGCATTAGTCTATGGTTTTTTTAAGCAGGTACATATGAAACTTGTATCCTTTTATCCTGTTATATCATTTAATAGGATTTGTGAAATGTGATAGATATCATCCAAAAAGATCTATCCTACATTCCTACTCCTTTCTTTTTACACCATGTTCCTTATTTTTGCCTTCTTTGCTCTTTACAAATCTGAACTTATGTTATATATTTGCTTGTGCTAGACAAGTAAGAATCCATTTTTCCTTTTCTTTTTGTCAGATGGATAGTTGTGTTTTTCAGTCTATAGTATAATTTGTAAAATTATGATGGAAAATTATGAAAATGGTAAGACTGTTGAATATTAATGTACTAACGAGTTATGAATGCTTCTCATTTTATTTTGCACTATGTAAAGGTGACTACATATGCTGCTTCTTTCTTTGAGAAAATGACAATCTGAAAAAATCTAACATAACCTTTTCTGTAGTATACTTAGAAATTCGAGCTTACTTGATATCTGAATCTTCCGTTGCTCTTGAATATTCACTACTTCTGTTTACTCATAATCATTTAGGCCCCGTTTGTTCCCCTTCATTTTGAGGAATTGGAATCTAACTAATGGAGTAGGCTATTTTTTTTAAATGTGACATTCCACAACTTTCCAAAGTTTATATATAAGCCTATCTCAAATTTATGGGGTGAGAGATGGAAATTGATTCTATAGATTTATATGCTACTTTTCTAATGTACAACTTATATCACACTCTTCTACTTGCTTCTCTATAACATAAGTGTAACATATAACTATCTCTCTCATATGATTTAGAATAATATACAAATATATTACATATACAAATATATTAACTTAATTAGTTTGTGTCTAAATTATGTTTGTTAGAATGAAATTCAATTCCAACGAAACAAACAGGGCCTTAGAGTAATATTCTTATTTCATTTATATCAAGGACAAACTTGCGATATGTGGGAAGGATATTATGCTGACTCTCATTGCTAGACGCTCGAGGCATTATGCTGGCACCAGGTTAACACTTCGCGAACTCTTAGTAATTTATACTCCCCCCTATCAAATTTTGGTGTGTTTAGGATCGATATGCTGCATTTCTCTTTTCTGATATTTTTCATACAGGTATCTAAAGAGGGGTGTGAATGAGGAGGGCAGAGTAGCAAATGATGTTGAGACTGAGCAAATTGTTTATGAAGACATGCTTGGACCATGGCAAATAAGCTCTGTTGTGCAGAACAGGGGTTCGATTCCACTATTCTGGTCCCAGGAGACATCAAAGCTGAATCTTAAGCCTGATATCATATGTAAGCATTGAAATCCTTGTTCAATGTGTTAAATATTATTCAAACATTTTTTTTTCGTGCAGTGCATGGAAAGGACAAAAATTATGAGGCTACCAGGCTTCATTTTGAAAATCTTAGGAAAAGATATGGAAATCCTATCATCATCTTAAACTTGATTAAGGTGAGCACACTGTTATGATTCTGCCACTGCTTCTGATGGATCTTTTTCATACAAGTCAAGTCATACTTACGAATCACATGTTTGCAATTTACTTTGTATTATTCTTGAAAGACACGTGAGAAGAGACCACGTGAAATCATACTCCGTCGGGAATTTGACAGAGCAATAAAGATTATTAATAGTGGTCTACCAGGCGAAGATCATTTGAGATATTTACATTGGGATCTTCATAAGAACTCTCAAAGGTATTAATTCTTATGTTATGTGCCGTGCCCTAAACTGATGTTCTGTTTGATGCTTTTGGTGTACATAACTGAAGAAAATTTGTATTTCAGCAAAAGTACAAATGCGCTTCAAGTGCTTTTGAAGGTGGCATTTGAAGCTTTGAACTTGACAGAATTCTTTTATCGTCAAGTTTCCCCAGCTCAAAGGGCAGAGAATTCCCCTAATTTAAGCCCTACACTGTAAGTTTTTGCTATTTTTACTATACTGTTTTCTCTGCTATTCACTTTGAATTCCTACTTTCAGGTACCTCTTGGATGGCTTGACACTTTCTTATTTTTGGTTTTATGTTTTATAGGAAAAATGGTTTTGGTCCTCATGTGTGTGATGATGACAACAATTGTGGCAATGCAGACTATGTTGATGATCTTGATGACATTTCCCAAGAAGATACCTGTGGCAATTATGATCCTGGCAATGGAATTGCAGAAGATAGATCTGAGGTCAATGGATCTACTCAAATAAAGCCTCCAAAATTTCAAAAGGGTGTATTACGTACAAACTGTATAGATTGTTTGGATCGCACAAATGTTGCTCAATATGCCTATGGCCTAGCTGCTCTAGGATACCAGTTACATGCACTTGGTTCTGTAGAATCTCCAGAAGTTCATTTAGACTCCCCTTTGTCTCGGCATTTGATGCATTTTTATGAACGGATGGGTGACACACTTGCTTTACAGTATGGTGGTTCTGCTGCTCACAATAAGGTACTCATTGAATGTTGCTATATTCTTCTATCTGACAGAAAAACTGTAGGTTCTTTATCCCTTCCACAATATGCTTGTGTGTTGAAATATGGAGTGGTTGAATTACATAATGCATATGCCCTTACATTATTTCAGAACTCGTCCAAGTTTGCTCATTAACTCTGCATCCATGTTTGCTCCATTAGCTTTGCATCTGGTCTGTTTTAAGTGGTTGCATTTCAAATCGAACTGGTTGTGCCAGGCCAGGATGAGTGGCATAAAGACTAGTATTTATTCCAAAAAGTGAAATAAAACCATAAAGCTAGTTGGAGTTATTTATGAAAATTAAATTTGAGAACTATTTTGTACTTGAAATCCACAGTTTATGATATGAGAATTTGAAAATTGGCTATTATTAATCAGCATGATTGGCTGCCCTACCACTGCTGTGGCCGTTGGCTGCTGCTGCATTCATGCACTGTTACTTCTAGCACATTCTACTATTCCTACTATTACTCTTGTATTGTACGTGTGCAGCAGCAGCCTGCAGACAGCAGTCACAGCTGTGCTAGTGCAACCGATCAGGCTGAATCAAGTATGCTGATTGATGACTAAAAAAAGTTCAACAAGTATATAGGCTCAGTTAATAATTTGATACTGAGGCTGCCTATTTTAGTAGCTAGTGCAACCGATACAGTGGCCGCAATAGTATCGCAAATTTGCAATTAATCATACAATGTATCAACTGCGAGCGAATTGTGTCCATTGCTCTGATATTCACTTTTCTCAATATTTTATCATAAATGTTAGTGCAATGCAACTACTTTTGTACAGAATTAATCTTATGATTTCGTCTGTATAATTCTACTCAATTAAGTTGACACATTTTTGAAATTGCATTTTTATCATACTTCCTTGGCATTATTTCAATATGTTTGTGTATTCTATCATCATATCTGTCTGTCATGGATCAATTTTTCTTTAACTAGGGCCATACACGTTTCTAAAATGCTCTTTTTTCTAATTCATAAGTCATATAAAAAGTTGGAATCGATTTGTAATGATGTTTCCTTTCCGACCTACAAAATGAGAGGTTTATTTTCATTGATTTTCTTGTCTGTAGAGTATACATGTGATATCTGTGGTTTGTAAATTAAAGGGAAAAGTGTGCTATTGCTCTGTCTAAATAGGGCGACAGCGTGGCATCTGCACCTAAATTATCCACTGTACAACTACAGTATAAAAGGAACTGTTGCATGTAATGATATTCAGTGGACTGAACTATAATATGGTGCCAAAAGGCCAAAAAAATTACAAAACGGATTCTTGAACCTCTTTCACGCTTTTCTTGTCAGTTGGTACTTCAATTATGAAGTGACAACAGAATTAGTTTGTGCTCATTCTGTGGATTCATGTGTAGATATTCTCTGCAAAAAGAGGGCACTTGAAGTTCGCCATTCAATCTCAAGAGTTCTTTAGGACTCTGCAACGGTACTACAGTAATGCCTATATGGATGCTTACAAACAAGCAGCGATAAACTTGTATGTGTGATTAAGATAGGAATGATCTTCTTATCTTTTGAAGTTTCACCTGGAAAATACCATGAATATGGATTAAGTTTCTGTCACTTGTTTTCCCCATGCATTTTAAATTTCAGATTTCTAGGATACTTCCAACCGCAGGTGGGAAAACCTGCACTTTGGGAGCCAGAATCTGGTGACGAGCATGTACTTGATGACGAGACAAGGTAAGCTAGCAATATATACCTATGCTTGAACTTACAGGGTTAAGTATGCTCCTAATAAAAGAACAATATACGCTTCTCTATGAATTGAGGCAATAACAGAATTGTCACTAAAGGTGGTGTGACTACGATCCTATATTTATTGCCTCTCCTATTAATATCACATTAAACTGACACAATATAAGTGATAGTGGAACCAAAAATTGACTAGTAGTCTTTGCACGAGAGCACAAAGAATTGTGAAACAATATCTGGTCCACATGTTCTGGTTTAACCAGTTCTAACTTGCCATGACACGAGTTAGTTATGCCACGGTTTCTTCGACAGCTATTTGGTTCACTGACACAAACACAACTATGGTGTGCCACAGTTCCTTAGCATCCTGTCCCACACTTGATAGATTCATTTTTGTGCCAAACTTTGCCATAAGTGTGGCGTTGATTTTGCTCGCCACACTTTTCGTGGCAGCCACTGTTTGCCGAAGGTTAGGCGTGGCAAACTACGGCACCAACCAAACAGGAAAGTATTAACTTCTTTACTTTCATATGGGTAGCAAGGAATCATTTATATTATATCTTTTCACATTTTTGTTGGGGTGTTTCCTGACTACTTGTTTTAAGAATTAAATAATCCAGATTTTATTCACACATGCATTGTGCAAATCAAAACAATATATCTTGTTAGTTATCTGAGATTATAGATATTTGTCAGTAAATTGATGAAGAGGGCAAGATCAGATGGCAGCATTCTTAATAAAAGCAAACTATCAATGTCCAGTAATGGCCCAAATGGAGTTTTAAACTCAGCACTTACTGGTTCAAAAAATGAAGGGCAACATCCAAACTGGAGTTCTGATTCAGTGCATGGGATGTCTTCAGCCTCTGACAATTCCATGTCAAAGTCAAGGTTAGTTTATGCTATCTGGATTCTGAAACTCCTTTTTTGTTCTTCTTTTAGTAGCAGAGTCATTATCCTAAAGTATACTTTTGAGAAATTAGCATCTGGCACTGACACATAAGTTGTTCATTCTCCATTCTCTTGAAAAATACACAGGTATACTCCGACAGTGTCTCACATTAAGCATATAAGCTGTGAACTAGACTATTACAATGGTTCTGGTGATTCAAATTTCCTGGATCTTGACTGGCTTTCAGCTTCAGACAATGAAAGGTTGTTCATGCTGTTCTTTTCCTTTTGTGGTCTATCAGGCGTCCTGTTTTTTGTGCATGGTATGGTATACACAGAAATGACAGTGAGAAGTAAATAGTTTGTCATTTGTTATTAACTCCCTGGACATCTTTTCTCAGAAAAGAAGAAAAACTCTGCATAAATTGTCTAAGTGGATTATCAGGAGACCTGAGCATCATTGCATTAACTAGGAAATAGTTCAAGAAGAACGTTAACTCCAAAACACACTAACATAAACACCCATGAAGATTGGAACCTCTCAACTGTTTACTGAAACCTGACATCTCTGTAAAACTTGCACAACTATCCAATAAAAAGAGAAAGTTATTGCCAATGCCATGTATTTTTCTAATACTCCATTCTTGTGTACATGGAAGTGCTGATGGAATCACACTTATAATGTAGATGAATGTTTCTAACCTCATTATTATGTTTCGTGCTGTGTATTATCTATTATGCTTAAACAGGTCAAAAGCCATAAGCACTCCTGATGTGAATATTTCAACTGATGATGGTGTTCATGATGTAATCTATGGGATAACGGTTAGTGCAATCAACAATCCTACTTTTTGTTACTACTTATACTTCATGTACAGTCCTACTTTTTGTTACTACTTATACTTCATGTACAGTTTACGTACTTGAACCTTAGTTTACAAAACCTTTTGTTTTATCTAATCATCATGGACCCAATAAATGAAAATGGCCATCATATTTATGTTCTTTTCTGACCTGCCATTTTGTCTGTTATATTTCATGACTTCCATGCCCATTCCTTTTTACTGCAAGTATGGTTTACAAGAGGGCGAAGCTCCTTAGTGATTAGGGAGTGCTGCACCCCCTCAAATAGTGAAAAACAGTGATTAGGACTAAAAATTCACCATATATGCATCCCTTCTAAATTATAATACAAGTCTATGCACTCATAAGACATCTGCACCCATCTCCAATTCGCTCTAAGCTTTGCTACTAGCTTACAAGCCTCTTGGGCCTAATTTCCTGAATAAACCTGAAGTATCAACTACTTGGTTCTGGCATACCATTTTTTATATGTTCTGTTGGCTAAATGCAAGTATAACAACAGGTTGCTAAAATCAGCATGACTGTCTTCATTCTTGGTCCTGCTAGCATGTAATCGAAAAGCATCTACTTTTTTTCTTCAAATAGACCCCCTCCCCCCCTTTTTTTTGTGATGTTTGGAACTTTGGATTGAATGATTATCGCTGTGGTGACCATTTGTAGTAGAGTTTCACCCAACGAATAAGCAAAATCATTTCATTTGGATCTTTCAGGATGATCAAGCTGCTGAGATCCAGGCTCAGGGATTATCTAAGGATTTTGTGCAGTGGGTTAATCAAGGAGAGACATTTTGGTACTGATATTCCAAGATGGGCGTACCATGTAAATTCAAGCCACATAATGGTTGCACTTGCAAAAAGGGGGGAAAATAAGGGAGAAGTCTACATGATGGCAGTCCAGACCTCATTTCAAAGCATATTAACTCTTAAAGACCATTGCAAGGAGGGACCATCAATGTGCATGAGATTGTTTGTCAACCATCAGCAATTCAGCATTCTCTTTTCGGTATACGAATATGATGATGGGCTTAGAGTCACACGCACTGTTAGAAGACTTGTCTAGGGAAGTGTACCATTCTGTTCATTTATTGAAGCTTGCTCACCAGGCTGGTAGATAGTGCATTGTTATTATTTTTTCTTAAAAGGAATGAAAGAATGTAGGTAGTTTATTCTTTTTAAGATGTACCATTGTCCAGGCATGATCCCCATCTCTCCATCGTGTAAATATATATGTCCCAAGTGTTCCACTTTTCCCTTTTCCTTCCATGAGAGTTGAGGTGGGCATGAAAGCACCATTTTTCCCTCAGTCTCTTTGTATGGGTTTTCTGAAATCATGTACATTTATATTTTGTGGCAAGCGGAGAGATTGTTGTGTAATTTCCATTGTACCAAACGTCCAAACCCCTCTTACCAATAGAAGTCTCTTGGACTGTTTGTCACATTGCAGATTGCTTTAATACTTGCTTTAAACTATCTGATTATGTGTAAAATTTTCGTGTGATTCCTTAGGGTCCCTTTGGCAGGGCTTCCCGGAACTGGTTTCTGTTCTGGCTTTTTCATAGTTTATGAAATGACCTTTTGCTAAAAAACACTTTTCCGCTTTGTATTGAAATGGCGAAGCCAAAAAAAATAGCTTACCAAGCTTTGGCTTATGTTAATCAAGATCTCAAAACGAATTGTTACCTTCTCTTCATCAGCTGTTTGTGCGCACGACTGATCTCATACCACCACTGATTGCTGCACGCAGCAATACATCCGGCGCTGAAGGAGCCGACCGGCCTGAGCGCGCGGAAGCGAGTCTCACTGGCGGCGGTCGAGGAAGCCTCGCGGCACTGGGGCACGTAACGGGCGTCGGTCGTGCAAGCTTTATCGCACCGAGACCGGACGTCCATAATAGCCGAGTAGCTAGAGCGAATAGTTTCACATTGGGGCTGATTGGTTGCTGTGACCCACGCGCCCAGGCTCGCGTCATGTATTGATCGCGCGCAAGTCTATGTTCGATTGCCTGCGCCTTCGTCCAGCGCTCTGCATGCGCGTGTGCAGTTTAGCATATTTTTCAATGTCTCACCTGCACGTGTGGAGATGTGGAGAGTGGACATCGCTCGCGGTTCAGACCCACTCGAAGCAGGCGCGCAACAGCCGGGGAACCAATCAGCCCCATTGTGAGTTATAAGTGGGCAAACACGATTTTATATGTTTAAGGGTGCAATCCCTAATGAACTAGTTTTTTTTGAGTGTTTGTTGGATCCGAATCGTCGACACATGATGTGTCCGTGGGATTGCCTGCACATACAATACGTCCACCCACGTCGTCAGGCCACGACACACACGTTCTAACACGTAGTAGTGGGCCAACACTCTCCCAAAAGTTAGTCCATTAGGTGGTTACAACTTCAACCATATAAAACAGTCCACCCACAACTCAAAATGTGAGACTATTTCCAACAATCTCTCACTCACATATTATGAGCCGAGACCTGTTCGAGATATATTGGGCCAACCTGGTTCCGACACCAATTGTTGGACCGGGATTGTCGACACGTGGCGTGTCCGTTAGGCCGCCCATAAATATGGTGCGCCCACCCAGACCGTCGGGACACGAGACACGCGTCCGAACGCGTAGCAACGGGTTTTAGGTCTGTTGAGCCAACACCCTCCTCAAAAAGCTATCTCATTAGGGGTTACACCCTCAACCATATAAAACCATGATTACTCACCCACAACTCACAATGTGGGACTATTCCCAACAATTATGCTAACACTCTCCCTAAAAAGCTAGCTTATTAGGGGTTGCATCCTCAAACATATAAGATGGTGTTTGGTTTGCCGAATTGTAACACAAATGGATTACGTGGGGTAATTGATATCGATACTTTTATTTAATTAAGCTCTTTCTGGTAGTACTAGGTACCAGTATCCATTGCAATTATAACTAGTAACCATTACCGGCAGCAAGAAATCCCATTGCCATTCTCTTAACAAGATCTGAATCAAATAACACCTAAACCATATTTGCCCACTCACAAAATACGATGTGGGAACATATCTAAAGCCCACTGTTATATGTTCGGGCACGTGTGTCGTGGCCGACGGTCTGGGTACACACGCCGGGTGTGCAGGTGATCCGACGGATACACTATCTACGTGATTGGTAGCCTGGCCAGCTCAGCGCGTGCATTGACTGTGGCCGCACACATGATTAGTTCCCTCCGTAGGACGAGGCGAGCCTGCCCATGTGCACGCAACACATTCAATTTTTTCAGCTCTTGCACGTGTGGAGACGCGGGAAGGAGACTTCTCTGGTGGTCCAGGCCGGCACGACCCTAGCGCTCGTGGGCACAGGAACCAATCACACGGTATATATCGGCGGCGGTCCGGTTCTGTAACACCCAAATTCTGAATTTGAGATTGGTAGAAGAAATCTGAGCAAAGTACCCTTGATAAATAATTAAACTTTATAATTCACCCCTTTTAAAGGTAAATGATCATAATAAAATAACGATGGTTAAAATAAATCGTAATAGAGATTAGACATTGAAAAAATGTTCCTATCAAAACAAAGGGGGGACTTTTGAATATACCTTTAATCCAACTACACACTCAAATAATAATGTGGTGTGTGTACTTCATGTTGAAAACCTAGCCTAAATAAAATAAATAAATAAATAAATAAAGTAACTGAATAAATAAATATTATGTAGAAATTATGCATCATGTGGAAATTTTTTTGTGCATAAATTTGAAATTTAGAATTTAAACATGGTTTGAATTGGATTTGAAATAAGAAAAGAAAAAGGGAAAAGGTTAAAACGCTGCTTGGGCCGACTCAACCTCAGTTCGGCCCATCTCCCCATTTCATTTCGCGCGCGCAGCAGCCGAACTTCAATTCTTGGCGCCGACTACCCGGCCCCATAGGGCAGCCGCTGAGCCTTTCCCCCTCGCACCGCTTCCGTCCATGAGTTGAGTCACTATGGGGTGGGACACATTCGTCAGCCTTCCATCTCTGGTGCGCGCTCTGGTAATGCGTTTGGTCACTGACCGGTGGAGCCACGACGTCGGTCACCGCGCCCTGTGGATCTTCTTCCCCGATTCCTCGCGGCGGTAACGACCCGCCCGGACTACCTGCCGATCTTCGCGCCAGCTGGGTTCCGTAACCCTCCTCCTCCTCTCCCTGCGCCGCTTCTTTCGCTCGGACCTTGTCCATGGTGGGCTATATAACCCAAATCGCATCACCATTGCCCCTCCCCGCAAGCTGTGCAGCACCGGAAACCATGGCGGCTCCGTGTCTGCTCCGCGCCCAAATCCTCGGACCTTGCCCAGCCGCTGCCGAGGATCGCTACCCCTGTTGGCACATCGTCTTCGGAGTTGGGTCTGGGGCCTCGCCACTTCGTGTGGGGTGCGACTGCTGTGTTATTGGGATCGGAGGGCCGTCTGTGCGTGGGTAATCGCTCACCGACGGCGAGGACCCGCAGACTTCCGCCATGCGTCGTGGGCGTGACTCCTGGTGACCTAATCCTCGGTAAGGCCCCACCATGATGCTCGCCACCTTTCCCTCTTCGTTTTGAATCGGGTCGCGTTAGACTTAGGCCCTTCCGGGCATGCTCAAGGGTTCGCCGCCAATGGCACCGCCGTCGCGCGGGCTGGCGCACTGCCATCTCCGACTGGGGAAGTAGAGAAGGATGGGGGGATCCGTGCGGGCCGTTGGATGATGTGTGGGCGGTCGCGATTAGATTAGGGCGGGACCGATTCAATCGGTTGATCGTGTCCGTCGGTGGCAGATCAACGACCATGGGAGTTTATGACTTTGTTTTCATCGTAGACGTAGGATCTTGATCCGATGGCCAGTAATGCGTACCGGTTCGCAAGTGTGGTGATCTAATCCGAGCCCCTGATTTCCAATAGGACGGTCACAGTTAGTGGTCACCCTTTCGGCAGGTTCTTTTTCGTTTAAACCCTCGGGGTTCTGAGAAAATAACCCGCCGTCCGCATGGGGATTCGCCTGAGTCACGGGAATACTTGCGCAGAGGCCCCTGCTTTCTATATAAATTGAGGCGCAGTCCAGGAATTAAATAAAACCAGAAAAATAGATTTAGAAATTGATTTTGAGTATAAAAATAATTGTAAAACTTGGGTAATTCATAGAAAATTCATATTAAGCCCAAATTAATCCGTTCCAATTCCTATAATTTTGTAATATTATTGTCTATCATCTAGTACTACTGTTTTGACATGAAAGTCACATCAAAATTTATATCCCATTTAATCTTGTACAAAACACATAGAATCTTCATAAAATCATAAATCCTCCGTTTTAACTCCGATTTGATTCGTTCAAGTTCCGTTAGTCTCGTAGCAACGCATAGATTATTATTATTTAGTTTGTATTTATGTTTGGTGTGATGTTAATTTTATCTATACCATGTTTGTTTGTATTGCTACGACTAGCGCGAGGACACGTGTCATCTGAAAAGCAAGTTGGTACCTGGAATCTCAAGTGCCAGGCAAGTTGTGCCCTTGATCACTTCTGTTACCCAATAATATTCGTTATTATCACTATTCAATGCATAGGTTTAATTTTGATGGGACCCAATAAGTCTCCCTAGATTGTTTATCTCATTACCTTGTTTACCCCTGAATCACTTGGGTAGTTTGCTATTGCTTTACATGGATTTGGGATAATTATTTATTATATCTATGTTCCAGTTATTTTGTTATTCTATTTATGTTCATGTCAAGATCATTAATGTTAATTGGAACATAGAGCTTAACTTGAGAAACACATGCCACCACAAGGGTTTATGGACGCCCTTGGCTGATTAATTAGGAAAGCTAGTGGAGGACTACCTTACCCGAAAGGGGCAAGGACAGTAGGGGAGTGGTCAGTGTAGGGAGGTCCTTGGTTGATTTTGCTGCGATGGCGGTCAAGCAAGAACCCTGCATTGGAGCTTCCTATAAACTGTAGCGGGTTTTCTGAAGCTAGTGGAACTTTGTAAAGGCCTCGTAGTGTTACCCTGCCTCGCCTCCTCGGTAGAGGTGTATGGGAAGTCGCGATCTCTTGGCAGACGGGTAACATGACTTGTGGGTAAAGGGTACAACCTCTGCAGAGTGTAAAACTGGTATACTAGCCGAGCTCACGGTCATGAGCAGCTCAGAACTCTCTGATGATTAATTTATGGAACTAAATTCAATTTGTCATATGCATTGCATCGCAGGTGATGATGTTACTTTTGTTCCACTACTTAATTGGGTTGGTATTTACTTATACTTAGTAACTGCTAATAAAATTTTGACCAACTTTAAAAGCAATGCTCAGCTCTAACCATTTTCTTTGGTAAGCCTTACACTTCACGTGAGCTCCCACCTTTGGCGAGTTCATGCACATTATTCCCCACAACTTGTTGAGCGATGAACGTATGTGAGCTCACTCTTGCTGTCTCACACCCCCCACAGGTCAAGAACAAGTACCACAGGATGAGGCGCTTGAAGGATGCTGTGATGTGTTCGTGAGAGATCTAGGCCGTCGTCTCCCAGTCAACTTTGGGTTGCTGAACCGTTGTCTCCTTATAATGTAAATATTTATTTATTTTGTATAGAACTTCTGTTATATAGTAAAATGTGATATTCGATCCTGTGCCATGATTCATCATATATGTGAGACTTGGTCTCAGCACACCTGGTGATTATGTTCGTGCCCGAGTCTTAGTGCCCCGAAACCCGGGTGTGACAGGTTCCAATATAACCCCTTTCCGGCGTGGTACACCGGAGGCCCTTCTCCGGCGGGTGTAGATGACAGAGCACTGGCGACCATCGTTGAAGCCTCCGTTCGATGGATCGTCATTATTATATTGAATAAATCAAAATAGAACTATACAAATTTTCTTATGTATGGAACATACGTTCGCTTAAGTTGCATATTGCTGTTTGAAAAAAAAAATCGTTCATGCAGTCTGCAAAATAACTATTAAAAATGCTAACCAGAGATATTAAAAAAATGCTTGCTGAAAAATAACTATCCAACTTACTTTTAGACATTTCTGAATATATAAAAAACTATACATGTTTATTTTGCAAAACAGCACGCAAGCCATATTGACAAATGGCTCCTCTAGAAAGCTGCTCGTACGAAAGAACCAGAGCTAATGCTATTTAAAAAAAAACTAAAGTCCTGCCAAAGGACATTTGATGTGCTATGTGAATCAGCTCTGCAGCCGTAGGAACATTTGCATGGTTTGTTCGAAATGGCTGGTCTGTTGGCCGGTCACTATAGATGGCCAAAAAGCACGAGGTCCGTGAGCCCGGCACGAAGCCTGTTTTTTGGACCCGGTCCGAACCCGACACGGTAGAATAAGCGGGCTGGCTTGAACAGGAAACTAGGCACGGTGGGCTAGCCCGGCACGGCCCGTTTACCTCTAAGCCCGTTAAGCCCGGTTTTTTTACACTAAAACGTGCTTACCGGCCCATTTAGCCCGCTTTTCGGTCCGTTTTTTCATGCTAAACGGGCCGGGCTTGGACAGAAAATTAAGCCCGCTGGCACAGCAGGCCCGGCCCAGTTTTTGGCCGGGCTTCACCGGGCCCGGGCCGGGCCGGGCCGGGCGGCCCGTTTGGCCATCTCTACCGGTCACTATCTGAAGGGACACATCTATGAATTATGATGATGACAAGATAAGCAAATTTGGATACGTTGTCAAGAATTTGGAACTAGTAAGTGGTCAGCCAATGCAACCATGTGTCTGTAGTAACTAGTAAGTGGTTAGCTACATAGTGGCTGTTCTAGCCCTCTTTTGGTCCAGTGATTAAAACATAGAGTGAAAGGCTACAAATAGAAAAGATAAGACTGACTCTAGCAATAGCCTCTAAAGTGTTCTTTCCTCTAAATATAGGGTAAATTCTCTCCCTTATCCACCCCAACAGCGTCTTCTAGAGAGGCTGGACCGAATTAACGGCGTAGCAGAATTGCTCTAATTGGCAGGAGAAGACATGTTGTCGATGGCGTACTAAGGGTGGCGGCGTCTGTCAATCTTGATCCTCGCCAGTCTGGCCGACGAACGATGGCAGTTGCCAGCGGCAGAGCAACGATGATGACGATGGAAAGCGAGAAAGCTAGAGTGAGAGAAATTGCAACAATAGATTGCGAGCGAAAGCGTGAAGAAACCCTACCTCGAGACAATGTCGCTTTTATAGCCAATGTAACCCAAAAGGCAGTGCTATAATAATGATTATTTTTTCATGCCCCCGATGCATCTCAATTGATAATTGAGGGCAGTGTTTATATCCTTCTCTGTAGACTTTGGGATCGGCCCATCAAGTTGAGCCTCCCCCTCGGGGGCTACTGTTGGGACGAAGGTCAAACCAGACCTCGATCATCACGTTCGCATGCTAACCTTATCTGTGTATGCAGATCACTAGCTCGATAAGTCTGAAGGACCCAGTTGAATACACAAAGTCCTCCTCGCATGGAGTAAGGAGTCCACAGAATCTAGTTAGGGCAAGAGGACAATGAGGGCCAAATCCATAGCGGGGGCTTCGAACCCAAGAGGCCGAAGAACCCGAGGGCTTCGCTCCTGACGACCCCTTCTTCCGGCGTGTTTTGCAGAGACCCAGGCGAGGACCCCGACACAATATTTTTTTATAGTTGTGCTCTTTCTGATGATCATATGAATAGTAAATAGAAATAAATAATCTATGTATACCGTGCTGATATTTTTTTGAGATGCATCATAATAGAAACCTGAATATTCAAACCCTACTTTGAATTCAAAATTCAAAAGGAAGAAATGGTAAAATTAAAATCTAGAAAGAAAATTCTAAGTAAGTTAAATATCCATTCCATAACTAAATGATAGGAAGAAAAATAAATAATGCAAACAGTAGAAGATTTATTCACTTTAGGATTGTTTTTGATATTTCGAAATCTAAAGTTCAAAATAGGAATTTAAATTTAGTTTGAATCCTTGAATTTGGAAAGAGAAAAAGAAAAATGTAAAAGAAAAGAAAAAAGGAAGAAGAAAAGAGTAACACGGTTCATGGGCCAAAACCCCCTTGGCCTGACTTAGTCCACTGGCCCAACCGTCGTGGCGCACCGACAGGAGCGGCCCAGTGGCCAACCTCGCCCCGCTTGCGCCCGTGTTGAGACAACCCCGACTAGTGGGCCAGGCACGTCAACAGCTCCTCGCGCGCGCTACCCTAGCTCACCGCCTAACCCGTGCGTGCACGTTACACCACCAAGTGGGTCCGTACCATCAGCTCATTCTCCTCCCCATTACCGCATAGCGCGGGACCTTAACAGACCACACGATTTTCTGGTGAGCAGTTACGATTGACCTTTAAACCGACCTGCTGGGACTATATGTTGGCGTGTCAGGGCTTCGCTTCCCCTTCCCATCTTTGTGACTCAACGAGAGGCAAACCCGAGAGAGATAAAGGGGTAGCAAGGGCCGCCGCCGCGGATACTCATCGACAACGGGATTCGGGCTCTAGTGAGGCTACTCGGAGGTTGGTCTGGCTGCATAGAAGCTGTGTGAGGAATTAATCGGAGAGAAATTAACTGAAGCCATAGGAATTCTGAGAGCATCTAGAGGGGGGTGAATAGGTGATCCTGTAAAATTCAAACACTAATAGCCACAAAACTTAGTTATGAGTGTTAGTACGACTAAAATGACTTGAAGCGAGTTCTTGTGAACACAAATAATCACAGAGAGATCAACACAAGACACACGATTTTTATCCCATGGTTCGGCCAAGTAACACTTGCCTACTTCCACGTTGTGGCGTCCCAATGGACGAGGGTTGCACTCAACCCCTTTCAAATGATCCGATGATCAACTTGAATACCACAGTTTTTCCTTTAGATGATTATTCCCGTTAGCGAGGAATCTCCACAAGATTGGAGTCTCTCGCCCTTATAACAAAGATCACAATGAAAACACGGAGTAAGGTTGGGATGAGCAACACACACAAGACACAAATCGCAGCACACCCACGCACACAAGAGAAGACTTGAGCTCAAATGACAACACAGGGAGTCCTTGACTCTAATAGAGCTTAAATCTCTAACACAACGAAACGAATGCGCGGGAACAGAGTCTGGATGCCTTAGGATGCTTAGTGAATGCTTGTGTAGCTCCTCCATGCGCCTAGGGGTCCCTTTTATAGCCACAAGGCAGCTAGGAGCCGTTGAAGACAATCTTGGAAGGCTAATCTAGCCTTCTGTCGTGTGGTGCACCGGACAGTCCGGTGCACCACCGGACAGTCCGGTGCACCACCGGACTGTCCCTATAGCTGTCCGGTGCGCGATTGCCTTCCAAATAAGGCGCAGTCGACCGTTGCAGTTTCGGGCCCGATGGCGCACCAGACACTGTCCGGTGCACACCGGACAGTCCGGTGCCCCCTGCCGACCATTGGTGCGGGCCACGCGTCGCTCATGGATTGCGTGGCCGACCGTTGCGCTGGCAACCCTTGGCTCACCGGACAGTCCGGTGCACCACCAGACAGTCCGGTGAATTATAGCCGTACGCCGCTGATCTTTTCCCGAGAGCGGCCTTTTCACCGGAGACAGCCTGGCGCACCGGACACTGTCCGGTGCACCACCGGACAGTCCGATGTGCCAGACTAAGCTAAGTTTTGGCTGCACCGAGCCAAGTCTTTTCGATTTCTTTTCTTCTTCTTTTATCACTGTTTCTAGCACTTAGATAACTTCATTAGTATTCAAAAACAAATGTACTAAGTCTAGAAACATACCTCATGTCTTGATTTGCACTTTTTCAATCTTTGATACTTTAGGACAAAGAATATGTGTTGGGCACTTAATCACCAAAACATTATATAAATGGCCCAAAGGCACATTTCCGTTTCAATCTCCCCCTTTTTGGTGATTTATGCCAACACAACCAAAAGATGTGCAACATCAATGCAATTGAGAACCAAATTGTTTTTGACTATCATTTGGCATATTTGGATCGCTCTTTGCCACCACTTGGTTTGTTTTTGTAAATCAAATTCATTTTCCTATCTCTAAGTCAAACACGCTTGTTTGGGCACAAGGAGAGATATTCCAAGAGAAAAATCGATCAAGTGCCAAAAACTCCCCCTTTTCCCATAATCAAAAGTCTCCCCCACAAGAGACCAAATTTTGCAGTAAGAGTATTTTGGACAAATCAAAAGTTCTAACTCTATTGTTTTCAAAATTCATAAGTGGTAGCTGATCCATTTGCTTTGGCCTTAATTTCTCCCCCTTTGGCATTAAGCACCAAAACGAGATCATTCTTGGCCCTTTAACCCCATTGCCTCACCAAAAATGTCAATTAAGAGCAAAAAGGCAATAAGAGCATAAGAATGAACTTGGAAGTAAGTACACTAATACCGGAGTGCAGTGGAAGTCTTGTCATTGTCCAAGTTCACCTTTCCCTTTCAATGCACCTTTGAGACTACATGAAGTATACTCAAACAAATAGATTAGTCTCAAAGGGTCAAGTTGTAGCACATCTCTCCCTAAATATGTGCATTATTCACACATGGACTTGTGAGGTCCGGGGATCCCTTGCACAACTTGAGCACCATAAATAAGCAACAAATTACATAAAGTAACATGATCAAAGGCATAGAACACATGAATGCTATAGATCAATCCAAGTTACGCGAATCTAAGACATTTAGCTCACTACGCAACCTGCAAAAGGTTTTCTCATCTAACGGCTTGGTAAAGATATCGGCTAGCTGGTTCTCGGTGCTAAAGTGGTACACCTTGATATCTCACTTTTGCTGGTGGTCTCTCAGAAAGTGATGCCGGATGTCTATGTGCTTAGTGCGGCTGTGTTCAACAGGATTATCCGCCATGCGGATTGCACTCTCATTGTCACATAGGAGTGGGACTTTGCTCAGATTGTAGCCAAAGTCCCAGAGGGTTTGCCTCATCCAAAGTAGTTGCGCGCAACACTGTCCTGTGGCAACATAGTCAGCCTCAGCGGTGGATAGGACAACGAAGGTTTGTTTCTTTGAACTCCAAGACACGAGAGACCTTCCTAGGAATTGGCACATCCCTGATGTACTCTTCCTATCAACCTTGCATCCAGCATAATCGGAGTCTGAATATCCAATCAAGTCAAAAGTAGACCCCTTTGGATACCAGATCCCGAAGCAAGGCGTAGCAACTAAATATCTAAGAATTCGCTTAACGACCACAAGGTGACATTCCTTAGGGTCGGATTGATATCTAGCACACATGCATACGCTAAGCATAATATTCGGTCTACTAGCACATAAATAAAGCGAGGAACCTATCATAGACCGGTATGCCTTTTGATCAACGGACTTACCTCCTTTGTTGAGGTCGACATGCCCGTCAGTTCCCATTGGTGTCTTCGCGGGCTTGGCGTCCTTCATCCCAAACCGCTTGAGAAGATATTGAGTGTACTTCGTTTGGGAGATGAAGGTGCCGTCCTTGAGTTGCTTCACTTGGAACCCAAGGAAGTAGTTCAACTCGCCCATCATCGACATCTCAAATTTTTGAGTCATCACCCTCCTAAACTCCTCACAAGACTTTTGGTTAGTAGAACCAAATATTATGTCATCGACATAAATTTGGCACACAAAAAGGTCACCATCACAAGTCTTAGTGAAAAGAGTGGGATCGACTTTCCCAACCCTGAAAGCATTAGCAATTAAGAAATCTCTAAGGCATTCATACCATGCTCTTGGGGCTTGCTTAAGTCCATAGAGCGCCTTAGAGAGTTTGAACACATGGTCGGGATACCTGTCATCCTCAAAGCCAGGGGATTGTTCCACGTATACCTCCTCCTTGATTGGTCCGTTGAGGAAAGCGCTCTTCACATCCATTTGAAATAACCTGAAAGAGTGGTGAGCGGCATAGGCTAATAATATTTGAATAGACTCTAGCCTAGCCACAGGAGCAAAAGTCTCCTCGAAATCCAAACCTGCAACTTGGCATAACCTTTGCCACAATTCGAGCCTTGTTTCTTGTCACCACTCCGTGCTCGTCTTGCTTGTTGCGGAAACCCACTTGGTTCCCACAACATTTTGCTTTGGACGTGGCACCAAGCTCCAAACATCATTCCTCTTGAAGTTGTTGAGCTTCCTGCATGGCCAACACCCAATCCGGATCCTGCAAGGCCTCTTCTACCCAGAAAGGCTCAATAGAAGAGACAAACGAGTAATGCTCACAAAAATTAGCTAAACGTGAGCGAGTTGTTACTCCCTTGCTTATGTCACCCAGAATCTGATCGACGGGGTGATTTCTTTGGATCATCGCTCGGACTTGAGTTGGAGGGGTCAGTGGTGCCTCTTCCTCCATAACTTGTTCTTCTTGTGCTCCCCCTTGATCACACGCCTCTTCTTGATGAACCTGTCCATCATCTTGAGTTGGGGGATACACCATTGTAGAGGAAGATGGCTGATCTTGCTCTTGTTGTTCCTGAGGTCGCACATCACCTATCGCCATCGTGCGCATGACAACCGTCGGAACATCATCTTCATCTATGTCATCAAGATCAACTTGCTCTCTTGGAGAGCCATTAGTCTCATCAAATACAACGTCGCTAGAGACTTCAACCACACCCGATGATTTGTTGAAGACTCTATACACCTTTGTATTTGAGTCATACCCTAGTAAAAACCCTTCTACAGCTTTGGGAGCAAATTTAGAATATCTACCTTTCTTCACCAAAATGTAGCATTTGCTCCAAAATACATGAAAGTAAGAAACATTGGGTTTGTTACCGGTAAGGAGTTCGTAGGAGGTCTTCTTGAGGAGGCGATGCAGATATAGCCGGTTTATGGCGTGGCAGGCTGTGTTCACAGCTTCCGACCAAAACCGCTCGGGCGTCTTGAACTCTCCAAGTATCGTCCTCGCCATGTCAATAAGCGTCCTGTTCTTCTTCTCTACCACACTGTTTTGTTGTGGTGTGTAGGGAGCGGAGAACTCATGCTTGACACCTTCTTCCTCAAGATACTCCTCCACTTGTAGGTTCTTGAACTCGGACCCGTTGTCGCTCCTTATCTTTTTCACCTTTAGCTCAAATTCATTTCGAGCCCTCCTTAGAAAGTGCTTTAGGGTCCCTTGGGTTTCTGATTTATCTTGCAAAAAGAACACCCAGGTGAAGCAGGAAAAGTCATCAACAATTACAAGACCATACTTACTTCCCCCGATGCTAAGGTAGGCGACGGGTCCGAAGAGGTCCATGTGAAGAAGCTCTAGTGGTCTTGATGTTGTCATCACATTCTTGCTGTGATGAGTGCTTCCCACCTGTTTCCCTGCCTGACAAGCTGCACATGGTCTATCTTTCTCGAAGCAAACATTGGTTAGTCCTAACACATGTTCTCCCTTTAGAAGTTTATGAAGGTTCTTCATCCCAACATGTGATAGACGGCGATGCCACAACCAGCCCATACTAGTCTTAGCTATTAAGCATGCATCTAGATCGGCCTGCTCTTTCGAAAAATCAACTAAGTAGAGTTTGTCGTCTAATACACCCTTAAACGCTAATGAACCATCACTCCTTCTAAAGACAGATACATCTATATTGGTAAATAGACAATTATAACCCATGTTACATAATTGACTCACAGACAATAAGTTGTACCCGAGCGATTCAACTAAGAACACATTGGAGATAGAATGCTCGGATGTAATGGCTATCTTCCCCAATCCTTTAACCTTGCCTTGGTTCCCATCTCCAAATAATCGAATCCTGGGAATCCATGTTCTTGACGTAGGAGGTGAACATCTTCTTCTCCCCCGTCATATGGTTTGTGCATCCGCTGTCGATAATCCAGCTTGAGCCCCCGGATGCATAAACCTGCAAGGCAATTTACACTTGGGTTTTAGGTACCTAACTCTTGTTGGGTCCTACAAGGTTAGTCACAATAGCCTTTGGAACCCAAATACAAGTCTTGTCTCCCTTGCATTTGAATCCCAATTTTCTAGCAACTACTTTTTCATTCTTACATAAAAGCGCAAATAAAGTATTGCAAGCATGGTAAATGGTAGAAGGTTCATTGCACAATTTTCTAGGAGCATGAGACACAACATTATTTCTCCTAGGCCTACCATTAAAAGTAGAACTCGATGCAAACGTAGCATGTGAATTAAAAGTATCATGATTATAACTCCTATTATAATGAGCACGATTATCAATTTTCCTATCATAAATAAAGGCATGGTTCCTGTGAGGATTATTAACTATAAGAGCCTTCCCTTTCTCCTTGTTGGGAATGGGAGCCCTTTGGCTTGTTAAGTTCTTGGCTTCCTTTCGAAAACCAATCCCATCCTTAATTGAGGGGTGTCTACCAACGGTGTAGGCATCCCTAGCAAATTTTAATTAATCAAAATTAATTTTGCAAGTCTTAAGTTGAGCATTAAGACTTGCCACCTCATCATTTAATTTGGTAATAGAAATAAGGTGTTCATCACAAGCATCAACATCAAAATCCTTACATCTGTCACAAATAACAACATGCTTTTCACAAGAACTAGATTTATTAACTCCTTCTAGCTTAGTAGTTAATTCATCACTTAAACTCTTTAAACTAGATATAGTTTCATGGCAAGCAGATAACTCAGAAGATAGCATTTCATTCCTTTTAATCTATAAAGCAAGAGATTTTTGCACACTAACAAATTTATCATGCTCCTCATATAAAATATCCTCTTGTTTTTCTAACAATCTATCCTTTTCATTTAGAGCATCAATTAATTCATTAATTTTTTCTACCTTAGCTCTATCTAAACCTTTGAATAAGCTAGAGTAATCTACTTCATAATCGGAAGAATCATCATCACTAGAAGTAGTGTACTTAGGGGTATCTCGAACATGTACCTTCTTTTCCTTTGCCATAAGACATGTATGGTGTTCATTGGGGAAGAGAACAGACTTGTTGAAGACCGAGGCAGCGAGTCCTTCGTCGTCGGAGTCGGAAGAGGAGCAGTCCGAGTCCCATTCCTTTCCAAGGTGCGCATCGCCCTTTGCCTTCCTGTAGCTCTTCTTTTTCTCCTTCTTCCCGCTCTTTTCTTGTCCCTGGTCACTATCATTATCGGGACAATTTGCAATAAAGTGACCAATCTTACCGCATTTGAAGCAAGAGCACTTTCCCCTTGTTTTGTTCTTGTTGGGGTACTCCTTGCGTCCTTTAAGTGCGGTCTTGAAGCGCTTGATGATAATCGCCATCTCATCTTCGTTGAGGCCGGCAGTGAAAGGGAAATGTGCCCTTGGGACATTTCTAAGTATTTTGGTGATTAAGTGTCCAACACAAATGGTTATGTATTAAACTATGCCAAATGGTGGACAAAGTGCAAATCAATACAAAGTTATGATTCTAGACTTAATACATTGGTTTTTGTGTACTAACATATTTGTCTAAGTGCTAGAATCAGAGAAAAGACAACTAGAAAAACTTGGCTCGAGCAGCCAAGGCTCTGCTCAGTCTGGGTGCATCGGACTGTCCGGTGGTGCACCGGACAGTGTCCGGTGCGCCAGGCTGGCGCTGGTCAATTGGCCGCTCTCGGGAACTCATCAGCGGCGTACGGCTAAAAATCACCGGACTGTCCGGTGGTGCACCGGACTGTCCGGTGAGCCAACGGTCGGCCGAGCCAACGGTCGGCCGCGCAATCTAGGCGTGACGCGTGGCCGGGCCAACGGTCTGAAGGGGGCACCGGACAGTGTCCGGTGCGCCAACAGCTCCAAATCGCCAACGGTCGGCTGCGCCAAAATAGGAAAGAAATCTGCACCGGACAGTGTCCGGTGGTGCACCGGACTGTCCGGTGCACCAGTCGACAGAAGGCAAGATTTGCCTTCCTGGATTGCTCTCAACGGCTCCTAGCTGCCTTGAGGCTATAAAACGGACCCCTAGGCGCATGAAGGAGAAAACCAAGCATACTTTGAGCATTCTTGATCATTCACACTTCGTCTTTGCGCACTCGTTTGATATTCTTAGTGATTTGAGCTCCGTTCTAGTGAGAACTTTGTGATATTCATTTGAGCTCAAGTCTTGGCCGTGTGTGTGTGCGTATTGCTGTGGACTTGTGTGTGTTGCTCATCCCATCCTTACTTCCGTGTTCATTTGTGATCATCTTTTGTAAGGGCGAGAGACTCCAAGTTGTGGAGATTCCTCACAAACGGGATATAGTGAAAGGAAGAGAAACACTGTGGTATTCAAGTGGGTCTTTGGACCACTTGAAAGGGGTTGAGTGCAACCCTCGTCCGTTGGGACGCCACAACGTGGAGTAGGCAAGTGTTGGACTTGGCCGAACCACGGGATAAACCATTGTGCCTCTTTGTGTTGATCTTTTTGTGGTTATTGTGTTTCACAAGAACTCCTCTCTAGCCACTTGGCTTTATTGCTCTAACACTTAATCAAGTTTGTGGCTTTAAGATTTAAGTTTTTACAGGATCACATATTCACCCCCCCTCTAGGTGGTCTCAATTGGTATCAGAGTTGTTCTCTTCAAGAAAGGGACTAATCCCCCGAAGAGATGGATCCTAAGGGAAAGGGGATGGTGGTCAACGACAACGAGAAGGAGTCCATCTTCAACGAGCCAAGGGACGACAAAGTCAATGACTCCGGCTCAAGTCAAAAGAAGAAAGACAGAAAGAAGAAGAGGCGCATCAGGAAGGTTGTCTACTACGACAGCGACGAATCTTCCTCTTCTCAAAAGGATGACAAATACGAGGAGAAAAAGAAAACGGTTAACTCGAACTTTTGTGTTGATTATTCTCGTATTCCGCATAATTCAAATGCTCATTTGCTTTCCATCCCACTTGGTAAACCCCCACACTTTGATGGAGAGGACTACGGATTTTGGAGTCACAAAATGCGTAGCCACTTGTTTTCTCTTCATCCAAGTATATGGGAGATAGTAGAAAATGGGATGCAATTTGATAGTTCTGATAACTCCATGTTTATCAATGAACAAATCCATAAAAATGCACAAGCTACTACTGTTCTTTTAGCATCCTTGTGCAGGGAAGAGTACAATAAGGTGAGCGGCTTGGACAACACCAAGCAGATCTGGGACACCCTCAAGATCTCGCATGAGGGGAACGACGTCACAATGCTCACCAAGATGGAGTTGGTGGAAGGCGAACTAGGAAGGTTCGCAATGATCAGGGGAGAGGAGCCAACTCAAACATACAATAGGCTCAAGACCCTGGTCAACAAGATAAGAAGCTATGGAAGCACGAGATGGACGGACCACGACGTCGTCCGACTCATGCTAAGGTCCTTCACTGTCCTTGATCCTCATCTTGTAAACTCTATTCGTGAGAATCCTAGGTACATCAAGATGACGCCCGAGGAAATACTCGGAAAGTTTGTAAGCGGGCGAATGATGATCAAGGAGGCGAGGTACGTTGATGAGGCGTTGAATGGCCCAATCTACAAGCCCCAAACCGTTGCTCTCAAAGCAACAAGTAGCAGGGAGACGCTACCTAGCAAGGTGGCACAAGTTGAGGCGGCCGGGCTAAATGAAGATGAAATGACCCTCATCATCAAGCGCTTCAAGACGGCGCTCAAAGGTCGCAAGGAACACCCCAACAAGAGCAAGACAAAGGGGAAGCGCTCCTGCTTCAAGTGTGGTAAGATTGGTCACTTTATTGCTAACTGTCCCGATAATGATAGTGACCAGGAACAAGGGAAGAGCGGAAAGTGGGAAAAGAAGAACACCTACAAAAAGGCGAAGGGCGAGGCACACCTAGGAAAGGAGTGGGATTCGGATTGCTCCTCGTCCGATTCCGACAATGAAGGACTCGTCGCCTCAGCCTTCAATAAGTCGGCTCTCTTCCCCAACGAGCATCACAGATGCCTCATGGCAAAGGAGAAGAAGGTAAATACTAGAAGTACTATTACATATGCTTCTTCAAGTGATGATGAGTCTAGTGATGATGAAGTAGACTATGCTAGTTTATTCAAAGGTTTAGATAGAACTAAAATTGATAAGATCAATGAATTAATTGATGCCTTGAATGAGAAAAATAAATTGTTAGAAAAACAAGAGGATCTTTTATATGAAGAGCATGATAAATTTGTTAGTGCACAAAATTCTCTTGTTCTAGAAGTTAAAAGAAATGAAATGCTTTCATGTGAACTATCTACATACCATGAATCTATTTCTAACTTAAAGAGTATTAATGATGACTTGAATGCTAAGTTAGAAGTAGCTAATAAATCTATCTCATGCATTGATCATGTAGTAAATTGTAATAGGTGTAAGGATTTTAATGTTGATGCTTGTAGTGAACACTTAAATTCCATTTCCAAATTAAATGATGAGGTGGCTAGTCTTAATGCCCAACTTAAGACTAGCAAAAATGAATTTGATAAACTAAAATTTGCAAGGGATGCCTACACTGTTGGTAGACACCCCTCAATTAAGGATGGGCTTGGCTTTAAGAGGGAAGCCAAGAACTCAACAAGTCATAAGGCTCCCATCTCCGCCAAGGAGAAAGGGAAGGCCCCTATGGCTAATAATGTTCAAAAGAATCATGCTTTCATTTATAGTGATAGAAAATTCTCCAAAAATGCTTATAGGAATTGTTCTTATGATTCAAATGCCATGTTTGCTTCAAGTTCTTCCTTTGTGCATGGTAGAGATATGTCTAGGAGAAATGTTGTTCATGTACCTAGAAAACCAAGTAATGAACCTTCTACAATCTATCATGCTTGCAATGCTTCTTTTGCAATTTGTAGGAAGAATAAGAAAGTGATTGCTAGGAAATTAGGGGCAAAATGCAAGGGAGATAAAACTTGCATTTGGGTCCCTAAGACCATTGTTACTAACCTTGTAGGACCCAACACAAGTTGGGTACCTAAGACCCAAGCCTAAATTTGCCTTGCAGGTTTATGCATCCGGGGGCTCAAGCTGGATTATCGACAGCGGATGCACAAACCACATGACGGGGGAGAAGAAGATGTTCACCTCCTACATCAAGAACAAGGATTCCCAAGATTCAATCATATTCGGTGATGGGAACCAAGGCAAGGTTAAAGGACTAGGAAAGATTGCTATTTCATCCGAGCACTCTATTTCTAATGTGTTTTTAGTTGAGTCGCTCGGGTATAACCTGTTGTCCGTTAGTCAACTTTGTAATATGGGTTATAATTGCTTATTCACAAATGTAGATGTGTCTGTCTTTAGAAGAAGTGATGGTTCATTAGCTTTTAAGGGTATACTAGACGACAAACTTTATTTAGTTGATTTTGCAAAAGAGGAGGCCGGTCTAGATGCATGCTTAATTGCTAAGACTAGCATGGGCTGGCTGTGGCATCGCCGTTTAGCACATGTGGGGATGAAGAACCTTCACAAACTTATTAAGGGAGAACATGTGTTAGGTCTAACAAATGTGACTTTCGAAAAAGATAGACCTTGTGCAGCTTGTCAAGCAGGTAAACAAGTGGGAAATGCTCATCACAACAAGAACGTGATGACTACATCAAGACCCCTGGAGCTGCTGCATATGGACCTCTTTGGACCCGTCGCCTACCTTAGCATCGGGGGAAGTAAGTACGGTTTAGTAATTGTTGATGATTTTTCCTGCTTCACTTGGGTATTCTTTTTGCAGGATAAAACAGAAACCCAAGGGACCCTCAAGCGCTTCCTAAGGAGAGATCAAAATGAGTTTGAGCTCAAAGTGAAGAAGATAAGGAGCGACAACGGGTCCGAGTTCAAGAACCTTCAAGTGGAGGAGTACCTTGAGGAGGAAGGAATCAAGCACGAGTTCTCAGCTCCCTACACACCACAGCAAAACGGTGTGGTAGAGAGGAAGAACAGGACACTCATAGACATGGCAAGGACGATGCTTGGAGAATTCAAGACGCCCGAGCGGTTTTGGTCGGAAGCCGTGAACACGGCTTGCCACGTCATAAACCGGGTCTACCTTCATCGCCTCCTCAAGAAGACTTCGTATGAGCTTCTAACCGGTAACAAACCCAATGTGTCATACTTTCGTGTTTTTGGGAGCAAATGTTATATTCTAGTGAAGAAAGGTAGAAATTCTAAGTTTGCTCCCAAGGCTGTAGAAGGGTTTTTGTTAGGTTATGACTCAAATACAAAGGCGTATAGAGTCTTCAACAAATCATCGGGTTTGGTTGAAGTCTCTAGCGACGTTGTATTTGATGAGACTAATGGCTCTCCAAGAGAGCAAGTTGATCCTAATGATGTAGATGAATATGATGTTCCAACAGACGCAATTCGCATCATGGCGATTGGAGATGTGCGACCACAGGAACACCAAGAGCAAGATCAACCTTCTTCCTCAACAATGGTGCACCCCCCAACTCAAGACGGTGAACAGGTTCATCAAGAAGAGGCGTGTGATCAAGGGGGAGCACAAGATGATCATGTTATGGAGGAAGAAGCACCTCAAGCACCTCCAACCCAAGTCCGAGCGACGATTCAACGGAATCATCCCGTCGACCAAATTCTGGGTGATATTAGCAAGGAAGTAACCACTCGCTCTAGATTAGTTAATTTTTGTGAGCATTACTCCTTTGTCTCTTCTATTGAGCCTTTTAGGGTAGAAGTGAAAGGGAAATGTGCCCTTGGGCCATTTCTAAGTATTTTGGTGATTGAGTGCCAACACAAGTGGACTCATGTTAATCTATGCAAAGTCATGGATAAAGTGCAAATCAAGTAAAAAGGTATGTTTCTAAGACTTAGTACATTGTTTTGGAGACTAATGTATTGTGTCTAAGTGCTGGAAGCAGGAGAAATCAAGTTGGAAAAGAGATGACTTTGTTCAGCCAAAGACAGCTCGGTCTGGGTGCATCGGACAGTGTCCGGTGCGCCAGGCCGGCGTCTGTCAACTGGCTGCTCTCGGGAAGCAATTAACGGCGTACGACTATAATTCACCGGACTGTCTGGTGGTGCACCGGACTGTCCGGTGAGCCAACAGTCGGTCGGGCCAACGGTCGGCCACATAATCCGCGCGCGACACGTGGCAAGAGCCAACGGTCAGAAGGGGCACCGGACTGTCCGGTGCGCCAATGGCTCCAAAGCGCCAACGGTCGGCTTCGCCAAAGAAGGAAAGAAATCCACAGCGGACAGTGTCCGGTGGTGCACCGGACTGTCCGGTGCGCCAGGCGACAGAAGGCAAGAATTGCCTTCCTGGAATGCTCTCAATGGCTCCTAGCTGCCTTGGGGCTATAAAAGGGACCCCTAGGCGCATGGAGGAGAACACCAAGCATTCCTTGAGCATTGTTGATCACTCACACTTCATTCTTGCGCACTTGTTCGCCATTCTTAGTGATTTGAGCTCCGTTCTAGTGAGAACCTCGAGATATTGTCTTGAGCTCAAGTCTTGGTCTTATGTTTGCGTATTTGCTGTGGATTTGAGTGTGTTGCTTCCCTCCCTTACTCTAGTGCTTTATTGTGAATCTTATTGTAAGGGCGAGAGACTCCAAGTTGTGGAGATTCCTCGCAAACGGGAAAGAGTAAAGTAAAGAAGAACACCGTGGTATTCAAGTTGATCATTGGATCACTTGAGAGGAGTTGAGTGCAACTCTCATCCGTTGGGACGCCACAAAGTGGAGTGGGCAAGTTTTGTACTTGGCCAAACCACGGGATAAATCCTCGTGTCTCTTGTGCTTATTGTGTCTATTATGCTTCACAAGAGCTCTCCTCTCTACTCACTTGATTTCATTGTTCTAACTCTTAATCAAGTTTGTGGTGTTAAGTTTTAAGTTTTACAGGATCACCTATTCACCCCCCTCTAGGTGCTCTCAATTGGTATCGGAGCCGTTCTCTTCAAGAAAGGGACTAATCGCCCGAAGAGATGGATCCTAAGGGCAAGGGGATGGTGGTCAATGATAAGGAGAAGGAGTCTTTCATCAATGATCCAAAGGATGACAAGCCTACTGACTCAGGCTCGGGCTACAAAAGAAAAGACGGGAGGAAGAAGAAAACAAGGCGCATCAAGGAGATAGTCTACTACGACAGCGACGAATCTTCCTCTTCCCAAAAGGATGACGACAACGACTACGAGAAAAAGAAAACGGTCAATTCAAACTTCTCTTTTGATTATTCTCGTATTCCACAAAGTACAAATGCTCATTTACTCTCCATTCCACTTGGTAAACCTCCTCACTTTGATGGAGAGGACTACGGATTTTGGAGTCACAAAATGCGTAGTCACTTGTTCTCTCTCCATCCAAGCATATGGGAGATAGTAGAGAGTGGAATGCAATTTGATAGTACTGATAGTCCCATGTTTATCAATGAGCAAATTCACAAAAATGCACAAGCTACTACTGTTCTTCTAGCTTCATTGTGCAGGGATGAATACCATAAGGTGAGCGGCTTGGATAACGCCAAGAAGATTTGGGATACCCTCAAAATCTCACATGAGGGGAACGACATCACCATGCTCACCAAAATGGAGTTGGTGGAGGGCGAACTAGGGAGATTCGCAATGATCAGGGGCGAGGAGCCAACCCAAACGTACAACCGGCTCAAGACCCTCGTCAACAAAATAAGGAGCTATGGAAGCACGCGATGGACGGACCACGACGTCGTCTGCCTAATGCTAAGGTCTTTTACTGTCCTTGATCCACATCTTGTGAACAATATTCGTGAGAATCCTAGGTACACCAAGATGACGCCCGAGGAGATACTTGGAAAGTTCGTAAGCGGGCGGATGATGATCAAGGAGGCAAGATACGTTGATGATGCGTTGAACGACCCAATTCATGAGCCTCAAACCGTTGCTCTCAAAGCAACGAGGAGCAAGGAAGTGCTACCTAGCAAGGTGGCACAAGTTGAGGCGGCGGGACTCAATGAGGAAGAGATGGCCCTCATCATTAAGCGTTTCAAGACGACGCTAAGGGGTCGCAAGGAGCATCCAAACAAGACCAAGACGAAGGGGAAGCGCTCATGCTTTAAATGTGGTAAGATTGGTCATTTGATCGCTAACTGTCCCGATAATGATAGTGACCAGGAACAAGGGAACAAGAGGGAAAAGAAGAAGACTTACAAGAAGTCTAAGGGCGAGGCACACCTTGGAAAGGAGTGGGACTCGGATTGTTCGTCGTCCGACTCCGACAACGAAGGACTCGCCGCCACCGCCTTCAACAAGTCGGCCCTCTTCCCCAACGAGCATCACACCTGCCTCATGGCAAGGGAAAAGAAGGTAAGCACTCGTGATACTAGTACTTACGCTTCCTCAAGTGATGAAGAATCTAGCGATGATGAAATAGACTATTCATGTTTATTCAAGGGCCTAGATAGAACTAAGGTTGATAAAATTAATGAATTAATTGATGCCTTGAATGATAAAAATAGGTTATTAGAAAAGCAAGAGGATCTTTTGTATGAAAAACATGATAAGTTTGTAGAGGCACAAAAATCCCTTGCTTTAGAAATAAAAAGGAATGAAATGCTTTCTTGTGAATTGTCTACATGTCATGACTCTATTTCTAGCTTAAAGAGCATAAATGATTATTTGAGTGCTAAGTTAGAAATAGCTATTAAATCAACATCTTGTGTAGAACATGTTGTAGTTTGCAATAGGTGTAAAGATTTCAATGTTGATGCTTGTTGTGAACACCTAGTTTCAATTTCTAAATTGAATGATGAAGTGGCTAGTCTTAATGCCCAACTTAAGACTAGCAAGAGTGAATTTGACAAACTGAAATTTGCAAGGGATGCCTACACGATTGGTAGACACCCCTCAATTAAGGATGGTCTTGGCTTCAAGAGGGAAGTCAAGAACTTAACAAGCCATAAGGCTTCCATCTCTGCCAAGGAGAAAGGGAAGGCCCCTATGGCTAGTAGTGCTCAAAAGAACCATGCTTTCATGTATCATGATAGGAGACATTCTAGGAATGTTGATAGAAGTTATGATGCTTTTGATTCTCATGCCATGATTGCTTCTAGTTCTTCTATTATGCATGATAGAAATTTGGCTAGGAAAAATGCTATGCCTAGAAGAAATATTGTTCATGTTCCTAGGAAAGTAATGAATGAACCTTCTACAATTTATTATGCTTGCAATGCTTCCTTTGCTATTTGTAGAAAGGATAAGAAGGTAATTGCTAGGAAATTAGGGGCCAAATGTAAGGGAGACAAGACTTGCATTTGGGTCCCTAAGACTATTGTAACTAACCTTGTAGGACCCAACATGAGTTGGGTACCTAAGACCCAAGCCTAAATTGCCTTGCAGGTTTATGCATCCGGGGGCTAAAGCTGGATTATCGACAGCGGATGCACAAACCACATGACGGGGGAGAAGAGGATGTTCTCTTCCTACGTCAAGAACAAGGATCCCCAAGATTCAATCATATTCGGTGATGGGAACCAAGGCAAGGTGAAAGGGTTAGGAAAAATTGCTATTTCATCCAAGCACTCTATTTCTAATGTGTTCTTGGTTGAGTCGCTTGGATATAACTTGTTGTCTGTGAGTCAACTTTGTAATATGGGATATAACTGTTTATTCACAAATGTAGATGTGTCTGTCTTTAGAAGAAGTGATGGTTCATTAGCTTTTAAGGGTGTACTAGACGACAAACTTTATTTAGTTGATTTTGCAAAAGAGGAGGCCGGTCTAGATGCATGCTTAATTGCTAAGACTGGCATGGGCTGGCTGTGGCATCGCCGTTTAGCACATGTGGGGATGAAGAACCTTCACAAGCTTCTAAAGGGAGAACACGTGATAGGTCTAACTAATGTAACTTTCGAAAAAGATAGACCTTGTGCAGCTTGTCAAGCAGGTAAACAGGTGGGAAGCTCTCATCATGCC
This sequence comes from Zea mays, assembly GCF_902167145.1. Classification (NCBI taxonomy): domain Eukaryota; kingdom Viridiplantae; phylum Streptophyta; class Magnoliopsida; order Poales; family Poaceae; genus Zea; species Zea mays. Next base: position 119,041,513 of record NC_050101.1, on the reverse strand, counting down.
AAAAATGTGATGACAACATCAAGACCCCTGGAGTTACTTCATATGGACCTCTTCAGACCCGTCGCCTATCTAAGCATAGGAGGAAGTAAGTATGGTCTTGTTATAGTTGATGATTTTCCCGCTTCACTTGGGTATTCTTTTTGCAGGATAAATCTGAAACCCAAGGGACCCTCAAGCGCTTCCTAAGGAGAGCCCAAAACGAGTTTGAGCTCAAAGTGAAGAAGATAAGGAGCGACAATGGGTCCGAGTTCAAGAACCTTCAAGTGGAGGAGTATCTTGAGGAGGAAGGAATCAAGCACGAGTTCTCCGCTCCCTACACACCACAGCAAAATGGTGTGGTAGAGAGGAAGAACAGGACGCTACTAGACATGACGAGGACGATGCTTGGTGAATTCAAGACGCCCGAACGGTTTTGGACGGAAGCCGTGAGCACGGCTTGCCACGCCATAAACCGGGTCTACCTTCATCGCCTCCTCAAGAAGACTTCATATGAGCTTCTAACCGGTAACAAACCCAATGTGTCTTACTTTCGTGTATTTGGGAGCAAATGTTACATTCTAGTGAAGAAAGGCAGGAATTCTAAGTTTGCTCCCAAAGCTGTAGAAGGGGTTTTGTTAGGTTATGACTCAAATACAAAGGCATATAGGGTCTTCAACAAATCACCGGGTTTGGTTGAAGTCTCTAGCGACGTTGTATTTGATGAGACTAATGGCTCTCCAAGAGAGCAAGTTGTTGATCTTGATGATGTAGATGAAGAAGACGTTCCAACGGCCGCAATGCGCACCATGGCGATTGGAGATGTGAGGCCACTGGAACAAAAGGAGCAATATCAACCTTCTTCAATTCCTAAACAACAGTGCATCCCCCAACTCAAGAAGATGAACAGGTTCATCAAGAGGAGGCGTGTGATCAAGGGGGAGCACAAGATGATCATTTAATGGAGGAAGAAGCGCAAACGGCACCTCCAACCGAAGTTCGAGCGACGATTCAAAGGAATCATCCCGTCGACCAAATATTGGGTAACATAAGCAAGGGAGTAACTACTCGTTCTAGAGTAGTTAATTTTTGTGAGCATTACTCCTTTGTCTCTTCTATTGAGCCTTTCAGGGTAGAAGAGGCCTTGCTAGATCCGGATTGGGTGTTGGCCATGCAAGAGGAGCTCAACAATTTCAAGAGAAATGAAGTTTGGACATTGGTGCCTCGTCCCAAGCAAAACGTTGTGGGAACCAAGTGGGTGTTCTGCAACAAACAAGACGAGCACGGGGTGGTGACAAGGAACAAGGCACGACTTGTGGCAAAAGGTTATGCCCAAGTCGTAGGTTTGGACTTTGAGGAGACTTTTGCTCCTATGGCTAGGCTAGAGTCAATTCGCATATTGTTAGCCTATGCTACTCACCACTCTTTCAGGTTGTTCCAAATGGATGTAAAGAGTGCTTTCCTCAACGGGCCAATCAAGGAGGAGGTGTACGTGGAGCAACCCCCTGGCTTCGAGGATGAACGGTACCCCGACCACGTGTGTAAGCTCTCTAAGGCGCTCTATGGACTTAAGCAAGCCCCAAGAGCATGGTATGAATGCCTTAGAGACTTTTTAATTGCTAATGCTTTTAAGGTTGGGAAAGCCGATCCAACTCTTTTTACTAAGACTTGTGATGGTGATCTTTTTGTGTGCCAAATTTATGTCGATGACATAATATTTGGTTCTACTAACCAAAAGTCTTGTGAAGAGTTTAGCAGGGTGATGACTCAAAAGTTTTAGATGTCAATGATGGGCGAGTTAAGCTATTTCCTTGGGTTCCAAGTGAAGCAACTCAAGGATGGGACCTTCATCTCCCAAACGAAGTACACACAAGACTTGATCAAGCGGTTTGGGATGAGGGACGCCAAGCCTGCAAAGACTCCAATGGGAACCGATGGACACACCGACCTCAACAAAGGAGGTAAGTCCGTTGATCAAAAGGCATACCGGTCTATGATAGGGTCTTTACTTTATTTATGTGATAGTAGACCGGATATTATGCTTAGTGTATGCATGTGTGCTAGATTTCAATCCGATCCAAGGGAGTGTCACTTAGTGGCCGTGAAGCAAATTCTTAGATATTTAGTCGCTACGCCTTGCTTCGGGATCTGGTATTCAAAGGGGTATACCTTTGACTTAATTGGATATTCAGACTTCGACTATGCTGGATGTAAGGTCGATAGGAAGAGTACATCGGGGACGTGCCAATTCTTAGGAAGGTCCCTGGTGTCATGGAGTTCTAAGAAACAAACTTTCGTTGCTCTATCCACCGCTGAGTCCGAGTATGTTGCCGCAGGACAGTGTTGTGCGCAACTACTTTGGATGAGGCAAACCCTCAGGGACTTTGGCTACAATCTGAGCAAAGTCCCACTCCTATGTGATAATGAGAGTGCTATCCGCATGGCGGAAAATCCTGTTGAACACAGCCGCACAAAGCACATAGACATCCGGCATCACTTTTTGAGAGACCACCAGCAAAAGGGAGATATCGAAGTGTTTTATGTTAGCACCGAGAACCAGCTAGCCGATATCTTTACCAAGCCTCTAGATGAGTCGACCTTTTGCAAGCTGCGTAGTGAGCTAAATGTCTTAGATTCACGGAACCTGGATTGATTTATAGCATACATGTGGTTTATGCCTTGATCATGTTCCTTTATGCATTTTGTTGTTTATTTATGGTGCTCAAGTTGTACAAGCACTCCCCGGACCTCACAAGTCCATTTGCAAGTGATGCACATATTTAGGGGGAGATGTGCTACAACTTGACCCTTTGAGACTAACTGTGTGCTTGAGTTTGCTTAATTTAGTCTCAAAGGAGGTTTGAAAGGGAAAAGGTGGACTTGGACCATACAAGACTTCCACTGCACTCCGATGAAAGAGTAACTGACTCCAAGTTCATCTTTGTACTCTTATTGCCTTTGTTACTCTTAGTTGAAGACTTTGGTGAGGCAATGGGGTTAAAGGGCCAAAATTGATCCCGTTTTGGTGCTTGATGCCAAAGGGGGAGAAAATAAGACCAAAGCAAGAAATGGATCAGCTACCACTTGAGAATTTTGAAAAAGTAGAGTCAGAGTTTTTGTTTGTCAAATACTTTTGTTTGTCTCTTATTGTCAAAAGTTGGTCCCTTGTGGGGAGAATATTTGATTATGGGAAATAGGGGGAGTTTTTGAAATCTTTGAATCAATTTGTCTTTGGACAACTCTCTGTATGCCTCAACGAGTGTGTTTGACTTAGAGATAGGAAATTGAGTTTGATTTGTAAAAACAAACCAAGTGGTGGCAAAGAACGATCCAAATATGCCAAATTTGAATCAAAACAAATTTGTGTTTTCATTTGCATTGATATTGCACTTCTTTTAGTTGCTTTTTGTTGTGTTGGCATAAATCACCAAAAAGGGGGAGATTGAAAGGGAAATGTGCCCTTGGGCCATTTCTAAGTATTTTGGTGATTGAGTGCCAACACAAGTGGACTCATGTTAATCTATGCAAAGTCATGGATAAAGTGCAAATCAAGTAAAAAGGTATGTTTCTAAGACTTAGTACATTGTTTTGGAGACTAATGTATTGTGTCTAAGTGCTATAAGCAGGAGAAATCAAGTTGGAAAAGAGATGGCTTTGTTCAGCCAAAGACAGCTCGGTCTGGGTGCACCGGACTGTCCGGTGGTGCACCGGACAGTGTCCGGTGCGCCAGGCCAGCGTCTGTCAACTGGCTGCTCTCGGGAAGCAATTAACGGCGTACGGCTATAATTCACCGGACTGTCCGGTGGTGCACCGGAATGTCCGGTGAGCCAACAGTCGGCCGGGCCAACGGTCGGCCGCATAATCCGCGCGCGACGCGTGGCAAGAGCCAACGGTCAGAAGGGGCACCGGACTGTCCGGTGTGCACCGGACAGTGTCCGGTGCACCAACGGCTCCAAAGCGCCAACGGTCGGCTTTGCCAAAGAAGGAAAGAAATCCGCACCGGACAGTGTCCGGTGGTGCACCGGACTGTCCGGTGCGCCAGGCGACAGAAAGCAAGAATTGCCTTCCTGGAATGATCTCAACGGCTCCTAGCTGTCTTAGGGCTATAAAAGGGACCCCTAGGCGCATGGAGGAGAACACCAAGCATTCCTTGAGCATTGTTGATCACTCACACTTCATTCTTGCGCACTTGTTCGACATTCTTAGTGATTTGAGCTCCGTTCTAGTGAGAACCTCGAGATATTGTCTTGAGCTCAAGTCTTGGTCTTGTGTTTGCGTATTTGCTGTGGATTTGAGTGTGTTGCTTCCCTCCCTTACTCTAGTGCTTTATTGTGAATCTTATTGTAAGGGCGAGAGACTCCAAGTTGTGGAGATTCCTCGCAAACGGGAAAGAGTAAAGTAAATAAGAACACCGTGGTATTCAAGTTGATCATTGGATCACTTGAGAGGAGTTGAGTGCAACTCTCGTCCGTTGGGACGCCACAACATGGAGTAGGCAAGTTTTGTACTTGGCCGATCCACGGGATAAATCCTCGTGTCTCTTGTGCTTATTGTGACTATTGTGCTTCACAAGAGCTCTCCTCTCTACTCACTTGATTTCATTGTTCTAACTCTTAATCAAGTTTGTGGTGTTAAGTTTTAAGTTTTACAGGATCACCTATTCACCCCCCCTCTAGGTGCTCTCAAGAAGAGGTCTTGCTAGATCCGGACTGGGTGTTGGCCATGCAGGAGGAGCTCAATAATTTCAAGAGAAATGAAGTTTGGACACTGGTGCTGTTGGGTCTATGCTTCGTCGCCGAAGGTCTTCAAGGGAGAAGCGGCTTTCGGCTGAAGCTGTTTGCATGAGATGGCCGAAGGTTCCTTTCCATGAAGCTTCGACAGTATAAACCGACTTAAAGATAGAATGACTTTTTAGTCCATGAAGGTCTGAGTCAATGTTGTAAGCTTTTATAAGGGGCATACTTGTAATTCCTCACAGGCTGCGTCCTGTGCCTATAAATAGTGAACAGTATTCCGTTGCTGTTCACACATTCTGGTATTTTGCAATCGCATCTGTCGGAATTCAACCTTTTGCCAAGGCAAAGGTATTTCTGTATCCAATAATTCAATATATTAAGTAATTATAATGTGATTTGTACATGTTTTATTTGTCCTTCTCATACCTTTTATTTTATGTTATCTTATAATTTCCGCTGAAATTTTATTACGAAGGTTTAAGCTTCGTAACTATGCTCTTGTCAGCCTTCGTTCGAAAACATTATTCTCAAGAGAATAATGTTTCATGGACGAAGGATGTTAACATTTAACATTTCATGTTGCCTTGTTCTTAATTCATAGCATTTGAGAACAAGTCCCCAACATTGGCGCCCACCTCCGGTGAACTCACTTCCACTTTTTGAGCTGATGGCTTCGTTCAATGATCGAGCTGGGGCTACTTCGGACCCGAAGCTGGTGCTCCCGATTACAGGCGGTTCGTCCTCAGAGCCATCCAATAAGAAGCAGAAAAAAGACGCACAGAGAAGGGTACAGCATGTTGGGGTGCAAGGACCCTTCATCAAGTCAAGATGGTCTCACATTCCTATTACCTTCTCCCAAGAGGACCTTCAGCTCAAAGATTACCCACACAACGATGCCATGGTTATCTCTTGTGTTATCAAAGGATTTCTGGTTCACAATGTCTTGGTTGACACAGGCAGTGCAGCTGACATAATATTTGCTAAAGCCTTCAGGCAAATGCAAGAGCCAGAAGATAAGATTCATGATGCTACACATCCTCTTTGTGGCTTCGGAGGGAGACAGATTGTAGCACTGGGAAAGATCACCATGTCAGTGACCTTCGGATTCATCAATAACACTAGAACTGAGCAAATTGTGTTTGACATTGTTGACATGGAATACCCTTATAATGCAATTATTGGTCGTGGTACCCTCAATGCCTTCGAAGCAATCCTTCACCCCGCTTATCTTTGCATGAAGATACCTTCGGATCAGGGACCCATCGCTATTCATGGAAGCCAGGAAGCTGCCAGAAGGGCCGAAGGAAACTGGACTGATTCAAAAGCAATCCATAACATAGATGGAGCTGAAGCTTGCGAACAATACAAATTCAGAAGGGAGAAAGCAGCTTCAGCAGATCAGCCGAAGCCCATGCTCTTATGTGAGGATGTAGCAGAACAGAAGGTGCTGTTGGGCTCTCAGTTATCCGAAGCACAAGAGAAAACCTTGCTAAGGTTCTTGTTCAACAACAAAGATGTTTTTGCATGGTCAGCCAATGATCTCTGTGGAGTTAATAGAGATGTTATTGAGCACTCGCTCAATGTCGATCCATCCTTTAGACCCAGAAAGCAAAGGCTTCGGAAAATGTCAGATGATAAAGCTGAAGGTGCTCGCAACGAAGTCAAAAGACTCCTCAGTGCAGGAGTTATCAGAGAAGTGAAGTACCCAGAATGGCTAGCTAACACTGTTATGGTAAAAAAGGCCAATGGCAAGTGGCGAATGTGCATCGATTTTACAGATCTTAACAAGGCTTGTCCGAAGGATGAATTCCCATTACCAAGGATAGACTCTTTAGTTGATGCAGCAGCTTCTTCAGAGCTCATGAGTCTGTTAGACTGTTATTCAGGCTATCACCAAATTTGGATGAAGAAGGAAGATGAGCCGAAGACTAGCTTCATAACTCCAAGTGGCACATATTGCTATCTTCGGATGCCTGAAGGGCTCAAAAACGCTGGAGGAAGTTTCAGCCGAATGACTGCGAAGGTTCTCCAATCTCAAATAGGCAGAAATGTGCTAACTTATGTTGATGACATCATTGTAAAAAGCACGAAGCAGGAAAATCATATTGCTGATCTGCAGGAGACCTTCGCCAGTTTCAGGCAAGCTGGCTTAAAGTTAAATCCAGAAAAATGTGTCTTCGGAGTGAAGAAGGGGAAATTTCTTGGATGCTTGGTTTCAACAAAGGGAATTGAAGCTAATCCAAGTAAAATTGAGGCTATACTTCGGATGGAGCCACCAACTACAAAGAAGGGGGCTCAAAGATTGACAGGGAGATTGGCATCTCTCAATAGATTCATATCTAGATCAGCAGAGAGAAACTTACCATTCTTCGAAGTGCTGAAGTCAGCCGAAGTCTTTCAATGGGGACCAATCCAGCAGAAGGCTTTCGAAGAACTGAAACAGTATTTGATAGACCTAACAACATTGACTCCACCAATGCCAGGGGCTCCTTTATTATTATATGTGGCAGCTTCGCACTCAGCGGTAAGTGCAGCACTTGTCCAGGAAAAGATCGATGGTCAAGACAAGAGGCAGGCCCCGATATATTTTGTTTCCGAGGTTCTTAGTTTATCAAAGAAAAATTATACAGAGTTGGAGAAGGTACTGTATGCTGTCTTGATGGCTTCCAGGAAGCTTCGGCACTATTTCCAAGCTTACAACATAATTGTTCCTTCTTCACAACCTCTGAAGGATATCATGAGGAACCGAGAAGCTACTGGAAGGATTGGAAAATGGGCTGCAGAACTCAACGAATTCTGTATTGAATATGTTCATAGATCTTCGATTCAGTCTCAGGCATTAGCAGATTTCATTGCTGACTGGACGCCAGGGGCTCAGGAGGAAGAAACAAATAAAGATGCCGAAGCATGGACAGTGTTTTGCGATGGATCTTGGGGAACCTTCGGAGCAGGAGCGGCTGCTGTGTTGGTTTCACCTTCCAAGGTTAAAACTTGTTATGCGGCAAAGCTTGACTTTAGTTGCACAAATAACATTGCCGAGTACGAAGCCTTGCTTTTAGGTCTTCGGAAGTTAAAAGCAATGGGAATAAGAAGGGCCATACTTAAAACTGATTCCCAGATTGTTTCGGGTCATGTTGACAAGAGTTGCAAGGCTAAGGATCCGAAGCTTGAAAAATATCTGGATATGGTTCGAAGAGTTGAAGCTTCCTTCGAAGGGTTTTCTGTCAAAAATATCCCTAGAGGACAAAATGAACATGCTGATTTGCTAGCTAAGTCAGCAGCACAGGGGCTGCCCTTACCTTCGGATGTATTCTTTGAAACAATAAAAGCTCCTTCGGTAGAACTTCTTGAAAGAGCAGTCCTCAACATATCTCCTGTTTATAGCGAGGATTGGAGAACTGAGATCATCTCCTATCTTCAGGGAAAATTCCTTTCAGATGACGAAGCTTATAACAGGAGGATAGAGGCAAGGGCTCGTCCATATGTCATGATAGAAGGAGAATTGTACATGCATGGAGTTTGTGCTCCGCTACTCAAATGTTTATCCAGAACCGAAGGTATTGAGTTGATGAAAGAAATACATGCAGGCCTCTGCGGATCTCACATTGGATCCAGGCCATTGCTTGGAAAAATTTTCCGCCAAGGATTTTATTGGCCGAAGGCGGCTTCGGATGCAGCGGAGTTAGTTCAAAAGTGTGAAGGTTGTCAGAAATGTGCACGAGATCAAAAACAACCTTCGTCCTTAACACAACTCATACAACCCATTTGGCCATTGCAAAGGTGGGGCCTTGACTTGTTAGGTCCGTTACCACCGGCCCAAGGGAACCTAAGATACGTTGTAGTGGCGGTGGAATATTTTTCTAAGTGGATTGAGGCAAAGCCTTTAGCTACAATAACTTCGGCCACCGTCCAAAAGTTTTTCTGGCAGAATATTGTTTGTCGTTTCGGGGTACCAAAGGCTATCACTGTGGATAATGGAACACAGTTTGACTCCGAAGCTTTTAGGGATTTATGTGATCAAATTGGTACGAAGATCCATTTTGCATCAGTCAGACATCCGGAGTCAAATGGACTTGTTGAAAGAGCCAATGGTATTATAATGACAGGAATAATGAAGTCAATTTTCAATCAACCAAGGGGAAAGTGGCCAGATCAGTTAACCAAAGTGGTGTGGAGCCATAATACAACAACATCAAGGTCTACCGGCTTTACCCCATTCAAGTTATTATTTGGTGACGAAGCAATAACTCCAGAAGAAGCTAAAACCGGATCAATAAGGGTAATAGCTTCGGCAGCATCAGGTTCCGAAGCTGATTATTCTGTGGAAAAAGATGCTTTAGAAGGGATCAGGTTGCAAGCCGTGGAAAACATCAACAAATATCAAGCCGAAACAATTAAATGGTGAGATAGAAAGGTTCGACTAAAGAATATTGAGCAGGACACTTGGTGCTTCGGAGAGTGGCCAATCCAGAAACAGTGGGCAAGTTACAATTGAAATGGGATGGACCTTTCTTAGTAGCATCTTCGTCAAGACCCGGTTCATACAGATTGAAGGATATGGACGGCAACGACATTCCCAGATCTTGGAATGCGGATGAGCTTCGGCGATATTATGTATAATTCGATGTAATTTTTCATATTTTTTATTTTTTATTTTTTCTTTCATGGCACCCTTTTCCTTTCCGAAGGGGGAGAAAGGTTTTTAATGGGGCCACCACGTGTAATTTTCTTTTTTAGTTCTATAAGAGCAAAATCCCCCAAAGAATGTAAATGTAAAAGCTGAGAACGCACCATCGAGTGCCAAAAAGTAAAGGCGAAGAAGCTCCAAAGTCGTTCCTAAGGGAATGCAGAGCTTACAGCGAAAAGTCAACGCTGATTCCGCCAAAAGTAAAGGCGAAGAAGCTCCAAAGTCGTTCCTAAGGGAATGCAGAGCTTACAGCGAAAAGTCAACGCTGATTCCGCCAAAAGTAAAGGCGAAGAAGCTCCAAAGTCGTTCCTAAGGGAATGCAGAGCTTACAGCGAAAAGTCAACGCTGATTCCGCCAAAAGTAAAGGCGAAGAAGCTCCAAAGTCGTTCCTAAGGGAATGCAGAGCTGAGGTGTGATTGTTCTTAAAATGGTTATGAATATGACTTCGGATACGTGTTTGGCCATGCATTTGCACATCACATTACATCATAACATTTGCATTCATAAACATTCATCTAGGCATAAGTAGGATAGTCATCTTCATGGCATAAATGGTTGCTTCAGCAAAAAGAGGAAAAAGAAGGGGAAGAAAGAGCTTCGTGCACAAAAAAGAGAGCTTCGGAAAAAAGGGAAAATGTTGTTCTCTATGCTTCGCTGCGTACGAAAAGAAGGGAAGGTGTTTTTTCGCCGACGGCTCAAAAAAGAAAAATTTCGTCCACATCAAAGCATTTCCTATACAGCAATGGGAGGGTAAGGATATATAATAAGGTATGAACAGAATTCATTAAAGACCTTCGGCATTGTTTACATTTACAAAAGTTACGTTTACAAAAGCTCTCAAAAGTTTCTCAAGCATTGTTTACAGTCTACTATCTAATCCCCAAGGAGCTTCGGCTTCGGCGGCTTCGGCATCATTTTTGACCTTCGACTTCAGCTTCGTCATCCTACATGAATAAGATCGTTGTAAGTCAAAATCGAGCTTACAAGAAAAGGTAAGCACAAGGTATGGTTTCTTACTGGTTCAAGGTGGCTACGAGCTTCGTCTCCTGCCTTTTCTCGCCCACCTTTTGTCCATATCATTTTTATAAATCTATTCGAGATACTTCGGGCAAGATCAGGAATGTCGTCCAGGATTGATGGCGACAAAGTGAAATTTGGCCTATTCACAATCCTTCCATGCTCGCAGCCAGCCTTCAGGAAAGCCGCAGCAGTGCCTCGAGAAGCCACCCAGGCACAGAAGTCACCATGCCCAGCTATGACTTCGTCGAGCTCGTCAATCTCCCCCTCAATATGTTCGAAGGTTTTTGGTAGATCTTGAGCTGAGGGGGTAAATTTTCCACTGCTGGCTCCAACTGAGTAAAAAATCTTTTTTAACCGATGAATGCATCTGTGGCTGAATTCCAAGCAGTTTTCTTGAAGACTTGCCAGTAGTTTTTTCAAATCTGAATTCTTTTGAGCTTCGGCTTTAAGTTTTGCATTAAGATCTTGTTTTTCTTGTTCGAACTGCTCAGACTGGCGGAGAAGCTTCGTGTTCAGTTCTGTTATTTTTGCTTCAGCTTCCGCCAATAGTCCTTTGGTTGCCTGGAGCTCAAAGTTCTTTTTCTCGAAGGCATCTGATTGTTCCTTTATTTTGCTTTCCAAATTTTCAATCATGACTTCGTGCTTTTTATCTTCAAAATCTTGTTGCATCTGCAAGGCTTTGCTCAGAAGCATACTCTGCACGAAAACAACCTTCGTCAGACATGTTTTCGTTCTTAGAAACAATAAAGGTTAAGGGAAAAGCAGTTCACCTTGAAGTTGGAATAAAATAAGCTGCCAACGACATGTTGTCGTCGGTAGCGGCTGATGTCCGTTTCTAGCTTCGGAAATCCGATATTCTTGGACAGAGTACTAATAATTTTGGCTCCAGTTTGATCTCGGATACAGCCCAATTTTTCATCATCAACGCCTCCGAAGAGGAGCGCTCTAGGCTTGTATCCGCAGGATTTGGCGTATTCTTTAAGCTCTTTTATTTCCGCTTTTGATAATTGTTCTCCGATTAAATTCCGGAACATGAAAGTTTCGTTCTCCGAAGCTTCATCAGCAATTTCTTTCCCTTTCACCGACGCTACGGTCGTGGCCTCTTCGGCGGTGGTGGTAACTTCTTCTGTAGTCATGTCTAGCAGTATTTGGTCAATATGTTCAAATGTGCTCTCTAGGTTCAGATCTTCAACTGAGGCAGCTTCGGCGGCTGTGACCTCCGAAGGTGCAATTTCAATATTTGTCTCTTCCGCAGCCGCTGGTATTTTTCGAGCTGAAGCTCTTGGCGGTGTCTTGTCGATAACTTCTGTCACACCGATCATCCTCTGTCTTTTTACTTTAGTTGTTTTCTTCATTCTTTCGGGCTCCTTTTCCTTCGGAAAAAATTTTGTCAGTCGAGGCCCTAGTGGACTTAGCTTCGCAGGCATGGATTCAGTCATTACCTGCAGAATGGCCTCTACATCAGTGGTAGAGGGTGATGCGGGGGATTTTTCTTCATCAGATATTTTTTGTTTCGGAGAAGATGCTTTCTTCTTCTTTGGAATCTTCTTCTTCGGTGTCTCTTCTTCATCTTTGTTTGAAGCTTCGGTCATCCTCTTCCTTTTTTGGCCTCCGACATTTTTGTTTAAATTTTCATAGTCTGGGTATTCAAACTCCAGAGCGTCCAACACTCGGTTTAGCCTTCGCTTCGGACGGGTGCCGAAGGCCGCAGTCATCAATTGATCTTCTTTTTTAGAGTAATTGCCAAGTATTTCATTGCACATTGCTTCAATCGTATCTAGCCACTCTTGGCAAGGTGCTTTAAAGAACTTTTTAAACTTGAAATAGTAAGGTAAACGTACGAGTTCACCTTCTTTCTTTTCCCCCTGTAGCTTCGGCATTTCCCATTCTTTCAAACTGGGAAAAACTTTGAATGCTAAAAACTCTTGAACCAGGTCCCTTGTGCTGATATGCTCTGCAATAATTCTGAATTCACTCATTGCTTGTTGTGTTGGACCTTCGGGTGTCATGTTGCAGCGAGGTCGGGTTTCTCCGAAGATTAATTCCAGCGGGCTTTGTACAAGCTTTTCCTTGTCGTCATCAACCTTGACATAGAACCACTCTGATTTCCAGCCTGTTGCCCACTTGCTTCGGTAGCTAATTACAGGGAACTTTGTAGTTTTCCGATAGGCAAAGTTATAGCAACCAAAATTATCGTGCAATCCATCTTTTCTAGCCTTTGTTTGATAATGCAGCTCGTGAACCCGGCAGAAGCTGTCCGCAAATGGTTCCACTGCTTGGCTTCGGAGTGCCCAGATATAAACAATAAGCCTAACGATAGCGTTAGGGGTCAGCTGATGAAAATAGATACCGAACCTCTTCAGCACCTCTCCAATGATCCCATGAAGGGGGAATCTTAATCCAGCCTTTAAAAAGCTCTTGAAAATAACAATTTCATCTTTCTCCGGTTTTGGGGTAGTCTCTTCTCCCCCGAAGCGCAAAAGCTTCTTCTGATTTTCAGTGAAAAAGCCTGATTTTACCATCTTGGACAGATCAGCCTTCGAAACAGTAGATTTTCCGAAGTCCAAGTGGCTCGGCTTGCTTGGCATGGCAATGCGATAATCATCTTCGGAATCAGTTTCCTCAATATCTTCTTCCTCTGCTTCAGCGATTGCTTGTTCTGCTTGTTCTGCATCATCATGAGGGATCTTTTCCGAAGTCACTAGACCCGATCGTTGCATGGCTTCGGAGATGGGGAGAGTCTCCGAAGCTTCAGTTTCCTCCCCCTCGCGCTCAACCCTGGCGGTAGAGCGGACTCTGGCCATTCAATTATGAACTTGTGAAACTTTAATATTTTCTTCCTCCGAAGCAGGTTTCAAACTGGAGCTTCGTTCGATTCTAACAGACAAGCTTCGGTGATGGTTAAAAATTTTGGCAGGAAAACAGTGCAAATAGCAATGAATGCTGTGGTAACTTCACACCTACTCGTCTGTTTATATAGTGCTGCAGGTAAGAAGGCGAAGCGCCAGAGTTTTTACACCAGGCGCACACCCGCTTGCGCTCGCTGCGCGGTGGACCGCAGGGATAAACAGTAAACTCTGCAAGGTGGGACCGCTACGTGCTGGGAAATTAAATCGTTTCTCGGCAACGAGCTCAGGGAAGGTGTTTTTTGGACCTTCGGCTCCCCGAAGCTTAAGAGACTTTTTTCACGGATCAAGCTCGTTATGAAAAACGATCTAGCACCGCGAAAGGGGCTACTGTTGGGTCTATGCTTCGTCGCCGAAGGTCTTCAAGGGAGAAGCGGCTTTCGGCTGAAGCTGTTTGCATGAGATGGCCGAAGGTTCCTTTCCATGAAGCTTCGACAGTATAAACCGACTTAAAGATAGAATGACTTTTTAGTCCATGAAGGTCTGAGTCAATGTTGTAAGCTTTTATAAGGGGCATACTTGTAATTCCTCACAGGCTGCGTCCTGTGCCTATAAATAGTGAACAGTATTCCGTTGCTGTTCACACATTCTGGTATTTTGCAATCGCATCTGTCGGAATTCAACCTTTTGCCAAGGCAAAGGTATTTCTGTATCCAATAATTCAATATATTAAGTAATTATAATGTGATTTGTACATGTTTTATTTGTCCTTCTCATACCTTTTATTTTATGTTATCTTATAATTTCCGCTGAAATTTTATTACGAAGGTTTAAGCTTCGTAACTATGCTCTTGTCAGCCTTCGTTCGAAAACATTATTCTCAAGAGAATAATGTTTCATGGACGAAGGATGTTAACATTTAACATTTCATGTTGCCTTGTTCTTAATTCATAGCATTTGAGAACAAGTCCCCAACAGGTGCCACGTCCCAAGCAAAACGTTGTGGGAACCAAGTGGGTGTTCCGCAACAAACAGGACGAGCACGGGGTGGTGACAAGGAACAAGGCATGACTTGTGGCAAAAGGTTATGCCCAAGTCGCAGGTTTGGACTTTGAGGAGACTTTTGCTCCTGTGGCTAGGCTAGAGTCAATTCACATATTGTTAGCCTATGCCGCTCATCATTCTTTCATGTTGTTCCAAATGGATCTGAAGAGCGCCTTCCTCAACGGGCCAATCAAGGAGGAGGTGTACGTAGAGCAACCCCCTGGCTTTGAGGATGAACAGTACCCCGACCACGTGTGTAAGCTCTCTAAGGCGCTCTATGGACTTAAGCAAGCCCCAAGAGCATGGTATGAATGCCTTAGAGACTTTTTAATTGCTAATGCTTTCAAGGTTGGGAAAGCCGATCCAACTTTATTCACTAAGACTTGTGATGGTGACTTATTTGTGTGCCAAATTTATGTCGATGACATAATATTTGGTTCTACTAACCAAAAGTCTTGTGAAGAGTTTAGCAGGGTGATGACTCAAAAGTTTGAAATGTCGATGATGGGCGAGTTGAACTACTTCCTTGGGTTCCAAGTGAAGCAACTCAAGGACGGCACTTTCATCTCCCAAACGAAGTACACGCAAGACTTGATCAAGCGGTTTGGGATGAAGGACGCCAATCCCACAAAGACTCCAATGGGAACTGACGGACACGTCGATCTCAACAAAGGAGGTAAGTCAGTTGATCAAAAAGCATACCGGTCCATGATAGGTTCCTTGCTTTACTTATGTGCTAGTAGACCGGATATTATGCTTAGTGTATGCATGTGTGCTAGGTTTCAATCCGATCCAAGGGAGTGTCACTTAGTGGCTATGAAGCGAATTCTTAGATATTTGGTCGCTACGCCTTGCCTCGGGATCTGGTATCCAAAAGGGTCTACCTTTGACTTAATTGGATATTCAGACTCCGATTATGCTGGATGTAAGGTTGATAGGAACAGTACATCAGGGACGTGCCAATTCTTAGGAAGGTCCCTGGTGTCTTGGAGTTCTAAGAAAGAAACTTCAGTTGCCCTATCCACAGCTGAGGCCGAGTATGTTGCCGCAGGACAGTGTTGCGCGCAACTACTTTGGATGAAGCAAACCCTCCGGGACTTTGGCTACAATCTGAGCAAAGTCCCACTCCTATGTGATAATGAGAGTGCTATGCGCATGGGGGATAATCCTGTTGAACACAGCCACACAAAGCACATAGACATCCGACATCACTTTTTGAGAGACCACCAGCAAAAGGGAGATATCGAAGTGTCTTATGTTAGCACCGAGAACTAGCTAGCCGATATCTTTACCAAACCTTTAGATGAGAAGACCTTTTGCAGGCTGCGTAGTGAGCTAAATGTCTTAGATTCGCGGAACTTGGATTGATTTATAGCATACATGTGTTTTATGCCTTTGATATTGTTCCTTTATGCATTTTGTTGCTTGTTTATGGTGTTCAAGTTGTACAAACACTCCCTGGACCTCCAAAGTCCATGTGTGAGTGATGCACATATCTAGGGGGAAATATGCTACAACTTGACCCTTTGAGACTAACCGTGTGCTTGAGTTTACTTGATTTAGTCTCAAAGGTGAATTGAAAGAAAAATGTGAACTTGGACCATGAAAGACTTCCACTGCACTCCGATGAGAGGGTAACTTACTCCAAGTTCATCTCCATACTCTTATTGCCTTTTACTCTTATTTTAAGATTTTGGTGAGGCAATGGGGTTTAAGGGCCAAAAATGATCCTGTTTTGGTGCTTGATGCCAAAGGGGGAGAAATTAAGGCTAAAGCAAATGGATCAGCTACCACTTGAGAATTTTGAAAAATAGAGTTAGAACCTTTTGTTTTGTCAAAATACTCTAAGTGTCTCTTTTTGTCAAAAGTTGGTCTCTTGTGGGGAGAATGTTTAATTATGGGAAAAGGGGGAGTTTTTTGAATCTTTGATCAATTTCTCTTGGAATACCTTTCTCTATGTCTCAACAAGTGAATTTGACTTAGAAATAGGAAATTGAGTTTGATTTGCAAAAACAAACCAAGTGGTGGCAAAGAATGATCCAAATATGCCAAATTTGAATCAAAACAAATTCTTGTTCTCATTGCATTGATGTTGCACTTCTATATGTTGCTTTTAGTTGTGTTGGCATAAATCACCAAAAAGGGGGAGATTGAAAGGGAAATGTGCCCTTGGGCCATTTCTAAGTATATTGGTGATTAAGTGTCCAACACAAATGGTTATGTATTAAACTATGCCAAATGGTGGACAAAGTGCAAATCAATACAAAGGTATAATTCTAGACTTAATACATTGGTTTTTGTGTACTAACATTGTCGGGGACCATAATTAGGGGTACCCCCAAGACGCCTAATCTCAGCTGGTAACCTCCATCAGCACAAAGCCGCAAAGGCCTGATGGGTGCGATTAAGTCAAGGCTCGGTCCACTCAAGGGACACAATCTCTCCTCGCCCGAGCCCAGCCTCGGACAAGGGCAGCCGACCCCGGAGGATTCATGTCTCGCCCGAGGCCCCCTCAAGCAACGGACACACCTTCGGCTCACCCGAGGCCCAGTCTTCGCCAAGAAGCAACCTTGGCCAGATCGCCACGCTGACCGACCGTATCGCAGAAGCATTTAATGCAAGGATGGCCTGACACCTTATCCTGACGCGTGCCCTTCAGTCGACAGAGCCGAAGTGACCACAGTCACTTCGCCGCTCCACTGACCGGCCTGACAAGAGGACATCGCCGCCTGCGTCGCTCCGACTGTTGTGCCACTCGACAGAGTGAGGCTGACAGCAGCCAATTCTGGCTTCGGGCGCCATAGGAAGCTCCGCCTCGCCCGACCCCAGGGCTCGGCCCCTATCTCGGCCTCGGACGACAAACTCTGCCTCGGCCGACCCAGGGCTCAGACTCGGCCTCGGCTCTGGAAGACGACGAACTCCGCCTCGCCCGACCCAGGGCTCGGACTCGGCCTCGGCTCCGGAAGACGACGAACTCCGCCTCGCCCGACCCCAAGGCTCGGACTCAGCCTCGGCTCCGGAAGACGACGAACTCCGCCTCGCCCGACCCCAGGGCTTGGACTCAGCCTTGGCCTCAGACGATGGTCTCCGCCTCGCCCGACCCGGGGCTCGGACTCGACCTCGACCTCGGAAGACAGACTCGACCTCGACCTCGGAGGAGCCACCGCCTTGCCCGACCCAGGGCTCGGACCGACCACATCACAGGGGGGGCCATCATTACCCTACCCCTAGCTAGCTCAGGCTACGGGGAACAAGACCGGCGTCCCATCTGGCTCGCCCCGGTAAACAAATAATGATGGTGCCCCGCGTGCTCCATGACGACGGCGGCTCTCAACCCCTTACGGAAGCAAGGAGACGTCAGCAAGGACTCGACAGCCCCGAGAGCTGTCCTTCCGCAAGGCTCCAGCGCTCCTCCGACGGCCATGACATCACATGAACAGGGTGCCAAGACCTCTCCGGCTGCCACGATGGCATGTACTTAGGGCACTAGCTCCTCTCTGCTAGACACGTTAGCACACTGCTACATCTCCTATTGTACACATGGGCCCTCTCCTTACGCCTATAAAAGGAAGGTCCAGGGCTCTCGTACGAGAAGGTTGGCCGCGCGGAGAGGACGGGACGACGCGTACAAGCCTCTCGCTCCCTCCCACGCGGACGCTTGTAACCCCCTACTGCAAGCGCACCCGACCTGGGCGCAGGACAACACGAAGGCCTCGGGTTTCCCCTTTACGCCTGTCTCCCTCTTCCTTGCCCCCCTTCATGCTTCGTCTCGCGCCGACCCATCTGGGCTGGGACACGCGACGACAATTTACTCGTCGGTCCAGGGACCCCCCGGGGTCGAAACGCCGACAGTTGGCGCGCCAGGTAGGGGCCTGCTGCGTGTTGACGAACAGCTTCCCGTCAAGCTCCAGATGGGTAGTCTCCAGCAACCTTTCTAGCCCGGGACGGTGCTCCATTTCGGGAGCCTTGAGTTCATGTCCCTCGATGGCGGCTACGACATGATACTCCTTCCTCCGCCACGCGACAGCGACAATGGCGGCCGACAACCCGCCCGCCGGCGGCGGAATCAACGACGTTGTTGGGGACTTGTTCTCAAATGCTATGAATTAAGAACAAGGCAACATAAAATGTTAAATATCAATGCCCTTCGTCCGCCGAAACATTATCTCCACAAGGATTTAATGAACTTCGGACGAAGGTCACGAACATAATATTACGAAGGTTTAACCTTCGTAATTAAACATATAAAGATAATACAAAGTAGAGTTAAAACATGAAACATTAAAGATAAACATCTTGAAAACAAATGACCTCATTCACATATCTTATTATATGAATTTAAGATATTTGAATACAACGTTTAAGTATATTTATACCTTTGCCTTGACAAACAATAATTCCCGAGTGATGCGTTAGCAATTACAAGAATGTGTGTGAACAGTAAAGGAATACTGTTCACTATTTATAGGAACAGGACACCGCTCATGAGGAATTACAATTATGCCCCTTATAAAAGTTTACAACAATGACTCAGACCTTTGAAGGCTAAAAGGTCATTTTATCTTTAAGTCAGTTCGACCCTTTGTCTTCGGATATGCTGTAGCTCCGAAGCTTCGTGAACGGTGTCTTCGGCATCATGTTCAAGTAGCTTCAGCTGAAGCTGTTTCTTTTTGTAGGACCTTCGGCGACGAAGCATGGTCCCAACAGACGTCTTCCCCACGTGGCAGAAGAACAACGTTCGGGTTTGTCCCGTCGCCTCCCCCGCCGACGGAGGAGGAAGCGGGGCAACCAAGGCCAAGCAGGAGGCAGCACCTCGTCGGCTGTCGAGCGAGTCGACGGCGCCGGCGCCCCAACGGGGGACATGTCGGGCGTCGACCTTGCGTACGAGCGTCGTTTCCCTGCAACACGCCAACTCCGAGCAAACGAACGACGCCAGCACGCTCGCAAGGGACTTGCTGGGCGTCACCCTCGTACCTGAGACGACGGTGCAGTCTGCCCCTGACGCGACTTCGTCACCGCCCGTCGACCGAGAGGTACCGACCGATTCCCATCTCGTGCCTTTTGGATTCAGCCTCGACCCATCAAGCGACTTCGCTTCGGTGGAAGCCCTCATAGAGGCATGTCCAAACCCTCCGGGGTATCATATGCGGTCACCCTGGGACCGGCTGACGGCCGTCTCGACCTACGGACCCTCGGGTTCCGAGGAAGATGATGAGCCTGACTTTTGTTGGGATTTCTCCGGACTCGGTAACCCCAGTGCCATGCGGGACTTCATGACTGCATGCGACTACTGCCTTTCCGATTGTTCCGACAGTAGCCGCAGCTTCGGCGACGGGGACTGCGGCCCAAGTCGTGAATGTTTCCACGTCGATCTAGGGGGTTCCGGCGAAGGCAACCATCTTGGTATACCGGAAAACGGTGATCCCCCTAGGCCTGCGCCTCACGTTGACATCCTTCGGGAGCTAGCTGTGGTCCCAGTCCCTGCGGGGGGTCAGGACTCACAGCTCAAGCAAATCCGCGAGGGGCAGGCCAGGCTCGACGAGGGAGCAGGAACGCTTGAGCAGTTCCGGCGGAACATCGGGCAGGAATGGGCAGACCGAGCTCCGCCCGGAGAAACGCGTCATCTGCCCTAGGGCATCCAGCTCCGCATTGCCAACGACGTCAGGGCAAGGCCGCCACCGGCTTCCAGTGGGGTCGGCCAGAACCTGGCTGCAGCAGCAATACTTCTCCGCGCGATGCCGGAGCCATCAACCACCGAAGGGCGGCGTATCTAGGGAGAGCTCAAGAATCTCCTGGAGGATGCCGCGGTCCGACGGACCGAAAGCTCTGCCTCCCAAAGGCAGGGGTACCCCTCGGAGCATCGCGCCGCGACTTCCCGATTTATGCGGGAAGCCTCGGTCCACACCGGGCGCACGCGCAACACGGCGCCTGCGGCCCCGGGTCGCCTCGGCAACGAGCACCACCACCGCAACCGTCGAGCCCACCTCGACGAGAGGGTGCACCGAGGCTACCACCCAGGTGTGGGGGACGCTACGACAGTGGGGAGGATCGGAGTCCCTCGCCCGAACCACCCGGTCCACAGGCTTTCAGCCGGGCCATACGACGGGCGCCGTTCCCGACCCGGTTCCGAACCCCGACTACCATCACAAAGTACTCAGGGGAGACGAGGCCGGAACTGTGGCTCGCGGACTACCGGCTGGCCTGCCAGCTGGGTGGAACGGACGATGACAACCTCATCATCCGCAACCTCCCCCTGTTCCTCTCCGACACCGCTCGAGCCTGGCTGGAGCATCTGCCTCCGGGGCAGATCTCCAACTGGGACGACCTGGTCCAAGCCTTCACCGGCAACTTCCAAGGCACGTACGTGCGCCCTGGGAACTCCTGGGATCTCCGAAGCTGCCGCCAGCAGCCGGGAGAGTCTCTCCAGGACTACATCCGGCGATTCTCGAAGCAGCGCACCGAGCTGCCCAACGTCACCAACTCGGACGTCATCGGCGCGTTCCTCGCTGGCACTTAATCCCGAGAAGTGCGTCTTCGGAGTCCCCCGAGGCATGCTCTTGAGGTTCTGAAAGGGAATTAGGCTTACACCTAGTTCCTAAAGAATTTTGGTGGTTGAATTGCCCAACACAAATAATTGGACTAACTAGTTTGCTCTAGTGTATAAGCTATACAGGTGTAAAAGGTTCACACTTAGCCAATCAAAAGATCAAATATTGGATTCAACAAAGGAGCAAAGGGCCAACCGAAGGCACCCTAGACTGGTGCACCGGACTGTCCGGTGCACCACCGGACATGTTCGGTGCACCAGGGAAGACCGACTGCAAACTCTTCACCTTCGGGAATTTCCAGAGGCAACTCCGCTATAACTCACCGGACTGTCCGGTGTACACCGGACATGTCCGGTGCTCCAAAGAAGAGCTGCCTCAGGAACTCGTCAGCCTCGGGAAATCGGAACGTCTGCTCCGCTATAATTCACCGGACATGTCCGGTGTACACCGGACTGTCCGGTGCATCCACGGAGCAACGGCTACTTCGCGCCAACGGACACCTGCAGGCGCATTCAATGCGCGCCAGAAGCGCGCAGAAGTCAGGCACGCCCATACTGGCGCACCGGACATTGAACAGTACATGTCCGGTGTGCACCGGACACCCAGGCGGGCCCAGAAGACAGAAGCTCCAACGGTCGGAATCCAACGGCTTTGGTGACGTGGCTGTCGCACCGGACATGTCCGGTGTGCACCGGACTGTCCGGTGCGCCATCGAGCAGACAGCCTCACCAAACGGCTAGTTTGGTGGTTGGGGCTATAAATACCCCCAACCACCCACCATTCATTGTATCCAAGTTTTCCACTTCCCAACTACTTACAAGAGCTCTAGCATTCAATTCTAGACACACCAAAGAGATCAAATCCTCTCCAAATTCCACACAACGCCCTAGTGATTAGAGAGAGAGATTTGCTTGTGTTCTTTCGAGCTCTTGCGCTTGGATTGCTTTCTTCTTTCTTGGTTCTTTCATTGCGATCAAAATCACTTGTAATTGAGGCAAGAGACACCAAACTTGTGGTGGTCCTTGTGGGAACTTTGTGTTACAAGTGATTGAGAAGAGAAAGCTCATTCGGTCCGAGGGACCGTTTGAGAGAGGGAAGGGTTGAAAGAGACCCGGCCTTTGTGGCCTCCTCAACGGGGAGTAGGTTTGAGAGAACCGAACCTCGGTAAAACAAATCCGCGTGTCTCACTTCATTATTCGCTTGCGATTTGTTTTGCACCCTCTCTCGCGAACTCTATTATATTTCTAACGCTAACCCGGCTTGTAGTTGTGATTATTTTTGTGAATTTCAGTTTCGCCCTATTCACCCCCCCCCTCTAGGCGACTTTCAATTGGTATCAGAGCCCGGTGCTTCATTAGAGCCTAACCGCTCGAAGTGATGTCGGGAGATCACACCAAGAGGGAGATGGAGACCGGCGACAAGCCCACTACGAGCCAAGGGAGCACTTCATCGGAAGAGTCCCGCACCAAGAGGAAGGAGAAGAAGAAGGACTCCTCCAAACGGAAGGAGAAAAGATCTTCTTCTTCTCACCACAAAGAGAAGAAGGAAAGATCTTCTTCCCACAAGTCGCATCGGAAAGGCGACAAGCACAAGAAGATGAGGAAAGTGGTCTACTACGAGACCGACACTTCATCAACATCGACCTCCGACTCCGATGCACAGTCCGTAACTTCTAAGCGCCAAGAGCGCAAGAAGTTTAGTAAGATCCCCTTACACTATCCTCGTACATCTAGACATACTCCATTACTTTCCGTTCCATTAGGCAAACCGCCAACCTTTAATGGCGAAGATTATGCTATGTGGAGTGATTTAATGAAATTTCATCTAACCTCACTCCACAAAAGTATATGGAATGTTGTTGAGTTTGGAGCACAGGTACCATCCATAGGGGATGAAAATTATGACTCGGACGAAGTGGCACAAATCGAGCACTTCAACTCTCAAGCTACAACCATACTCCTCGCCTCTCTAAGCAAGGAGGAATACAACAAAGTGCAAGGGTTGAAGAATGCAAAGGAGATTTGGGACCTTCTCAAGACCGCGCACGAGGGTGATGAACTCACCAAGATCACCAAGCGGGAAACGATCGAGGGGGAGCTCGGTCGTTTTCGTCTTCGCCAAGGGGAGGAGCCGCAAGATATGTACAACCGGCTCAAAACCTTGGTAAACCAAGTGCGCAACCTCGGGAGCAAGAAATGGGATGACCACGAGGTGGTTAAGGTTATTCTAAGATCTCTCATTTTCCTTAACCCCACTCAAGTTCAATTAATTCGTGGTAATCCTAGATACCCACTAATGACCCCCGAGGAAGTTATCGGGAATTTTGTGAGCTTTGAATGTATGATCAAGGGATCAAGGAAGATCAACGAGCTTGATGAAACCTCCACGTCCGAAGCACAACCGGTGGCATTCAAGGCAACGGAGGAAAAGAAGGAGGAGTCTACACCGAGTAGACAACCAATTGACGCCTCCAAGCTCGACAATGAGGAGATGGCCCTAATCATCAAAAGCTTTCGGCAAATCCTCAAGCAACGGAAGGGGAAGGATTACAAATCCTGTTCCAAGAAGGTTTGCTACAAGTGTGGTAAGCCCGGTCATTTTATTGCAAAATGTCCTATGTCTAGTGACAGTGACAGGGGCGACGACAAGAAGGGAAAGAGGAGAGAAAAGAAGAAGTACTACAAGAAGAAGGGCAGCGATGCCCATGTTTGCCGGGAGTGGGACTCCGACGAGAGCTCCACCGAGTCCTCCTCCGACGAGGACGCCGCCAACATCGCCGTCACCAAGGGACTCCTCTTCCCCAACGTCGGCCACAAGTGCCTCATGGCAAAGGACGGCAAAAGGAAGAAGGTTAAATCTAAATCCTCCACTAAATATGAATCCTCTAGTGATGATAATGATAGTGATGAGGAAAATAATTTGCGAACCCTTTTTGCCGATCTTAACATGCAACAAAAGGAAAAATTAAATGAATTGATTAGTGCTATTCATGAGAAGGATGATCTCTTGGACTCTCAAGAGGACTTCCTTATTAAGGAAAACAAAAAGCATGTTAAGGTTAAAGATGCTTATGCTCTAGAGGTAGAAAAATGTAACAAATTATCTAGTGAGCTAAGTACATGCCATGACACTATAGACAACCTTAGAAATGAAAATGCTAGATTAATTGCTAAGGTTGATTATCATGTTTATGATGCTTCAAATCCCAATCTTAGAAATGATAATGATGATTTGCTTGCTAAGATTAAGGAATTGAATGATTCTCTTGCTAGCCTTAGAATAGAAAATGAAAATTTGATTGCTAAGGCTAAGGATTTTGATGTTTGCAATACTACTATTTCCGACCTTAGAACTAAGAATGATATGTTGCATGCTAAGGTTGTAGAACTAAAATCTTGCAAACCCTCTACATCTAATGTTGAGCATGTTTCTATTTGTACTAGATGTAGAGATATTGATATCAATGCTATTCATGATCACATGGCTTTAATTAAACAACAAAATGATCATATAGCAATGTTAGATGCTAAAATTGCCGAGCATAACTTAGAAAATGAAAAGTTTAAATTTGCTAGAAGTATGCTCTATAATGGGAGACGCCCTGGCATCAAGGATGGCATTGGCTTCCAAAGGGGAGACAATGTCAAACTTAATGCCCCTCCTAAGAACTTGTCTAACTTTGTTAAGGGCAAGGCTCCCCTGCCTCAGGATAACGAGGGTTACATTTTGTACCCTGCCGGTTATCCCGAGAGCAAAATTAGGAGAACTCATTCTAGGAAGTCTCACTCTGGCCCTAACCATGCTTTTATGTATAAGGGTGAGACATCTAGCTCTAGGCAACCAACCCGTGCCAAATCGCCTAGAAAGTAAACTCCTATTGCATCAAATGATCATAGCATTTCATTTAAAACTTTTGATGCATCTTATGTTTTGACTAACAAATCCGGCAAAGTAGTTGCCAAGTTTGTTGGGGGCAAACACAAGGGCTCCAAGACTTGTGTTTGGGTACCCAAAGTTCTTGTTTCTAATGCCAAAGGACCCAAAACCGTTTGGGTACCTAAAGTCAAGAACTAAAATTGTTTTGTAGGTTTATGCATCCGGGGGCTCAAGTTGGATACTCGACAGCGGGTGCACAAACCACATGACAGGGGAGAAGAAGATGTTCTCCTCATATGAGAAAAACCAAGATCCCCAACGAGCTATCACATTCGGGGATGGAAATCAAGGTTTGGTCAAAGGATTGGGTAAAATTGTTATATCACCTGACCATACTATTTCCAATATTTTTCTTGTAGATTCTTTAGATTACAATTTGCTTTCCGTATCCCAATTATGTCAAATGGGCTACAACTGTCTATTTACTGATGTAGGTGTTACTGTCTTTAGAAGAAGTGATGATTCAATAGCATTTAAGGGAGTGTTAGAGGGTCAGCTATACTTGGTAGATTTTGATAGAGCTGAACTCAACACTTGCTTATTGCTAAGACTAACTTGGGTTGGCTCTGGCATCGCCGACTAGCCCATGTTGGAATGAAGAATCTTCATAAGCTTCTAAAGGGAGAGCACATTTTAGGACTAACAAATGTTCATTTTGAGAAAGACAGGATTTGTAGCGCATGCCAAGCCGGGAAGCAAGTTGGCACCCATCATCCACACAAGAACATCATGACTAGTGACAAGCCACTGGAGCTCCTACACATGGATTTATTCGGCCCGATCGCTTACATAAGCATCGGCGGGAGTAAGTATTGTCTAGTTATTGTGGATGACTATTCTCGCTTCACTTGGGTGTTCTTTTTACAGGAAAAATCTCATACCCAAGAGACCTTAAAGGGATTCTTGAGACAGGCTCAAAATGAGTTCGGCTTAAGGATCAAGAAAATTAGAAGCGACAACGGAACGGAGTCCAAGAACTCTCAAATTGAAGGCTTTCTTGAGAAAGAGGGCATCAAGCATGAGTTCTCTTCTCCCTACACCCCACAACAAAATGGTGTAGTGGAGAGGAAGAATCGAACTCTATTGGACATGGCAAGAACCATGCTTGATGAGTACAAGACACCGGATCGGTTTTGGGCCGAGGCGGTCAACACCGCCTGCTACGCCATCAACCGGTTATATTTACACTGAATCCTCAAGAAGACATCCTATGAACTCCTAACCGGTAAAAAGCCCAATATTTCATATTTTAGAGTTTTTGGTAGCAAATGCTTTATTCTTGTTAAAAGAGGTAGAAAATCTAAATTTGCTCCTAAAACTGTAGAAGGCTTTTTACTAGGATATGACTCAAACACAAGGGCATATAGAGTCTTTAACAAGTCCTCAGGGCTAGTTGAAGTTTCTTGTGACGTTGTGTTTGATGAGACTAACGGCTCTCAAGTAGAGCAAGTTGATCTTGATGAGATAGGTGAAGAACAGGCTCCATGCATAGCGCTAAGGAACATGTCCATTAGGGATGTGTGTCCTAAGGAATCCGAAGAGCCTCCACATGCACAAGATCAACCATCCTCCTCCACGCAAGCATCTCCGCCAACCCAAAATGAGGACGAGGCTCAAGTTGATGAAGGAGAAGATCAAAGAGATGAGCCCCCTCAAGATGACGGCAACAATCAAGGGGGAGATGCAAATGATCAAGACAAGGAGGATGAACAACAAAAGCCGCCACACCCAAGAGTCCACCAAGCAATACAACGAGATCACCCCGTCGACACCATCCTCGGCGATATTCATAAGGGGGTAACCACTCGATCTCGTGTTGCACATTTTTGTGAGCATTACTCTTTTGTTTCCTCTATTGAGCCACACAGGGTAGAGGAAGCACTTCAAGATTCGGATTGGGTGATGGCGATGCAAGAGGAGCTCAATAACTTCACAAGGAACGAGGTATGGCATTTAGTTCCACGTCCTAACCAAAATGTTGTAGGAACCAAGTGGGTCTTCCGCAACAAGCAAGATGAGCATGGTGTGGTGACAAGGAACAAAGCTCGACTCGTGGCCAAGGGATATTCACAAGTCGAAGGTTTGGATTTTGGTGAAACCTATGCACCCGTAGCTAGGCTTGAGTCAATTCGTATATTATTGGCCTATGCTACTTACCATGGCTTCAAGCTTTACCAAATGGACGTGAAGAGTGCCTTCCTCAACGGACCAATCAAGGAGGAGGTCTATGTTGAGCAACCTCCCGGCTTTGAAGATAGTGAGTACCCTAACCATGTCTATAGGCTCTCTAAGGCACTTTATGGGCTCAAGCAAGCCCCAAGAGCATGGTATGAATGCCTTAGAGATTTCCTTATTGCTAATGGCTTCAAAGTCGGCAAGGCCGATCCTACTTTATTCACTAAAACTCTTGACAATGATTTGTTTGTATGCCAAATTTATGTTGATGATATTATATTTGGGTCTACTAACGAATCTACATGTGAAGAATTTAGTAGGATCATGACACAGAAATTCGAGATGTCTATGATGGGGGAGTTGAAGTATTTTCTAGGATTCCAAGTCAAGCAACTCCAAGAGGGCACCTTCATTTGCCAAACGAAGTACACTCAAGACATTCTAACCAAGTTTGGAATGAAGGATGCCAAGCCCATCAAGACACCCATGGGAACAAATGGGCATCTCGACCTCGACACGGTAGGTAAATCCGTCGATCAAAAGGTATACCGGTCGATGATTGGTTCATTGCTTTATTTATGCGCATCTCGACCGGACATTATGCTTTCCGTTTGCATGTGTGCAAGATTCCAAGCCGACCCTAAGGAATCACACCTTACGGCTGTAAAACGAATCTTGAGATATTTGGCTTATACTCCTAAGTTTGGGCTTTGGTACCCTCGGGGATCCACATTTGATTTGATTGGTTATTCGGATGCCGATTGGGCGGGGTGTAAGATTAATAGGAAGAGCAATCGGGGACTTGCCAGTTCTTGGGAAGATCCTTGGTGTCTTGGGCTTCAAAGAAGCAAAATTCGGTTGCTCTTTCTACCGCCGAAGCCGAGTATATTGCCGCAAGCCATTGTTGCGCGCAATTGCTTTGGATGAGGCAAACCCTGCGGGACTACGGTTACAAACTAACCAAAGTTCCTCTTCTATGTGATAATGAGAGTGCAATCCGCATGGCGGATAATCCCGTTGAGCATAGCCGCACTAAACACATAGCCATTCGGTATCATTTTCTTCGGGATCACCAACAACAGGGGGATATCGAGATTTCTTACATTAACACTAAAGATCAATTAGCCGATATCTTTACCAAGCCTCTTGATGAACAAACTTTTACCAAACTTAGGCATGAGCTCAATATTCTTGATTCTAGGAACTTCTTTTGCTAATTTGCACACATAGCACACAAGTATACCTTTGATCATATCTCTTTTATATATGCTATGACTAATGTGTTTTCAAGTGTATTTCAAACCAAGTCATAGGTATATTGAAAGGGAATTGGAGTCTTCGGCGAAGACAAAGGCTTCCACTCCACTCTACTACTCATCCTTCGCCGTCACTCCGAGTATCTCTCCAACTTTGGTATAATCTTCACTCATTTATTTTATGACCAAAGGAGGAGAAAGTACTTCGTAGGGCTCTAATGATTCCGTTTTTGGCGATTCATGCCAAAGGGGGAGAAAGCATGAGCCCAAAGCAAAAGGACCGCACCACCACCTAATTTTTAAAATTTGGAGATTTTCAATTGGTCAATTTCAAATTGGTATCTTATTATGTTCTAAAGGGGGAGGAAGTAGTATTTAAAAATGATAAATCAAAACCCTCTTGAACACTAAGAGGAGGATCTCATTTAGGGGGAGTTTTGTTAAGTCAAAGGAAAAGTATTTGAAACAAGTGGAGAAAATTTTCAAAACTTGAAAATGCTTTGCAAAAATCCTATTCATCTACCTTTGACTATGTTGCAAAAGGACTTTAAAAAGGATTTACAAAAAGAATTTGCAAAAACAAAACATGTGGTGCAAGCGTGGTCCAATATGTTAAAAACAAAGAAACAATCCATGAACATCATGTAAGTATTTATATTGGCTAAATTCCAAGCAACCTTTGCACTTACATTATGCAAACTAGTTCAATTTATGCACTTCTATATTTGCTTTGGTTTGTGTTGGCATCAATCACCAAAAAGGGGGAGATTGAAAGGGAATTAGGCTTACACCTAGTTCCTAAAGAATTTTGGTGGTTGAATTGCCCAACACAAATAATTGGACTAACTAGTTTGCTCTAGTGTATAAGCTATACAGGTGTAAAAGGTTCACACTTAGCCAATCAAAAGATCAAATATTGGATTCAACAAAGGAGCAAAGGGCCAACCGAAGGCACCCTGGACTGGTGCACCGGACTGTCCGGTGCACCACCGGACATGTTCGGTGCACCAGGGAAGACCGACTTCAAACTCTTCACCTTCGGGAATTTCCAGAGGCAACTCCGCTATAACTCACCGGACTGTCCGGTGTACACCGGACATGTCCGGTGCTCCAAAGAAGAGCTGCCTCAGGAACTCGTCAGCCTCGGGAAATCGGAACGTCTGCTCCGCTATAATTCACCGGACATGTCCGGTGTACACCGGACTGTCCGGTGCATCCACGGAGCAACGGCTACTTCGCGCCAACGGACACCTGCAGGCGCATTCAATGCGCGCCAGAAGCGCGCAGAAGTCAGGCACGCCCATACTGGCGCACCGGACATTGAACAGTACATGTCCGGTGTGCACCGGACACCCAGGCGGGCCCAGAAGACAGAAGCTCCAACGGTCGGAATCCAACGGCTTTGGTGACGTGGCTGTCGCACCGGACATGTCCGGTGTGCACCGGACTGTCCGGTGTGCACCGGACTGTCCGGTGCGCCATCGAGCAGACAGCCTCACCAAACGGCTAGTTTGGTGGTTGGGGCTATAAATACCCCCAACCACCCACCATTCATTGTATCCAAGTTTTCCACTTCCCAACTACTTACAAGAGCTCTAGCATTCAATTCTAGACACACCAAAGAGATCAAGTCCTCTCCAAATTCCACACAACGCCCTAGTGATTAGAGAGAGAGATTTGCTTGTGTTCTTTCGAGCTCTTGCGCTTGGATTGCTTTCTTCTTTCTTGGTTCTTTCATTGCGATCAAACTCACTTGTAATTGAGGCAAGAGACACCAAACTTGTGGTGGTCCTTGTGGGAACTTTGTGTTACAAGTGATTGAGAAGAGAAAGCTCATTCGGTCCGAGGGACCGTTTGAGAGAGGGAAGGGTTGAAAGAGACCCGGCCTTTGTGGCCTCCTCAACGGGGAGTAGGTTTGAGAGAACCGAACCTCGGTAAAACAAATCCGTGTGTATCACTTCATTATTCGCTTGCGATTTGTTTTGCACCCTCTCTCGCGGACTCTATTATATTTTTAACGCTAACCCGGCTTGTAGTTGTGATTATTTTTGTGAATTTCAGTTTCGCCCTATTCACCCCCCCCCCTCTAGGCGACTTTCAGGTTCATCGTCTCCGAGCGGGGCATCGAGGCCAACCCGGAGAAAATCGCGGCCATCACCAAAATGGGGCCCATCAAGGACTTGAAAGGCGTACAGAGGGTCATGGGATGCCTTGCGGCTCTGAGCCACTTCATCTCGCGCCTCGGCGAAAGAGGCCTACCTCTGTACCGCCTCTTAAGGAAGACCGAGTGCTTCACTTGGACCCCCGAGGCCGAGGAAGCCCTCGGGAACCTGAAGGCGCTCCTTACGAACGCACCCATCTTGGTGCCCCCCGCCGACGGAGAAGCCCTCTTGATCTACGTCGCCGCTACCACTCAGGTGGTCAGCGCTGCGATCGTGGTTGAGAGACGAGAAGAGGGGCATGCATTGCCCGTCCAGAGGCCGGTCTACTTCATCAGTGAGGTACTGTCCGAGACAAAGATCCGCTACCCACAAATTCAGAAGCTGCTGTACGCAGTAATCCTGACGCGGCGGAAGTTGCGACACTACTTCGAGTCTCATCCGGTGACTGTGGTGTCATCCTTCCCCCTGGGGGAGATCATCCAGTGCCGGGAGGCCTCGGGTAGGATTGCAAAGTGGGCGGTGGAAATCATGGGCGAGACAATCTCGTTCGCCCCTCAGAAGGCCATCAAGTCCCAAGTCTTGGCGAACTTTGTGGCTGAATGGGTTGACACCCAGCTTCCAGCAGCTCCGATCCAACCGGAACTCTGGACCATGTTTTTTGACGGGTCGCTGATGAAAACGGGAGCGGGCGTGGGCCTGCTCTTCATCTCGCCCCTCGGGAAGCACCTCCGCTACGCGCTGCGCCTCCATTTCCCGGCGTCCAACAACGTGGCTGAGTACGAGGCTCTGGTCAACGGGTTGCGCATCGCAATCGAGCTAGGGGTCTAACGCCTCGATGCTTGCGGTGACTCGCAGCTTGTCATCGACCAAGTCATGAAGAACTCCCACTGCCGCGACCCGAAGATGGAAGCCTACTGCGACGAGGTTCGGCGCCTGGAAGACAAGTTCTACGGGCTCGAGCTCAACCACGTCGCCCAATGATACAACGAGACTGCGGACGAGCTGGCTAAGATAGCCTCGGGGCGAACAACGGTTCCCCCGGATGTCTTCTCCCGAGACCTACATCAACCCTCAGTCAAGACCGACGACACGCCCGAGCCCGAGAAGGCCTCGGCCCAGCCCGAGGCACCCTCGGCCCCCGAGGGTGAGGCACTGCGCGTCGAGGAAGAGCGGAGCGGGGTCACGCCTAATCGAAACTGGCAGACCCCGTACCTGCAATATCTCCACCGAGGAGAGCTGCCCCTCGACCGAGCCGAAGCTCGGCGACTGGCGCGGCGCGCCAAGTCGTTCGTCTTGCTGGGGGATGGGAAGGAGCTCTACCACCGCAGCCCCTCAGGCATCCTCCAGCGATGCATATCCATCGCCGAAGGCCAGGAGCTCTTACAAGAAATACACTCGGGGGCTTGCGGTCACCACGCAACGCCTCGAGCCCTTGTCGGAAACGCTTTCCGACAAGGTTTCTACTGGCCGACCGCGGTGGTCGACGCCACTAGAATTGTCCGCACCTGCCAAGGGTGTCAATTCTATGCAAGGCAGACCCACCTGCCCGCTCAGGCTCTGCAGACAATATCCATCACCTGGCCGTTTGTTGTGTGGGGTCTGGACCTCGTCGGTCCCTTGCAGAAGGCACCCGGGGGCTACACGCACCTGCTGGTCGCCATCGACAAATTCTCCAAGTGGATCGAGGTCCGACCCCTAAACGGCATCAGGTCCGAATAGGCGGTGGCGTTCTTCACCAACATCATCCATCGCTTTGGGGTCCCGAACTCCATCATCACCGACAACGGCACCCAGTTCACCGGCAGAAAGTTCCTGGACTTCTGCGAGGATCACCACATCCGGGTGGACTAGGCCGCCGTGGCTCACCCCATGATGAATGGGCAAGTAGAGCGTGCCAACGGCATGATTCTGCAAGGACTCAAGCCGAGGATCTACAATGACCTCAACAAGTTCGGCAAGTGATGGATGAAGGAGGTCCCCTAGGTGGCCTGGAGTCTGAGGACGACGCCGAGCCGAGCCACGGGCTTCACATCATTCTTTCTAGTCTATGGGGCCGAGGCCATCATGCCCATAGACTTAGAATACGGTTCCTCGAGGGCGAGGGCCTACGACGACCAAAGCAATCGAACAAACCGAGAAGACTCACTGGACCAGCTGGAAGAGGCTCGAGACATGGCCTTACTACACTCGGCGCGGTACCAGCAGTCCCTGCGACGCTACCACGCCCGAGGGGTTCGGTCCCGAGACCTCCAGGTGGGCGACTTGGTGCTTCGGCTGTGACAAGACGCCCGAGGGCGGCACAAGCTCACGCCTCCTTGGGAAGGGCCGTTCGTCATCGCCAAGGTTCTGAAGCCCGGGACATACAAGCTGGCCAAAAGTCAAGGCGAGGTCTACAACAACGCTTGGAACATCCGACAGCTACGTCGCTTTTACCCTTAAGATGCTTTCAAGTCGTTCGTACACCTCGTTCACATACAAAGTCTAACCATCAAGGAAGGGTCAGCCTTGCCTCGGCAAAGCCCGACCCTCCCTTGGGGGCTAGAAGGGGGGAACCCCCTCCGCGTCAAAATTTTCCTCAGAAAAGGTCTTTTCTGCCAGAACGTCTTTCGTGCCTTTCGACTACTTCGAAAGTGGGATCCTGAAAACGACGGAGTACACGTAAGCAGCCAAGGCTGACCGAGCCGAGGGACTCCTACGCCTCCGAGATACGGATACCTCACTCATCACCTTCTGCGATAAGTAACTCACGCTCGGATAAGCGATTCCGCGGCCCGAACAAGTCTTAGCGCTCGAAAACTCTTCTGCCGAAACGATTTTTCGTGCCTTCTCGACTATATCGATAGTAGAATCCTACGGACGAGTAAGAGTACACGTAAGCGGCGAGGCCGACCGAGCCGAGGGACTCCTACGCCTCCGGGATACGGATACCTCACTCATCACCTTTCGTGAAAAGTAACTCTTGCTCGGACAAACAATTCTGTTACCGACAAATAAGGCCAGATACTCGAAACAAGAGGAAAAGAAATGCAGCTTTACAACACGACGATAGTATGTTTGGGCCTCGGCGGCCGCAGAAAACATACGCACACTACAAGAAGAACCGATCCTACAGGCTCAGACGTCGACAGAGGGGGAGCAGCAGCACCCTCGGTGTCAACTCCACCTTCGGCGAAGTCCGACCGAGCCTCGAACGGCAACACGGTCGGAGGATCTCCGCTCCGAAGGACGACATCGGCACCGCGCCTGGGCCATCGCCGCCAGGGTCTTCTTCAGGAATCCGGCCCGAGCAGACGCCTCGGCCGGCCGCCCCGAAGCCTCAGCTAGCTGTCCCCCGAGGACATCGGCCCGGCTCATGGCCTCGGCAACCCGACTCTGGTGCCGGTCCCGCCAGTGGACGGCCCGGCCTGGCTCCGGCCGACGAAGTCTTCTTTTCGAACCAACTCTGCCTCTGTCCATGCTAACACCGCTGCGTCCGGCTTCGGCTCATCGAAGAGCGGCCGAGGGTTCCTTTAACTAAGCAAGAGAAGCCTCGGGCGGCATGGTCGACCGAGCCGAGGGACTCCTATGCCTCCGGGATACGGATACCTCACTCGTCACCTTCGCACGAGGCAACTCACACTTAGTTAAGTGGTTCAGTTAGCCGACAGGCGAGTCCTAGTGTTCGAAATGAGGAAAAAACACGGCTCCATGCCAAAAATACATACATGTTCAGGCCCCGACAGCCACAATGAACAGACACCGACACTCAAGGTGCCATTACAAACGGAACTTCAGTTCCACCCTCGCAGGTACGAAAAACCCCCCACGCTGGAGGGCCTGCGGGTCGACGAAACCCTAGGCGGCTCACCGACGCCCGAAGAGCAACAGCGACAACGACCTCTGCTCCGAGCGGCCGAACAGCAGCAGCGATGACCTCAGGGCGGATGCTGCTGCCATAAGGCCCTCGCCCACGTCCCCACTCGAGGGGCGAGGACAAGCAGAAGGCCGTAGAGTTGGAGGTCAGTCCGCGGGCGGCACCGACTATCTCGTCGGCGGAGAAACCTCTTCCGGCTGCCTCGGCGGGAGGTGGCACCGGAAGCGGCGTCGAAGCCGCTCGGGCCGGAGAGCCAGACGCGGGGCAGCTGCTAGCGCCACGAACGACGAACACCCTTCCCCCTGATCACTGAGGGAAGGAGCGGGCCGCTGCCCGCGCGGAGATAGGCCCCAACTCGGCGCACTCCCCTCCCCAGCACTGATGATGAACATCCTTGAAGCTGAGAGAGGGGCAGAGGCCGTAGCCCGGTTTGCTTCTCCCCACCCTGGAACTGGTGGTCACCGTCTTGGGTGACCACCGGCGAGGGGATGTGGCCGGGCTGCTTGATGAAAATCCTTAAAGCCGAACGATGGCTGAAAGGTACCAACTTCTGCGAAGTTGCGTTC
This sequence comes from Zea mays, assembly GCF_902167145.1. Lineage (NCBI taxonomy): Eukaryota > Viridiplantae > Streptophyta > Magnoliopsida > Poales > Poaceae > Zea > Zea mays. The sequence goes on along the minus strand of NC_050101.1, from coordinate 119,006,708 downwards.
CTCCGACGACGGCAAGACGAAAGCAACGCGAGTGCTCCCCATCCGGGGGCACGGAAGGTGGAAGGACGCGAGGCATGAAGGGAGCGCGAAGACATGGTTGCCTTTCAAGGGGGTCACCCTCCTTTTAAAGGCAACTCTCCCCACTTGCGTCCTCAGCCGTCGCGGGCTGAGTCTTCTCCAACACACTCCAAGGTCCTCCCCCTACGACACGAGGGCTGGGTCCCACGCGTCATGCAAGCTGGCCCAGGGCAGAAGAAGCCAAACCGCCACGCGCGGTGCGTGCAACTGCCCAGCGGTTGCGAGCATTCCTCCACTTTCGCCTAGACCAGTGGGTGAAAGGGCGGACCGCCATGCAGGCGGCATGCAACCGCACCAAGGGGGCGCACCCTTTCGGCTTCGACGCGTCCAGCATGGAGGCCCAGGCCCACACGTCATGTAACCAGCGCGCCGGTTACTACGTGCGAGAAACTGCACCGCCACTTACGCCAGTACCGTGCCTCCTCGACTGCGGAACCAGTGCCGCAACCCGAGGCGACCCTGCGCACGGCTCAACAGTGCCAACCGAGCACATCGGTCACGGGTCAGTCAGCCGCGGGAGAAGGCGCGACGGTCGATACGGCCAGAAATGGGTCGGCAGTAATGGCGGTGGCAGGCGGGCGGAAGCAGCGGTCAAGTCGTCAGCAAGCTCACGTCCCCTCCTGGGACAGCGAGAGAACCCTCTCCCATGACGTGAAGACGACGCGCCCGTGTTCCGTTCCTCGAACGGCTCGCGCACGCGCAACGGCCGCCACGCGAGCCACCCATCCCATCGCATTAACTCTGCGGCAGGACAAGCGGCACCTTTGGCAGGCGAAGCAGGCGACGCTTCGCTTCCGCCATAATGACCGTGTCAAAAAAGGTGCACCACGTCGTTCGATTTCGTATCCTTTTCCCCTTTCTCTTTCTCTCTCTTACAACAGGGACCGGGAAAGGGGATACTCCGAAAGGGATCCTTCTCCGCGAAGGAAACGGGCCCAGAGCCCCCCTACTGATCAGAGGTTCAAAGGCTGGCCCCTCGGAAGGGTTCAACAGCCGCCTCAGAGCACTCGGGCTCCGCGCCCACTACTGGTCAGAGGTTCGAAGGCCGGCCCCTCGGAAGGGTTCAACGGCCGCCTCAGGCCACTCGGGCTCCGCGCCCACTACTGATCAGGGGTTCGTAGGCTGGCCCCGAAGGGTTCAACAGCCGCCTCAGACGCAGAGCGAGGGATGACCCCGGGTACGTTCGATACATAACCAAGGCTCGGGCTACGCTCCTGAGGTACCCTAGGACATTTCCGAGACCGACGGGAACGATTTTGTAACGGAATCCCACCAGAGGGAGGCATCGAGCCCTTGGACCCCGTCAAAAGGGGACCGGGTCCGGCAAATCACCCGTAGGTACTTTTGGAGCGCGCCTCCGGGCCACTAGCTGACCCCTAACGAATGGGACACGGGCGTCCACTCGGATTACCCGTTAGCAACTCACTGGAGACACCATGTTCGGCGCCCTCCGAGGGCAACATGGCGCTCTCCCCCCTCCTCCTTGCGGAAAGGCGACGCAGGGGCGTATGTAAAAAAGTTGAGTCTATCCTTGACCGTCCTCTCGCTCTGTGCGAAGGCTCGGGGGCTGCTCTCGCAAACCCGGCTCCGGCCAAACCGTTGACAGCGTCAACATACCAGCCCGAGAACTTGTGGCTCGACTGTGCACCCGGGCTACGGCCAGTTCGCATCAGGGAACAACCAGACTGGCCAAAGCATTACGAAACGCGCTAAGACCTCGAAGGAGTCAAACCACTCCTCCGAGGCCTCGGGGGCTACACCCGGCGGGTGCGCTCGCGCGCACCCACCGGAACGAAACGCAACCGAGAAAGGCCGGTCCCCTTGCAAAAAAGTGCGACAAAAGCCTCCAAGCGAGTATCAACACTCCCTTCGAGGCTCGGGGGCTAACATTGTCGGGGACCATAATTAGGGGTACCCCCAAGACGCCTAATCTCAGCTGGTAACCCCCATCAGCACAAAGCTGCAAAGACCTGATGGGTGCGATTAAGTCAAGGCTCGGTCCACTTAAGGGACACGATCTTGCCTCGCCCGAGCCCAGCCTCGGACAAGGGCAGCCGACCCCGGAGGATTCACGTCTCGCCCGAGGCCCCCTCAAGCAACGGGCACACCTTCGGCTCGCCCGAGGCCCAGTCTTCGCCAAGAAGCAACCTTGGCCAGATCGCCACGCTGACCCACCGTATCGCAGAAGATTTAATGCAAGGATGGCCTGACACCTTATCCTGACGCGCGCCCTTCAGTCGACAGAGCCGAAGTGACCGCAGTCACTTCGCCGCTCCACTGACCGGCCTGACAAGAGAACAGCACCGCCTACGTCGCTCCGACTGCTGTGCCACTCGACAGAGTGAGGCTGACAGCAGCCAAGTCCGGCTTCGGGCACCATAGGAAGCTCCGCCTCGCCCGACCCCAGGGCTCGGCCCCCGTCTCGGCCTCGGACGACAAACTCTGCCTCGGCCGACCCAGGGCTCGGACTCGGCCTCGGCTCCGGAAGACGACGAACTCCGCCTCGCCCGACCCAGGGCTCGGACTCGGCCTCGGCTCTGGAAGACGACGAACTCCGCCTCGCCCGACCCCAGGGCTCGGACTCAGCCTCGGCTCCGGAAGACAACGAACTCCGCCTCGCCCGACCCCAGGGCTCGGACTCAGCCTCGGCTCCGGAAGACGACGAACTCCGCCTCGCTCGACCCTAGGGCTCGGACTCAGCCTTGGCCTCAGACGATGGTCTCCGCCTCGCCCGACCCGGGGCTCGGACTCGACCTCGACCTCGGAAGACAGACTCGACCTCGACCTCGGAGGAGCCACCGCCTCGCCCGACCCAGGGCTCGGACCGACCACGTCACAGGGGGCCATCATTACCCTACCCCTAGCTAGCTCAGGCTATGGGGAACAAGACCGGCGTCCCATCTGGCTCGCCCCGGTAAACAAATAATGATGGCGCCCCGCGTGCTCCATGACGACGGCGGCTCTCAGCCCCTTACGGAAGCAAGGAGACGTCAGCAAGGACTCGACAGCCCTGACAGCTGTCCTTCCGCAAGGCTCCAGCGCTCCTCCGACGGCCACGACATCACATGAACAGGGTGTCAAGACCTCTCCGACTGCCACAACGGCATGTACTTAGGGCACTAGCTCCTCTCTGCTAGACACGTTAGCACACTGCTACATCTCCTATTGTACACCTAGGCCCTCTCCTTACGCCTATAAAAGGAAGGTCTAGGGCTCTCGTACGAGAAGGTTGGCCGCGCGGAGAGGACGGGACGGCGCGTACAAGCCTCTCGCTCCCTCCCACGCGGACGCTTGTAACCCCCTACTGCAAGCGCACCCGACCTGGGCGCAGGACAACACGAAGGCCGCGGGTTTCCCCTTTACGTCTGTCTCCCTCTTCCTTGCCCCCCTTCGTGCTCCGTCTCTCGCCGACCCATCTGGGCTGGGACACGCGGCGACAATTTACTCGTCGGTCCAGGGACCCCCCCGGGGTTGAAACGCCGACAAACATATTTGTCTAAGTGCTAGAATCAGAGAAAAGACAACTGGAAAAACTTGGCTCGAGCAGCCAAGGCTCTGCTCAGTCTGGGTGCACCAGACTGTCCGGTGGTGCACCGGACAGTGTCCGGTGCGCCAGGCTGGCGCTGGTCAACTGGCCGCTCTCGGGAACTCATCGGCGGCGTACGGCTAAAAATCACCGGACTGTCCGATGGTGCACCGGACTGTCCGGTGAGCCAACGCTCGGCCGCACAATCCGGGCGTGACGCGTGGCCGGGCCAACAGTGTGAAGGGGGCACCGGACTGTCCGGTGTGCACCGAACAGTGTCCCGGTGCGCCAACGGCTCCAAATCGCCAATGGTCGGCTGCGCCAAAACAGGAAAGAAATCTGCACCGGACAGTGTCCGTTGCACCAGTCGACAGAAGGCAAGATTTGCCTTCCTGGATTGCTCTCAATGGCTCCTAGCTGCCTTGAGGCTATAAAAGGGACCCTAGGCGCATGAAGGAGAAAACCAAGCATACTTTGAGCATTCTTGATCATTCACACTTCGTCTTTGCGCACTCGTTTGACATTCTTAGTGATTTGAGCTCCGTTCTAGTGAGAACTTTGTGATATTCATTTGAGCTCAAGTCTTGGCCGTGTGTGTGTGCGTATTGCTGTGGACTTGTGTGTGTTGCTCATCCCATCCTTACTTCTGTGTTCATTTGTGATCATCTTTTGTAAGGGCGAGAGACTCCAAGTTGTGGAGATTCCTCGCAAACGGGATATAGTGAAAGGAAGAGAAACACTGTGGTATTCAAGTGGGTCTTTGGACCACTTGAAAGGGGTTGAGTGCAACCCTCGTCCGTTGGGATGCCACAACGTGGAGTAGGCAAGTGTTGGACTTGGCCGAACCATGGGATAAACCATTGTGCCTCTCTGTGTTGATCTTTTTGTGGTTATTGTGTTTCGCAAGAACTCCTCTCTAGCCACTTGGCTTTATTGCTCTAACACTTAATCAAGTTTGTGGCTTTAAGATTTAAGTTTTTACAGGATCACCTATTCACCCCCCCCCCCCTCTAGGTGCTCTCAGGCAGCCTCCACTTGAGCTACCTTGCTTGGTAGCGCCTCCTTGCTGCTTGTTGCCTTGAGAGCAACGGGTTGCGGCTCGTAGATGGGCAGCGGACCGTTCAAGGCGTCATCTACATACCTTGCCTCTTTAACCATCATGCGCCCACTTACAAATTTTCCGAGTATCTCTTCGGGTGTCATCTTTGTATACCTGGGATTTTCACGGATAAGATTCACAAGATGGGGATCAATAACTGTAAAGGACCTTAGCATTAGTCAGACGACGTCGTGGTCCGTCCATCTTGTGCTTCCATAGCTTCTAATCTTGTTGACCAGGGTCTTGAGCCTGTTGTATGTTTGTGTTGGCTCCTCTCTCCTGATCATCGCAAATCTCCCCAGCTCGCCTTCCACCAACTCCATTTTGGTGATCATGGTGGCGTCGTTTCCCTCATGAGATATCTTGAGGGTGTCCCAGATTTGCTTGGCGTTGTCCAAGCCGCTCACCTTGTTGTATTCATCCCTGCACAAAGATGCTAGCAAAATAGTGGTAGCTTGTGCATTCTTATGAATTTGTTCATTTATCATCACAGGGTTATCCGTACTATCAAAATGCATTCCATTTTCCACTATTTCCCAAATGCTAGGATGGAGAGAAAATAGATGACTATGCATTTTATGACTCCAAAATGAGTAGTCCTCTCCATCAAAGTGTGGAGGTTTTCCTAGTGGAATAGAAAGTAAATGTGCATTCGAATTGTACGACATGCAAGAATAGTCAAAAGAGTAATTTTGATTAACCGTCTTTTTCTTTGACGAAGAATCGTCATCGTTGTCGTCTCTTGGTGAAGAAGAAGATTCATCGATGTCGTAGTAGACGATCTTCTTGATGCGCCTCTTCTTCTTCCCGTCCTTCTTCTTGTGACTCGAGCTAGAGTCGGTTGGCTTGTCGTCTCTAGGCTCGTTGAGGAAGGACTCCTTTTCCTTGTCGTTGACCACCATCCCCTTTCCCTTAGGATCCATCTCTTCGGGCGGTTAGTCCCCTAGATGAAGAGTACGGCTCTGATACCAATTGAGAGCACCTAGAGGGGGGGTGAATAGGTGATCCTGTAAAATTCAAACACTAATAGCCACAAAACTTAGTTATGAGTGTTAGTACGGTTAAAATGACTTGAAGCGAGTTCTTGTGAACACAAATAATCACAGAGAGATCAACACAAGACACACGATTTTTATCCCGTGGTTCGGCCAAGTAACACTTGCCTACTTCCATGTTGTGGCGTCCCAATGGACGAGGGTTGCACTCAACCCCTTTCAAGTGATCCGATGATCAACTTGAATACCACGGTTTTTCCTTTAGATGATTATTCCCGTTTGCGAGGAATCTCCACAAGATTGGAGTCTCTCGCCCTTACAACAAAGATCACAATGAAAGCATGGAGTAAGGTTAGGATGAGCAACACACACAAGACACAAATCGTAGCACACCCACGCACACAAGAGAAGACTTGAGATCAAATGACAACACAGGGAGTCCTTGACTCGAATAGAGCTCAAATCTCTAACACAACGAAACGAATGCGCGGGAACAGAGTCTGGATGGCTTAGGATGCTTAGTGAATGCTTGTGTAGCTCCTCCATGCGCCTAGGGGTCCCTTTTATAGCCCCAAGGAAGCTAGGAGCGGTTGAAGACAATCTTGGAAGGCTAATCTTGCCTTCTGTCGTGTGGTGCACCGGACAGTCCGGTGCACCACCGGACAGTCCCTATAGCTGTCCGGTGCGCGATTGCCTTCCAAATAAGGCGCAGTCGACCGTTGCAGTTTTGGGCCCGATGGCGCACCGGACACTGTCCGGTGCCCCCTGGCGACCGTTGGTGCGGGCCACGCGTCGCCCGCGGATTGCGTGGCCGACCGTTGCGCTGGCGACCGTTGGCTCACCGGACAGTCCGGTGCACTATTGGACAGTCCGGTGAATTATAGCCGTATGCCGCTGATCTTTTCCCGAGAGTGGCCTTTTCACCGGAGACAGCCTGGCGCACCGGACACTGTCCGGTGCACCACCGGACAGTCCGGTGTGCCAGACTGAGCTGAGTTTTGGCTGCACCGAGCCAAGTCTTTTCGCTTTCTTTTCTTCTTCTTTTCTCACTGTTTCTAGCACTTAGATAACTTCATTAGTATTCAAAAACAAATGTACTAAGTCTAGAAACATGCCTCATGTCTTGATTTTGCACTTTTTCAATCTTTGACACTTTAGGACTTAAAGAATATGTGTTGGGCACTTAATCACTAAAACATTATAGAAATGGCCCAAATGCACATTTCCCTTTCAAATTCCTCGTTGGTCGAACACCACCACCGCAGGGCCGGTGAGTATCTACCCTTCTGATTTGTCATTATCTGTCTGATGTATAGCGCTTTTGTCTCAAAGCTTGAGCCCTGATGCGGGGATCTGGCAAACACCGACGATGTCGTTGCCGTGGTAATGCCCTCGTCGCCGTGGCTTGGGGTCATGTGGGGACGATGGCTTTCGAGCCGTTGATTCCACAGGAACTGTTAGGATTACAATGGAACGTATCGGTTGGGGTAGAGTGGATCTGCATCGCTGGATGGGGATCGAATGTGTATGGTTCTATCTCAGAGATTTTAGATCCTGATCGTCGGTATGGAGTTGAGCGGCTGAGATTTGTTTGCCTTACCGGATTCGGGGTGTGCGCAGATCAGTCGTTGGATCGTGGACGTAGAGTTGGGACCAGATCTTGTGCTCATTAAACCATGGCCCTTGATCTCAGATCCGGTGAGCCATGTTGCATACCGGTTCACGGGGATTAGGTGTCGATCCGTGCTGCCCGCATCAGATCGAACGACTTAGGGTGATCGATACCCCTTCGGCAAGAATATTTGCTAAAGAAACCCTACGCTTTTATATATTCAACATGTGATCCACATAAGTGAATAGACCATCACAGTTTATTCCAAATCTATGCAAAACCGACCATGCCTTTGCGACAAATAGTAACCGTGGTCCAAGAGTTTAAGGGATAAGTTAATTAAGTCAGAAATTGAGTTTTAACATTAAATTAATTCCAGAAAGTTAGAAAATCAATAACTTCCCTGTTTTAGCTCCTTTTTGACCCGTTCTAGTTTCATTAGGTTCATATTAATATTAACTATAATCTAGTAACCTTATTTTATGCAACATGTTTTCAAAATTGAGCACTTAATTGTTTTCACCCATGTCTAACTTATCCAAGCACATAAACATCGAAAACTCATATCTCATTTGTTATAACTCCGATTTTAGTGATTCTCGAACCTACGATCTCGTTACGATGCGTAGATCATTATTATGCATTATAACCTTATGTTTGGTGTGATGTTAATTTCTCCTATGCAATGTTTGTTTGTATTGTTGCGAGTAGACGAGCAAGCAACCGAGGATCCCGGTACTCAACAGGTGGAAAATAATGAGCAGGAGCTCGTTGAAGTCAAGTTGTGCCCTTGATTACTTTTCTTTACTCAATAATGTTCTTGTTAACCATTATGATCTGCATAGGTTAATTCTGATGGGACCCAATAGATCACCCTAGTTTGGTCATCTTTACACCTTGTTTACCACTGAACTTTTGGGTAGTACATGCTATTGCTTTATGTGGTTTTGGGTGTTAAGATACACATTATTCATGATCATGCTTTTTATTGCTAATGAGTTATTTACTGTTCATGACAAGATCATTATGTTAATTGGAACATGGAGCGACCACCCGAGAAAATAGTGCTACCACAAGGGTGGTATGGGATGCCCTTGGCTGACTAATTAGGAAAGCTAGTGGGGGACTACCTTACCCGAAAGGGGCAAGGGCGGTAGGGGAGTTGTCGGTTCAGGGAGGTTCTCAGGTTGATAATGCTGCGATGACTTTTCAAACCGGGGATTCCTATATCGCTCTCCTCAGAAACCGTTGTCGGTTTTCTGAAGCTAGTGGAACTTTATAAAGGCCTCTTAGTGCTACCCTGTCTCGCCTCCTTGGTAGAGGTGTATGGGGTCCATACAACCCCGTGGCTGATGGGTAACACGATTTGTGGGTAAAGATGCGCAACCTCTGCAGAGTGTAAAACTGGTATATCAGTCGTGCTCATGATCATGAGCGGCTCGAACCCTCACATGAGTAACTTATGGAATTAAACTTAATTAGTCATTTGCATCGCATTGTGGTTTGTTTATTATGATCTCTCATTTATTTGGGTTGGTATTTACTTATACTTAGTAACTGGTAATAAAATTTTACCAATTTATTAAAAGCAATGCTTCGCCTTAACCATTATTTGTTGATCAGACTAACACTATACATGAGCCTCCACTTTTGTGAGCTCATGCACACTATTCCCCACACTTGTTGAGCGATGAAATTTTGTGAGCCCACTTTTGCGATAAAAATCTCCCCCACAGGTGAAGAGTAGGTGGTCCCGGAGGAAGATTACTGCGAGGAGTTCGACGAGGTCTAGGAGTCGACTTAATGGTGTCAAGTAAATAATATTAGTTTATTTTATTTATTATCATTTATTTTGTAAGACATTCTCGTTATGTAATAATGTTTGTGACATTTATCTCTATACACTTGGTCATTGTATGTGTTTTTCTTTTTTGGCACACATATGAGACGCACCCGGGTTTATCCCTCGAGTGTGACATTTGCGTACGTCCGGACTCCGTCTAGAGCTCCGACGGTCCTTGATGGTGCAGAGGGTCGTCTTCTTCGCAGCAGAGATCATACGATGTGTCTTGGCGTCGGCAGTCCATCCAATACGCCTCTAGTCGACGTAGAGCCGAAAAGAGCTGAAGGTTCGAAGTCGATGAAGGTTAAACTAGGGCTACTACTAATACAAGATGATCGTGGTGACTTTTGTATGAAAAGGTCAGTCAGGCGAGGCCACATCTTCCTTGAAACTCGAAGGCAGGCAGGCGAGGGTGCTTATATATATACACGTACCAGGCTGCTGTGCCTGTCACTGCCACCCGAGATTTGTTAGGCGTGCCTTCAGCTCCCTGCACTCTAGCTAGGCTCTGAAAATTATTTGACGGACCCACTCGCGTCTTAGAACGTAGTACGGCCGGCGAATCCACCGGACCAGGCCACCCGATATATTGACAACCAGCTGGTCCATCGACGATGGAGTGGGTATATTTGTCCATCTAGCTTGCGCTCAAGGTATAAAATTAAGGCCGCGTGGGATGGTTGAATTGAATGGCATATTGCTGGACGCCGACCGATCGAGGACTGGCATGTTTTTAACCTCTGCCAGCAGGTGGAGAATACAACTAGAGATGGTCCAACTCAAGGCTAGTGCAAACTGCTCATCAAGATGGACATCATGCAAATCATATACGCCGTGTGTACCTGTGTTTCCAGCCAACCAAACCACACTCATGAGTCATCAGTGACCGATATATATCTCGTGTATTTATTGGTTGGATGGGGATTAGCTGACCGGAACCACCTGAATAATAATCACCCATCGGGCCAACGACTCATGCCGCCACTTGCCGCATGACCCGCCGGCGTCGAGGCTAAACTAATCCGCCACCAACTGAGCCGAGCCGAGTCAAAAGCGCGCAGCAGGCGGGAGTCCTCCAGATGCATTGCGCACTCGCGCAGCGGGGCCGAGAAGCATGTAATCGTTGTGTACATGATTTCTGATTCTGTCACGTATATGATGCGCACTCGCGCAGCAGGACCGAGGACTATGAGTCTCTAGTTCACCTCTATGGATCCCCTAAATCAGAAAGGAATGATCCCTTTAGAGATGATTGTGGTTGACCCCTTGAAAGTAAAAGCTTAAATGTAAAGGCTAAATGAAGTTGTTGAATCTGAATCGTTCCTAAGCTACTATATCATATCATTTATAACCTAAAGGAGGATAAAGTGATATATGCATGTTAGACAATATGGGCCCTACGACCTAGGAGAGCTCGACTACGTAGACATGGAGTGATATGCAATGATGTGTCTTAGACGTACCACAATATTGAACATGTCTTGATGGAGTGGCTGCTTTGTCTCGTCATAGTGGAAAGTACAGGAGTGTGTTTCTTTGGGGTACCACATAGTTGCTAATCGGTGTAGGAGTCTGTACTTTATAATCTTTAATTGTTGGTATGCTAGCTTGTTTAAGCGTGGCTATATGGATGATGGTACATATTGAATAGTGATCTAGAGTACACATGGTACCTATGTCGTTGCAACAATGCACCTCTTTAATCGCAATGTCGCCCATTTTATTTAATACGATGGACGAGAGCCTTATTTAGACCTCTAGTGCCACATGAATGTTTAGAGTAGAGATGAACATTGTAATAGGGTCATACCTTTTAGGACCGGCCTACCCTCAAGGTAAGGCTAGCCATATTATTCTGTAGGGTCATACCTTTTAGGACCAGCCTACCCTCGAGGTAAGGCTAGCCATATTATTCTGTCTACAAGAGCTTCCATACTTGATTGGATAAATAGTTTTGGTTTGTATATTAAGGGCCTTGAGACCCGATCATTGGTCAGGAAGGCTTCGAGGCCAGTGGTCTCATAGGTCCGAGGGGGCGGGTCCGATGACTGAGATATCCTAGAAATTTGGTAGCCGTCTCGACTTCTAGAGAGTATCACACTTTTCGGATCTCATTCATTCTGATAGGAGTCGAAGACAGAGAGCCTTAGAGGTTGAGGAAACTTCGAGATCAGGTCCTCTCATGATGGTCCCCTATTTTAGCCAGAGTTGATATAGGTTCTCGAGAGCACAAGTCTCGAAAATGCGTGACTTCTCTAAAGGCTTCTTTGGAACACAGGAAATTCACAAGAATTAATTTATTTTTACAGGAAAAACATATGAAACGGAAAAAAATAATGCAAATTAAAGAAGCCCTAACATTTTTTTATCGGAATCTACGTCTTGATTATATCTTAGAGTATGTTTTTTCTCAACACTTATTATTATTATTTTATTATATAAATTTTATATGTTTTTCATTTAAAAATATTAATAACTTATAGTTTAGAGTGGAACTGGAAGGAGTCCTAAAAAAAGGCAGCAGCACCGATTAACCAAAAAAAATCCTGCAATTCAAAGGAGCCCTAAAACTTTTTTGTGGGAATCTACGTCTTGATTATATATCTTAGAGTATGTTGTTTTCTCAACACTAATTATTATTATTTTATTTTATAAATTAAATATGTTTTTATTTAAAAACATTAATAACTTATAGTTTAGAGTGGAACTGGAACGAGTCCTTAAAAAAAAAGGCAGCAGGACCGATTAACCAACCGCAGTCTTTCCTTACTGCTAGCGCTGAGCGAGCATCAGAAATTCAGCAGTCCAACGCGTCCTCCAATCTTCGCCCCCGGCAAGCAATACCGAAAAAGCCACTCCTTTTCCTTCTCCGCGCAAAGCCCCAAACCGCCGCCTCCCGTTCTCTCGAGTCTCGACCTCTCCTCTCCTCTCCTCTTCTCAGGTCTCACCTGAGTCACACCTCCACAGACACTGAGACACACACATACGCTATCTCTCATCGTCCTCCACTCCCGGCAACGGAAGTTTCACTGCTGCCCTCATCTAACTCCCCGTCTCACTGGTAAGTGTCCGCTCTGGTTCTCCCCCCCCCCCCCCCCCCCCCCCCCCCCCCCCCCCCCCCCCCCCCCCCCCCCCTGAATGGGGTCAGCTTTCAGTAAACCGTGATCTTTCTTTCGAGAGCGATTCACTGCATGTGTATCGCGCCGCTACGTGCTTTGTTCTTGATGTGGTTTTGGTCGCCCGTGCCTCTGTTCTCTGAGGCGGTGTGGACGCGTGATGATTGCCGTTTCATGGTGGGGGTTTATTTGTCGTGTCGCGATCACTACACGAAAACGTTGAAGGAGTGTTTTTTACTTAAAGAGTGTCGGAGGAGTGTTTTTTACTTAAAGAGTGTCGGGGCTTAATCGACGAATAAGATCGTCCATTTTAATAATGTCGACTTATTTCAGTAAGAGTGTAGTTTTTTTGGCCGACACTTTTTGCCTTGTTTCTTATAGTGGATTTTCGCAAAGGGGGCAAGAACAACGCCAGGGATGGTCCAGGTGTTATGGACGGTCGCGTGGGATTGATTGATGCAGGCGTAATGTCTCTATCGTGATTTCTTTTATTCGTTCCGAGTTCTGACGATTTCGTAGACGGATACGGAATACGGTTAGTGAACATTTTATCTTCTTGTTCACAGCTATCCTTGTCTGCCTGAATTTTTATCAGCTCAATCCTCGAGGGAGGAAAGGAAAAGGGGAAAGAAGGATGTTGTGTGATGAATTTTGCGAGAAATGAGACGAATATCAGCTCTCTCTCTCTCTTTTTTTGGCTGGCAACAACTCTTTTTTGCACTAGTCAGAAGGCATAAATGCAGTCGGTTGTTGATGACCTTTAGTTAGTCATACGGTGGACATTCAGGGGCTTTTAAGTGCTCCTGTAGTGTCAGAGATAAATGATAGCTGGCGTTTTTACAATTACTGTATCAGTTCAGCGTTTCTAATCTAACTAGTGATTAGGCGAGAACTGAACTGGTATGACGTATTAGTTTGGGAGCAATTGATGGTCACAATGTTGGATAGACCTTCATCCTCGAACTTCACAGAGAAGAAAATATTCTGTGGTTTTAACTGTAGGGTCGTATATATTCTCTCGTCGAAATGGACAATGATAGTGTTCATTTACCGTTTCTTAACTGAATGCCTTAATCAATTGCTGTCCTGTTCTAACAAATTTGGCGTCGAATGGCTGTAGAGTAGGGAATGGAAGTTGTGTTCACTTGGCAATGTGATCAGAGGAGAATAATTTGTTTAACATGATTGCTGAAACCTCAGCTACGCTTTTACTTGCCACATATTTGTTTATAATTCAGAATGGCTCTGGATGAAAGCCGGTGTTATGTCTTTTCTAATAGTTCTGTCACCGATAAGTAGAGTATGTCCTTGTTTGTATTGCTTGTCCCAACTTTTCATTTTCTCAGAGAAAAATCCAGACATTGAAAAATCCAACCCCCGTTAGAAGATTTAATGCTTAGCTGCCATGAACATGGCAGTGATGTTTGCTGAGGGCCTGAGGGGCACCTGTCAACCTGTCAATGTCAACTGTATGCAGTAAACACGGGAGAGTTCAAATTAGTTGGGCATATTTTTATGTTGTTTATTCAAGTGATTAACCTGTGTTCCAAAAATATATTTCTTCAAGATATTTATGCCCTTAATGATTATTTGATTGTATACTTTTGCATTATTGGCCCATGCATGCAATCTATGAAGAACTGGCAGCTGTTCTTTTAGCATCAATATGTCCTGCCTTTGTATAAAAGGAAACCTTCTGGACAACTACTATTCTCTTTAATCACTAACTGATTTTCTCTTCTGAATGCTGGCATCAGCATATTGTCAACTGTGCGTATTTTCAGTCTGTAGAAGCCATCTTTTAAAGAACATTTTGGGCAGAAATTGCCAGTAGCATTTCTTGTGGTTAACATGGACTTCTCAGCTGGTTCCTACTTCTCATCATGGCCTATCAATTCTGCTTCTGAGAGCTACAGTTTGGCTGATGGTTCAGCGGAATCATATGGAGAAGGAAGCATGCCACCGTCAACCTATTTCATGACAGCTAGATCAGATCACAATTTAAATTTCAGTGTGCATGAACAGGATTCCACTATGCTTCCAAACGAACAGTTGACCTATGCTGGTGCTGGCCAGATTGATCTATTACCTGCTGAGACTCTATCTAGGGATAAGCTTCCTGAAAATCTTCTGGAGCTTCAAGGACTTCAGAATATCAGCAACCTACAGAGTAATTTAGTGGCCCCAGGGGTGTTTCAGCACAATTTAACACCTGGGGTCTTTCATCCACAGTTGAACACTCCTGGACTTTCAGAACTGCCTCATGCCTTATCTAGTTCAATTGACAGTAATGGAAGTGAAGTTTCTGCTTTTCTCGCTGATCTAAACGCTGTTTCTTCAGCGCCAACTTTATGTTCCACATTCCAAAACGCTTCTTCGTTCATGGAACCAGTGAATCTAGAAGCTTTCAGTATTCAAGGCGCACAAAGTGATTGTGTTTTGAACAGAACAAGTCATCCGAATGGGAATATCTCAGTATGTGACAGTGCTGCCTTGGCATCACTACATGTAATTCTCATTACAGTGATAGCTTCTTCCAAAAAAAAGACTACATAGGCAGTGGCTACACTTTTATCTCATTGAATTAAATTAATTTTGGGTTGTTCCTTTTGTAATACAGGATAGCAAGGAGTTTATCAGTGGTAGTCTCCCTTCTTTTGCTAGTGTCCAGGAAACAAACCTAGCTGCTAGTGGCTTCAAGACTCAGAAGCAGGTTATTTATATAAACAGTGCCATTAAAGAGAATATCTGAACTGCATCTTACTGTTAATTTGAACTGTGCCAGTAAAACTCAACTTTCATACTGCAGGAGCAAAATGCAGTGTGCAATATCCCTACTTTCACTGCACGGAATCAAATGTCAGTTGCTGCAATGCAAGGAGCACTTGTCCCTCAAAAGGTTTTTATGTTTCTTAAAAGCATATATTTCTGCACAGTAGTCATGTTCCTTTTATGTTGTCTTTCATCAGGTTCTACCTGACATGGGGTTCTTCTTTCAAATGTTTAGATTCCTTCACGGATCAATGATAATAAAAGTGAGGGTCCTGTTAGCCATCCTTCTGATGTACAAACTCAACCAAATTCAGCTGTTAATGGTGTTGGTGTGAAACCACGAGTAAGGGCTCGTCGTGGACAAGCAACTGATCCTCATAGTATTGCTGAACGGGTGAGGTTTTTATTTATGAGATCAGTCCACTTGAGGGCAAACTGAAGAGTTGCATAATGTTTTTGAATTGTTTGTTTCGCTTGCTTTTATGAAGGCTAAAGTTTGACTATAATTTCCTAATCTGCTGCAGCTTCGCAGAGAGAAAATTTCAGATAGGATGAAAAATCTGCAGGATCTTGTCCCAAATTCCAATAAGGTACTTTTTTTGGAGGGTGGGGGTGGGTTGACTTGTCTGGTGCATACTGCAGGTATTAAATTTGGACATGGAACTAATTATCAAAGCTTTGCTACTTATATACGTAACAAGAACATGTATTTTCTAGTTGTGGCTTGAAAACTGAAGTGACAAATAGAAGGGAGCAGCAATTAAATTTAAGGTTCTTTGGGATTTGCGTGAAAGAGCCTCTAGTTGAGTTGATTAGGTGGTCTGAGTATCTCGGCCGGGGAGGGAAAGACCGTCCTCCTGGTATTATATTAAGAAGAGACCGAAACATGGTCCCGGCCAATAAACCCCCGAACATCATCACTAACGGGTTGATCAACTGCCCACTCTGCAACGGCCCAGATGGAGGGTGGCACGCAGGATATCGATCCCCCGAGAGCGGGCGGGATACAACGAGGAGATTTTTTTAACCAAGTCCAAAATTTGCCCACTCGGAAGCCTTAACCATTACGCTAGAGGCCCTTTCGCAGGTGGTATGAGTAACACTCCTTAGGTTCTGAGTTTGGGCCAACAATAGTCATTACGTATTTTGCCATTGGCTCAGTTCCACCCCGATGAAGCTTCAAAGACAGGTTTTGTGCTTGTTTGTTTGGATTGGATGTATTAAATGCTACATTCCAACGAAACATCATTTATCCAATTCCAAATTCCTTGTTCCTGTTGATGCGGAGCTTGTTTAATGCATGGCTAAAATACCATAGCAAGGAAGACAACAGTCTTACCTTTCATTAAAGAGGTTCATTTGTTTAGTTCTCTTAATAATATGGAGTGGCAAATCTTTTGGTGCAAGCAGGCAGACAAGGCATCCATGCTGGATGAAATTATTGATTATGTGAAGTTTCTTCAGCTTCAGGTCAAGGTATGTCTGGACATTTTTGGAACATAAGCACAGGTGGCTTTTCTGGCTTGGCGAAAGATGATTAACATTCTTCCCTTTTACACGGTTTCATTCAGGTCTTGAGCATGAGTAGGGTAGGAGCTCCAGGAGCAGTTCTTCCCCTTCTCACAGAATCTAAGACTGAGGTGCCAAACCTTCTAATTTTGTATAACTTCTATGAATCCTTGAAAAAAACATTGTTGCTTTGTAACTGGTTGCATACACCTCACATATTTTCCATTTGTGTGTCCAACTGCAATGCCTCAGAATTCAGCTATGATATGGCATAATAGATTATAACAGCAGCAGTGCTTTTCTTTAGTTCCACATGCGCTTCGGCTGAATTTGATACAGATTTGCCTCATGCTTTAACATTGAGATACCAGTAATTCACTTACAACCTGCTTATCCATGCTCTGTCATGATTCATGTAGGGTTACCACGGCCAACCTCTGCCACAAGGATTACTGGACGCACTAGACTCGGAAGACAGCTTCGTCTTCGAGGAAGAGGTCGTGAAGCTAATGGAGACCAGCATCACCAGCGCGATGCAGTACCTTCAGAGCAAGGGGCTCTGCCTGATGCCAGTCGCCCTTGCTTCCGCAATATCCACCCAGAAAGGTGTGTCCGCTGCTGCAGTCCCTCCTGAACGGTGAGATAAAGACACGCTCCTCCCCCATGAGCACGAGGAAACAGCCGCAGATGACAGAACTCAGACGGCTGAAGAATGCAGCAATGCAAAGCCCGTAGAGTGCAGCATAGGAAGTTAGTCTGTGACCAGAGCGCATGGCCTCGTCTACTAATTTCGCTCTCAGAATCAGCTTTTTTTTTCGTACCTATTGCGCATCAGTTGATTTTGCCTTTTTGCCTTCTCTCTTTTCTTTTTGGCCGTATTTCATCAGGTTGCATATAAAAAAAAGTAAAATCTACTGGTTCTGGCGTTCTGCTATATGGGATCTTGTGATCAGGCATCTCCAAAGTGATCCTCTTGCCCGGCTGTCAGTTTGTTAGCTGTAGCCATCTACTACCTCAGTTTGAAAAACTGAGTTTATGAGCTGCCCCAAGAAACCTACTTAGCTTTGCTTTGTTGTCATGGCCATGCAATGAATTTGGCTGCCTCAAACTTTGAACAAACTAGAAGTGTAAGCAATTAGAATGAACAACAACAAAAAAACATTCAACATGTTCCTTGCAAGAAAAAACTTTTACCATGTCATCACTTATCTGTGTGGGTTTTTGATAAATGATAACAGCAGTAAGCACCTGCCAAAAGTCCCCAAGGACAGAAGATTGCCAACTGTTTTTTGACCATCACCCCCATTGGGTAACTGAGCGTGCATGTTGTAGTTTTTTTTAAGTAGGCTTCCACGTCACCAGATAAGCCTAGTCACCTAACCACCACCGGTGTTAGATTAAGGAATATTATCATCAACAGGTGCGGTGATAATGCTTGCGAGGAGGGCCCACCGAGCCCAACGAGTCAACACAAGAGTTGGCGTGCGGCAACAAGAAACCATTAGCTGCATATTGCCCCCCCATGCTTATGATTGTACTTCGACTCTAATTTAGTGAGTGTACCATGCTAAATGAACTCTTTTGAGAACACAACTAAAATCTATCTTTTTGGGGAAAAAACGAAACAAAGTTGAAGTATGTTGGCAAAAAAAGTTGGAGTTGAAGTGCAAGGAAGATTATGTCAACTGTGTTAAGGTTCATATTAAGAACATAGTGTGGATATAGTAGTTAGAAGTTAGCAAACTTCATAGACATTTGTAACATATCCATCTGTATACATGAATGTACGCACACGCGTAAGTTTATATAAACGATCGATTCTACACATACATGTCTCCCTCGACATGTTAGCACTGGTTCGTTAAAATAATCGGTTTCTGGAACTGATACTAAAAACTTTAGAGCATTTAGTTCCGGATGCAGGAAATCCGGTACTGTAGCCGCTTCCCCAATCGGTACCCCTTTCCGCAGCAGCGGTGAGACTGACATCACCAATGATAGTCGTTGGAGTGTGCACCGTGACTATGAATACGATTGACACATTTTGGCTCTTTCCTGCATATGATTGCCATCTCCTGCCCCCATCTATGCTGCTTAGCTCTCTCTCCTCTTTCACCAGCGAAATGATGTGCTACATGTACTACCAACCCATTCATTCTCGAGTCTTATTAAAATAAAATGTGGCTGTAGTAGCCGGTTCACGGCCCCTTTCTGCCATGTCCATCCCCCCTATAAATGCATTCTTTTCAGCCTAGTGGAAGCGGAAGCCCACCATTTGGTTTGGTTGTTTGTTTGGTGGACGCCTTGCTTTTCACTTCACCGGAAACCAAAATGGCAGCCAGCAGGATCCCTCCTTGCCATCTTCACCCTTCTTCTTCTTCCTCCTCCTCCTCCTCCATGGCCACGATCTGCCCAAGGCCAGGCACAAGGCAGTCGTCGGCCTTCAGGTTCAGGGCCTCTGCTCATGGGAGCGGTTCCTCACCAAACCTCTCCTCCTTCACTGCTGTGACAGGCAAGAAGGTTAAGGTACGTATGTGTCTCGCAGCAGCTAGCCCTTTCATTTACATGCATGCCGGAGTACATGTACATGTACATCATCAAGAGGGAGGAGGAGGAGGTATGATGCATAGAGGCTCCCGATCTGATCTGTTCTTGGGATGATGGCTCGTAGGTGTTCGAGGACCAGCTGAGAGGGATCGTGTGCTACAGAGACGAGGACGGGGAGATGGTCTGCGAGGGGTACGACGAAGGCCCCAGGCTCGGAATGCGGCTGCCGGAGAAGGCCTCCTTCCCATGGTGAGCACCTGTGAATGTCTTGGATCCATCGATCGTCTTTGTTTGTTCTTGTTGGGTTAATTGGCTCCTCCTCCTCCTTGTGCTATGATCTTTCGAAATCGTAGGCCTGTGGGGGTTCGGATCACGGACTTCATCCAGCTGGCGACGCTCCAGGTCTTCGACGACGACGTCGATGTTCTTCAGCTCACGGGTGACCAGAACTAAAGCATGTAAGCATAGTGGTGTCGTAGTACAGTACAGTGATGGGTATATGCAAGAATAATGCGTGGTGTTGCTCTTATTTGCTCAGGCTTACTTGTTTGTACATAATCACTTACTGCAAGGATGAGATTGTTGTTTAAAGCACAACCTTTATGTATGCATATATATACTATATGAATTGAGAAAATTGAGATCTGAATACAAGGATGAGATCGCTTGTACTCATACCAATGCGTTTTGACTTTTGAGGATTCACTCGCTGTCTATGGAAACAAATACAATAAACAGGAGACAAATAGTTAGCTGAAAGAATATGCTGTCCTTCGTTAACTCCATGTGAGAGAGCCTGAAGCTGGAGAGGCTCTGTGAATGTCGACATCGTTGGGAACATCAGTGGGCGCTGGATCATCTCATTGTCCTTTCATACCTTGTCAGCATCAACTATGAGGTGTAATCAGAAAGTCGTTTTGGACTTTAGCAATGACTAGAAAACTTTTTTTTTGCTGCAATTCCGTTCCATCGATTAGTCACTGAAACCGACGAAATTGTGTGGGAAGATATTAAAAAAACTAATCATGTTTGCAACTTATAGCTTCATCCTTAAGCTGCAAATAGAGCAATGCATGCCTATTTTACATACTAGCATATAACCCGTGCTAATATTATGATCCCACGATTGGTTTTAACGGTTGGTTTTAATGATGTGTTAAGTATGTGTACGTGTAATTTGTTTGGTGAATTTAATGAAATCTATGGGTGTAGGGATGATTTGATTTGATTGATTTTACAAAATTTAAACATGTGGATCATATGGTGTTATAGAATATTCCAAAAGTGCGAAAATAGAACGAGAACAGTTTCACGAACAACATGTTACACCTTTGAACAACACGTTACACTTTTGCAATGGATATAACAACGTCATCATCATACCAGATCCAGACCCTAAACTCTCCAGTCATTAATAGAGACACGGGAAAGATGTAGAAGACTCGTTTCCTGTTCTCGTTCGGATGATGCTATAAATATAGGGAAACATAAGACAACGATGAAGGATATCTTCCCTTATTTTATTATTCATCATGAGAAATTATATTTCTCTACTAACTATTAAGGGGGCAGTGTAGACTGCCCCCGCTCCCTACCCACACGCGCCAGAGAAAATCCTCCGCAACCGCCTCCCGCACCTCACGCCCCGCCGTCCTCCGCGCGCCGCAGCCGCCGCGAATCCAGCTCCCGCGGGCCGCATCCGCCGCGAATCCAGCTCCCAACGCCCGCGCCAGCGCCTCCCTACTCCCGCCCGCCCGCCGCGATCCGCCCGCCCGCGCGCCGCAATCGCCGCCACGAACGCGCAATCCCCGCCCGCCATGTTCTCGCAGTGGATGTCACCGTACCGCACGAGCGCGACCTTGCCCGCGACGTCGACCCCGCGGGAGGCGAGGTAAGCATAATCCTCGTTGTGGTCGTAGTTGGCGTAGACGACCTCGGCGTTGACGGAGCCGGATCCCGAGTAGGCGAAGTACGTCGGGAGGACCTCCGCGGAGTACCCCCGCACGCGGCCCCGAGCTCAATCCGTCGTCGCAAGCACGAGGCCACGAGGGAAACCGCAGATGGCCCCCGCCGGGGGGCAGCAGCAGCAGCCCATGAAGCGGCCCCGCCCCACTGAATTCTCAGGTCCGTCTGCCCCTTCCCCACCCGCCCTCGATCTGCGCTGCTGTTCGCGGTTGCTGCCTGCCTGGTGCCCGCTCGATCTGTCCGTGGCCGCTGGCGCTTAGGGTTTTAGCGGCTCGCAAGCGACGTTGGTGTCGCGCTTCACGGCAATCCCTTGCGCGGTCTCCTTGTTTTTGCTCGACCCGCCTCTGTCAACGGGGGTGTGGGCGCTGGCTGATGCGTCGAGGACTCGAGGTGATAGGGAAACATCTGTGCTCAATCTGTCCCAGAAGCAGGGGATAGGGAAACATCAGCTCTCTGTCTTGAAATCGTTGCCACGGATCCGCGGGAAGATCATCTCTCTTCTCCCAAGTGCAGAAGCCTAAGACCTCCTTGTCTTCGCTTACCAGCTCTGCTCGCCACGATCTGTCTTAAAGCAATCACTTTAACAGCTCAAACTTTAACAGCTCAAACTTTAAAGCAATCACTTAAAGTGGTTACTTTATGTTCTTGTGCAGGTTCTTGACAAATACCAGCTTCATGAAGCTGTCCAGGAGAAAGAACGAGGAGTAGAGTCGCTTGGTAGGACTCCTTGCTACAAAGGTACTTTGTTTTCTAGAACCCATAGCAAATCAAGGAATTCTGGACGGATTTTTCTATTGGCAGACACACACTGAATATAACATTCTATACATGATAGTATGGGAAAAGCTTTAGAAGTCAACCTATATAGGATCCGACAAGGGGAGGCATGACTTGATTATTAAAAGAATATGAAAAAACACTAGCTACCCCTTCGTAAGCTTTTCCCATTGCTACTTTGCAGTAATTACTAAGGCAATTACTACATGAACAATGGATAAATCATACCTAGAAAAATAATAGCATAAACACATATGAGCGTGGGGAGCGACAGCCACCAGCTAATGTGGCCACCGCTGTCGGCATGTCTGATGCCGTCGAGCAGCAGTCGCCTAAAGATAATGATGCTGACATACAGGAGGACACATTTTTTGTGTTGCTAAATATATGTATGTCAGGCGACAGTCAAAATGAACCCAACCCAGTGCGACCATGTCTTCATCTAAATCGAGGAGTGTCAGGGAGAAAGACGCCTCGCCTCGTCGTCTTCTGCGGTGTACGTTCTTCAAGCTCCAACCCCCATCTGGGGCGTCCATTTCTAAATTGGTGGCAGAGATGGGATCTGGAAGGCCGCGCGTGACGGTGGGTGGCACGCCACTCCCCGCGCTCCGGCATCAGGAGCCCACCCGCCCCTCTATAGACTACATCGCCCGCCCTCTGCAGCAGTATGCCTGCCGTGAGAGTTGGCACTGAGATACTCTATCTGAAAAAATGCAAAAACAAAGCCTACCAGTGCAGTGTTTAGAGCCTCCGAGAGTTTGTACTGAGGCCAGACCTTCTGGCTTGTCGTAGCATAGTAGTAATGCTGCTTTCGATTTTATTCATATGTTCCAGTTAAACCTTTACTATGCATTGGAGCATATAATTTGTCAGCTGTGATGTGTAGCCCCTAAAAAAACACCAAAGAGAAATTGTCCCAGTTTTGCTATGTTCTGGTATGACAATCTGAAGCATAATAATTTCTATATTTTATTCATGTTTTGTGCTGATCCGCCAAGGTATTTATTTAGGACAATTGCATTATTAGTCAATTTAGTCTCAACAATGTTCCAACTATTTGGCACTTCTCCTTGCTTCTAATAGTATGTTCTATGTTCCAGAATTGAGCTAAGCGCATCCTAACATCTTGACTCCAATACTAACTAAGAATTACTAGCATCACACCTCGAAAGACCACTCTGTCGACCAATCCAAGGAAGGCACCTGAAGCTTAGGGAGGACACCTCACAAGTCACAGCTGTCTGTGCTGCTTCTGTGAGATTTGTAATTAGTATGAGCAAATCTATCAGGCGTCAATGCGGGGTTGGGGTAGGTGAGAAGAATATGGCAGCACTCCAATTTGCAGAAACTGATCAATTATTTATGTTACTCATTTGATTCTTCAGTTTCCCTAGAGGGTGAAACATCGTGGGATGCAGGCCCCAAGGAACAACAGATATTTTGAGGTAAATATTTCAGGGCCATTTGTATTTACTTATGAGGTTTAGATCAAATGATAGATGATGTCTTGCATGATTTTGGAATTGCATTTGTATTGTATAAACCTGAATATAAATGCCATTATTAAATTTGTGAAGTAGTCCGATAGCATAAAAAATTTGTGAAGTAGTATGATCGATAGCAACAAAAACTATAATTAATTGAGTCTTATTACTCACACTAGATCTTGTCCCCCACCGCCTGATCTGACTACTTTTGAGCTGATTTGGTCAGGAAAATTTGTGGTGGTCATTTATAGGCAGACCGCGGCGGGGTGCCCAAGGGCAGCGCGTAGTTTTTCTGGATGGTCAAGTTTTAGAACGACGATGTGGCAGAGGAGACACACCCTGGTCTTCGTATGTATATGTTACTTACTCCCACTCTCAACATAGAAGCAGTAAGTGCTTGTTTCTGATGAACTTTTCAATCGATGCTATGCACCACTGTGAGATGTTCTTGTCAAACACTGACATTTGATCTGGTGTCTAATGTATTGTGGCATGTCCTCCATATCAGGGTTCTCCCTGCTTATTTTGACAGTTTTGTGTGCATATGCGAATGGTGGGCGTGCGGTGCGTGGATGCCACTAAGGCCCTGGGCGCTGAGCGCGAGCACCTGGTGGCTGACGTGGGGTCGGTCGGTCGGTCGATCGTCAATGTCAGAATCCCAGGCGATGTTGCCACCATAACGGCCGCCACCGCTACAGGTTCGGCGTTGCAATTCGAGCGAACACTTAACTGTAGTGTGTTGTACATTTCTAGATATATATATATAGCTTTATGATTATCTTATTTTCATTTGCCTTGTGAAATAACCAAAATGATGTGCAGTTTTATTCTCATTGACAACTTCATTAATTTAGTTCTTGAATTAAAATGACAAGGAACTTGCAGGTAGATGAGAAAAAAATGTCCAGATCACATGTTTATTGCTTCTTGTAATGACCTCTTTGGTGCTTTAGTGCCTTATGATACATGGAGCTGAGCGCCCTGCTTTGCATAGCCACTGAATTTGTGCTTCTATAACTGCACAAATAGTATTATATATGCAATCTACACTGTGATGCTTAGAGATGATGACATGTTCTGTTAACTCACTGATTTTGTTTAGTCTGCCCTAATGATGCATGGAACTGAGGGTCAGGGTCCTGCTTTCTGTTGATACCATGATGTGGAATAAGATGCATTGAAGGAAGTGTGTTTTTGGTTCATCACGCTTTGTTTTGATCTTCCTTGGTTAGGTACTCTATCTTCTTTAGGTTGTATCATTGCGGTCATAAGTTATTTTGGGGATAACTTTGGTTGTAGATGATCCGTTCAGCATGTCCTCCCTATCTGGAGTCCCTTGGTACACTTATTTTTTCCTAAAATTCTCAGGAGTCCTTATCTATTGGGAATTATGGATGGAGGGAGTAGTATCTTGGGTTGATGAGAATACTCTGGTTGTTCCTGTTCCATAAATTTTGTTGCATTGTGGTGAGAGTTTGAGAATGTTCTTCTATGTTTGTTCTCTTAAACTAGATGCTAACATATATTAACTATTTGGTTTTAGGAGTAGCTGTTGGAGTAAAAAGATGTTGGGTCCTAATCCCTAGAAACCAGTTCCTAATTTTTTTAGGCCCCAGTTATAGAAGTCCCTCTTGGAAATGCTCTAAGGAGAAGGGTTTTGAGGCTGACACTGAAACTTATCATGTGCTGGTGCAGGGATTTGGGAGGCATAGGAAAAGAAAGAAATGGGAGGCTGTGTTGGATGAAATGCTTGATTTAGAATTTATACCAAATATTGCCTCTTATAATAGGCTACTTGGTGGCTTGCCGCTTGCATAAGTGAAGATCTTTGTGGTTACAATTACAAGAGAGCTTCTCGGGGCATGCGAAAGCACCAGTCTGAAAGTATTTTGCTAGGTGGCGCTACATGGAGATGCCTGATACCAGTGTACGTAGCTGCACAGATATAAGATGGAAAGTGTGAAATGAGGTATTGTTTTGATCATGCACTCCTATTGCATACAACATTATTTTATTGTATTCTGTGCATTATTTTGGTCTTGTTGGATTCACCATATATGCAAAAATTTATCATTGCAATTTCGAAGCTTCCAACATGGCATTTCCGTTAGTCTTGAGACTAATTTGGGGAGAAAATGTTTAATTGCCATGGATGAATTTTGAAGGCTTGTTTGTTTGGAAGCAAGGTTTATGATCAGATTTTTGTATACCAGAGAACACTCAAGTCTCCCAACTGCCCGCCTGCCGAGGTGAGCTCCGAATGCCTGCCCTCCGCCTCTGATCCGTGTTGCGGCTTCGCTCCTGCGCATGCGCGTTTTGGCACTCGGTTTCCGACCAGGGATTCATCACTGCGCCTTCGTTTGTGTCGGGGTTGTGCCGTAGCGATGGGTCTCTGGTGGCGAACTACAGCTCCGCGCTGCGTGGCTCTGGTTCTGGTCTCAGGGAGTTACTTGGGAGGGGTTGGTCTTCACCAGTTTTCTTTAATCTCTTGTTTCAGTTATAGGTGTACACATCAACTGATTTTTCATTTGCTTCTGTTACTAAACTTATTTCACAATCAGCCTTGTAGCACCTTGAGATTCTGTTGTTTATTTTTTGTATTAGATATTCTTCTGAGTACTGGAATAAGGTCAATTTATCATTTTTGGCAGCAAGTTGGTTTTTATACTTGGATCCAGCCTATATTCTTGGCCTATTTTGCTCTTTTTTTCTCTACCTTAATAATACAACGGAGTACAGCCTCTATACTTGGATCCAGCCTCTATTCTCCTGCATGATTCGAGAAGGAGCAGGAGCATGACCCAAAACTGTATTTTAGTCTTTCACTGATATATGCATGAACTGAATTCTAGAATGCTAAGTGTAAGTTTTGAATAATTTTGTTTCCTTGTCATCTGGAACCACAATGCATTGAACTTAAAGCACAGTATAGAAAAGAAGGCACAATATGCCTTTGGATTTTCTTCATTCCAATTGACACCAGAGAGTAGAAAGGATGGAGCCCTATGATACACAGCTGGGGCTCATGGCCTCTGGGCCTTTTCTAGGGTGTGTACATGCCTTATGGTTGTCTCCTTTATCTTTGTATCCAATGTTCTAGATGATAGACTACCTGGAATAAGGCATACTACGTTAAACCGTATGAAACCTGATTTTTTTTGCATGTTTAGTCTAATGAACAGTCATGTACCTGGTGTTAGAACTTCGCAATACAAATAAAAGAGGGGGGGCTCTTCAGTCAGGTCAACAGCTGGCAACACTTACCACAGCACAAAACTTTTGCCTGACTGTTTCTACAGAAATAGGTTCTGTCATACAAGCAACTTTGGTCTAAAAGTGGGCCAATTTCCTGGTCCATTTTCTACAAAGGAAAATTAAACTCATGAAGCTCCAGTAGAAAATGACATAATGAAGCCATAAACTTGGAGCTGCAAGAGCATTCAGATGACAGCTACAACTACAACTAATTGCTTACAATTCACGATAGTACTAATATCGCTAACATTTGAAACTTAACTATCTTAGTTGTAATCATGTGCTTCAACTGTAGAGGGTTAATCAATTTAGTGGAAGTGGATATTGAATATGTTTAAGCATAAGGTTGTGTGTTAGGTTCAGGTAATTGTATGTTTTCCAGTTCACTTTAGTAGGTGCATGCTCACAGTTCCAGAAACAACATGAGGTCTTATGAATATTTCATGTTTCTATGTATAATGAAAATAATAAGCCTTCATCCATTCTTATATATACTCTTTGATCTTGTGGTGTTTGTGCAGGTCCAGAACATCTGCACTAAAACACCTAAAAAGAAGTCCTACAAAGATTTGGTTAGTTGCTTCATGCTTTCTCTATTCCTCTCTTAATACTTAGCTCTATTTGATTGATCTGTGCTATACTGCTATGTGCTATTTTTTATTTTTGTATCTCAACTTAATCTTTGAGAACTGCATGTACCACTATTTCTGTATTTTTATTAATTTTGTTCATACTGCTATGTTCGATCTGTGCTATAGAGCTATGGTAGGACAAGGGTCTCATTCTATTTGCTGAAACATCCCAGCAACAATTTCCATGTCCATAGTACAGTTATTGATTGGTGACTTATGGCCACCAAAATATTCATCCATGTTAGTTGTAATTGCACTCTTAGATGTGCCTCCACTGCATCCACTACTACTCTATATGATAGTCTCAACTCTGACCCTCTTGACCCTCGACATGAGTGTCTTGCTTAAATGGTTTTTTTAGATGCAACTGTGGTCCTCTTGTTACCTCTAGAATGTGTATTTGTACTGCTGTAGAAAAACACCTCATCAGACTATTTCCAATGTTGGTGTATATTTACTTGAACCAGTGTTCTCTCATGGTCAACTACATCATCTACCGTGCCTATTTTTCTAGGACTCTTAATGCCATCAGGCTGGCATTTTGTTCAACTCATTAGGTGCGTCAACACTGAAATTCACTCTTACAGTCATGTTTTGTTATTGCATTAGAGTTTGCAGCATGAATCAGGGACATCCAATGTTGTTAGATCTATTAATACAATGTTCTCTGTCTTATTTTTATCCTACAAGTCATTTCGAGATATGTGGTTGCTGATTAGATGCGGGCAATGTCAATTTTATTATTGTAATTGTTAACTTGACACTCATTCACCTTCTGGACTGAAAACCAAGACAGTACTGCATCTATTTAGTTGACATATATTACTTGGCTGCTAACACAACTAAGAGAAATACTGAAAATCAATCCTTCAGTCTATCGTTTCATAGGATTTTAATTTGTGCATGACAGAGAGTTTTACATGTCATAAATTTATAGATGTCAGGGAGTTCATTGCAGTTCATCTCCTTCATTGCATCTTGCATATTCTCTCTCTTTCAGCTGGTTACAGTAACAAGGAACCACCATTTTGATGCAAAGGTAAGCATCTGCATTTTACTCAGAGTTACATGTCACTGCTACCCCTTAATCTCGGGGTGCCTTTGATTTGCAACATCCAGGAGCAGATGCGACAGGATCACAAGTAGAAGGAGCGGCGACGATGCTGTAGCGAGAGACACGGGTGCCGAGGTTGTTGTGCTGCGGTGGTGGCAGGACAGAAAGGAAACGAAAAAGCAGGAGCCAGGGCTGTTCAACAACGTGACCGAGTCGCTGAGGCGAGGAAGAGTAAGGTGAAGGCACTCGTTGACGCCTTTGAGACTGACAGAGCGTCATCTCGCTGCAGGAAACCAGCAAGCCTGCTGCTGCTCCAGCTATGGAAGTAGGTGTCGTGCCATGAGTGCTTCTTGACCTGCAGTGTGCATGATCACACCTTTCTTGGAATTTTGGACTTTTTTTGGTTGTTAGTGACCATAAAAGTGGTGCTTGTTGAGGTTTGCTCGTTCCCATGTAAACTGATTTTCTCATAGGAGTTTCCATACTTTTGTAGTGCTACGAAAAAAGGAAAGTCTGTACAGGTTTTGTGTCTATGAAAGGCTTGAGAAGTTGGCATTGTACTGATAAGTGATAAGTAAACAAGTTATTGTAATGATTTAAACTAGATTGTTTTGAAAGGAAATGGAATGGATAAAGCAAATTAAACTTTGTATTGTTACTAATTCATGAAAAATGGTACTAAACTTCCATCAACGTTTTCTATGTTTCTCATTTCACTCGCTCTATTTTTCGTTACAACTACATTACATATGCTAGCATATTTGTTCATATAATACTCTTGCTGACATTTCCATTATCACAGCAGCATCTCTACTACTATTTTTGTTTTTTTATATAAATGTATTTTATTATATTGATTTCGTCCATGCAAGAGGATCTCTATCGTGTTTCGCAAGATAGGAGCCGCTAAGCACCTGTTCGGTTTTGTGTAGAACTTCACGCTCCTTCCTATCCCGGATACTTATATCCTTACTCAAATGATGGTGTCTAGCAACATCGATAGTTTGTCATCGACTTGGACGAGGAGCCATAGATCTACCTCAATAACTTATGTGCCGTCGCAACGCACGGGCACCTACCTAGTTTATTATATAGGAAGGTAGAGCCCCTTGTAATATACTTGCTAAGCCCCAAATAAAATCGTTTTAAAGAATTAGTGGATTTATACAATACTTAATATAAGTGTTTTGTATATGTATCTAGATTCATTACCATCCATTTGAACATAGACAGAAAAATAAATAGATAAAAGGACTACTATTTTGAGACGGAGGGGATATCTAGTATTAACCTATATAACTCCTTGTAGTTTTAGGCTTAGATGGGCCATATGAGATGCAAACGGTTGTATTTAAGCCTAGACTACATGTTTATCGACTCCTTTTAGAATTATCTATCCGAGCCTAACTTTTTCTAAAAGGTCTCTAAACTGACCTTCAAGAGCAAACTTTCTTAGAGACACTCTTCATAATTGCATATGAAATTCTTGATACATTTATATTTCAATTTATTTCGTGTAATCTAATATTGAATATACATATCTCTTCGAATACACCAAATGACTATTTTGCCATTCCACGATGATTTTTTTCCCGCACATTTTAGCTGGCTATATACTCGAAACCTCCGCATAGACCTCTTCTACGGTCGACATCTGCATAGGCCTCTTCTGCTGTTGACATCTTATCTCTTTCGTCGGCCATCAGCCATAACTAGGGCTAGACGAAATGCTCGTGGCTCGCTAGCTCGCTCGGTTCATGGTCAGCTCGGTTCGAATCGGCTCGTTTGAATTTTTTCACGAGCTAAGTTGACGTCCTAGCTCGGTTCGTTAACGAGCCAGCTCGTGAACTAAACGAGCTACCATATTCCAGCAAAACGAAACTATATGTATATCATTTACAAAATAATTGATGAACATGTTATATATGTGAGGTGTCTATGGCCTATGAATTAAACTAATGATTAATGAACTATGTCTATGTGCTAATTTGGTCTATGCAAATATAATTATGGGTTAAACAGACGAACATATACATGAATTGTGAATTAATGAGTGATGAATTGTGCTAATTTGATGTTATATTGACGTGGTTTGTGAAACTATGAGTATAATTATTATTTTCTATTGTTAAATTAGTTTAAAATTAACTAAAAATTAATTATTATGTATATTTTTATTTTTTTCTACTCTAGCTCGAGCTCGTAAACGAGCCGAGCTGACTCTGTGGCTCGTTAACTTAACGAGTCGAGCTGAGCTGGCTCGTTAGCTTAACGAGCCAGCTCGAACTCGAACGAGCCGAGCCAAGCTGACTCGTTATCCACCCCTAGCCATAACCGAGAGTCCGAGACGCTCACTTGTTCGTTTGTCCCGGAATACGGCAGGAATAGTTGTAGTGATCAAAACTTATATAATTTAGAGAAGTGATCTAGTTAAGAATTATTCCAAACCATCTTATGGTGTGTTTGGTTTAGGTAATCAACCTATAAATGTGTTTGGCTTGTTTTTTGTTTCGATTTTTGCCCCCTAAAAATAAAAAACTAAACCAAAGGGTTGGATTTAGAAAACATTTTTTTCTAAAAGCCGACTTTATCGCACTGTAAAACTGAAAGCAGCTGTGGACCTGATTTTAGTGGCTTTCGGATAGAATTGTAAAAATATATATGAAAAAACTTTTATCGATTTTAGTGGTTTCCACCAAATAATTTTTACTTTTTTGACAGCTCACGGTCCACAACAGCTTTTCTCACAGGTCACAACCATAATAGTTTTTTTTTCACAGCCACGACCCAATCAAACAGACTTTATACTTCATAAGGTGATACATCATGAGCTTATGCCATAAATTTTGGTG
This sequence comes from Zea mays, assembly GCF_902167145.1. Taxonomy (NCBI): domain Eukaryota; kingdom Viridiplantae; phylum Streptophyta; class Magnoliopsida; order Poales; family Poaceae; genus Zea; species Zea mays. Next base: position 118,975,589 of record NC_050101.1, on the reverse strand, counting down.
GAATCAACTCATTCTTCATGTATATACTAATTATTACATTACGAGAAATGAGGTGGTAACGAATCAACTTATTCTATTTCACAAACAAAATAAAAAATAAAAGATGAGAAAAAAAAGATAATCTTGTTACTCAAACCAAACACCCGTTATATTCACTTTACTCATGATTATCTTTTATTTCAAACTTTATAAACGCTGTAAAATAGTGTTTTGCTGTGCTGTTGGGTAGCTTACCAAACCAGCTACATCTACGCGCGCCGGACACGGCTACGCTCGAATCTCCAAGCACATCATGCGCCCCCCCGAAAAAAAATTCCCCACGTACTAGACCACCACCCGTTGGCTTTCTCCCCTCGCACCGGGGAACGCGGCTGCCGATCCGCTCCCGATCCCCTGCCCTCCTCCTTCCAGCCGACTGAGATTCCACCAAATCGGCGCCCGTGCAGTCCCCGATTCGATTGGCAAGCACGATTGGCCGCTCCTGATCAGCTACGGGACAGGGCTGGATTTGATTTGATCGGATCCCCAATTGGGTGTCCGGGTCCGCGCGTTCGGGCGGGCGGGCGTGCGGGCGGGGGGATTGCTTTAGGGTTTCAGCGGGTGCGGTCGCTGTGTAGGCGGGTAGGGTTTTGCCATGGCGGAGAAAGGCTGCCTGAAGCGGCTCCAGAAGGAGTACCATGCGCTCTGTAAGGTGAGCTCCCTTTGATTCCTGGCTCGATTGTGGTCGATTGGCGCGCGTTGTTTTGATTGGGCTTCGTCGTGGTTCGTTATCTAATGGTTGATTTTTTTTGCCTTGGATGGATTAAAGGAACCGCCGCCGCAGGTCGTGGCTCGCCCACTGCCCAACGACATATTGGAGTGGCGTAAGTAGCCTCAGCTAACCCTACTACTCGTAGATACGATCCGTCGCCTTTTGATTGGCTAATGTTTGGAGTCAAACGGGGTTTGATTGCGCTTGATTTTGTCGGAAGCAATGGTGTAGGCATAATCATAACGCGCAACGCACAAGATCATGTTGGTTTAGCAATCACTTCATTCGGTTTTGGGAATTTCTATATACATGTGGTTGCTCCGTGTACCGCGTGATGTGCTCAGCTCGTCTGCTCACTGCTTACAGTTTCTGAGCAGTGCGTGCTGCCTGCAATTTATTGTTTAAAGTTTAAATTGTCAGATGTGAGCCTTAGTTCTGTATAGTGAGCTGAATTGAGTATATTGTTCGCTCATATAGACTAGTTCCTCGCAGAGACATTAACAAGATTCCAAATTCTACTGCATGGATTTCAGATCGCCTGATCTTCTGGCCTGGGCGATCAGCAGATTAGTCGTGATTAGCGCGACGTTTAGGGCGATTAGTCGCCCCTAATAGACCCTAGTCGTCCACCTGGTCGCCAGGAGCCCAGGACAGTATAAGTGTATAACACTATATATTGATATATAACATTGTATATAACAGTATATACTTATATAGTATAGAACTACAGAGTATAGATATAGAATATACTTAGAATTAGAGATCACTAGCAACTCAGCATTCAGCAAGTCTGAAACTCGTCCATCACCATGGATCTCTTCAGTGTTCAATCTGGAACTCTGAGATTGAGAGTCAAGGTACCTTCAGAAGAGGTGCTCATCTGTAGCCCCTGGGTAGCCGCCTGTGAGACAGGTCACAGGTGTGTCCAAGCCTCCGAGGACAGCATACTAAACAGAGAATGGGAGGGGGAGAGAGCTAACTAAGCAGAGAACATAGAAGATAGAAGAGGATGGAAATACAGGCGCCTGGGAAGCTGAAGAGGCGACCAGGAATCTGAAGAGGTGCCTAGGAAGCAGAAGTGGCTAATTCATATTGGCTCCAGTGGCGACCAGGAATTTGAAGAGGCGCCTGGGAAGCAGAAGAGACTAATTAATGGCTCCAGGCGCCTGTTGGACTACCCTGACCGGATCTATGTTGTTTGGCTGATCTCCCAATAAGGCGATTAATCGCACCATATCGACGATTAGTCGGACGATAAGGACGATCAGCTCCTCTGATCGAATCGACTCCTGTAATCGAGTGCTTAAAACTGATCAGACCGACTAATCGCGATTAGTCGGACGATCTGAGTCACTGCTACTGCATGTTCAGTGACAATAATTCTAAAAATAGGGAACATGAGTGTACTTGACTATTGTTCTGTTTCAAACTTCCAATCAAGGACATACACATCAAGGTGTTTACATGGCACGCTTGTGGACTTGTGGTACAATATATATGTATTTGATGCATTTGATAGATATTTGCTCAATGAAATGATCATTTGGATATCTGGTTCAGCTGCACCTTATCTTGTCACAGGAGATACAGTGCCTGATCTGTTTATTGTACATGGCTCCTTGATTTTCAAAAGTTTGTCTATATGTATATTTGTCACCATCAGGGTTTGCACTGGCAATATTATATCGTCAAGTGCAACAGTATTAGCTAGCAGTTTAGCACTGTGCATCTTGTAGATGGTGGCTGCTAGTTGTGCGCATCAACCTGTCTACTAGTAATATACAATTACTTTATTAGACATTATAGCGAAAGGGCCTCTAGCTGAATTGGTTAGGTGGTCTGAGTAGCACTCCTCAGGTCCTGGGTTCGACTCCCCGTGGGAGCGAATTTCAGGCTGTGGTTAAAAAAATCCCCTCGCCCGTCCCACGCCAAAGCACAGGTCTAAGGCTCGGCCCTGGTCACGGTCGTTCTCACATGGGCTTCGATGCCGTTGTGTATGAGTGGGGCAGGGGTTTGGGGATTTTCTCGACCTGTGTGAGAAAGCCTTCTTCTTAATACAATACTCGGGGGTTGTCTTACCCCCGCAGGTCGAGTTTTTTATTAGACATTATAGGTTCTTGTTAGGCTATTTATAACAAATCGAGCACCATTGATTGCTACTCATAACCTTCAACTTGCCTCTTGGATGACTGGTGCAAGAAGTTTAGTTTTTTGTTAGTCATTCTACCTTTTATACTTAACGAAAAAGGGTTATAGTAGATTTTTGTGATTGATATATGTGTTCACAGAGAGGTTAATACTATTTAGTTATTATGACTTTCTAAATTCAATTGTAATAGATGGTTTGACATTGTAGGGTCTTGGTGGGATATTAATGACTAATTCACCACCATTGATTTTTATTTAAATCCTGCAACTTGCCACTTGGATTAGTGATGCTAAAAGTATATAGTTTTTAGTTAGTCATTTTATCTTGTGTGCTTTATGGAAATCAGTTAATAGTAAACTATGTGATTGTTATAGGTGTCTATGGAAATGTTAAGGTTTTGTACTTCTGGGGCATTACACCTTCTCTGAATTTGATTGGTCCGATTTTAAATAGTGATGCATTTATCAGTGCAACAGAATATCCCTGGACCTGTATTTTTGCCTCATGTATGCCTTGATGCTGAAGTGCCCTTACTTATTTGAAGCTTTGTTTTATTGTTACAATGTATTTCGTTCTTCAGATTTTATTATGAAGACTCTATTTGTCATGCTTATCGTAATGCAATGGCGACTTTTTTGCTTTCTTTCAATGCTACATTTGCCTATTTGGTACTGATTTATGTGTTTTTCTTCTTTTAATGTCAGACTATGTACTTGAAGGAAGTAAAGGCACACCCTTTGAAGGTAAAGATCATATGTACTATACCACAATATCTACTCCCTCCAATATTTGTATTGTTACTTATAATCTCTAACAAAGTTTTTCACGTTTCAATTTCCCACCTGCAGGTGGATATTACTATGGGAAACTCAAATTTCCACCGGATTATCCTTTTAAGCCTCCAAGTATCAGGTGCGGAAACCTTAAATGTTGTAATACATGAGAAATGTTTGCGTTTTAATGGCATGTTGCTTCTTATTATAGTGTGAAGATTGAAAACTGGAACTAGAGGATTTCTATTAGATGCAGATGAAAATGCTAATTCTTTGTTTCTGTTTCTAACATATTTAATTGTTCAGCATGACAACCCCGAGCGGCAGATTTGCGCCACACAAAAGAATATGCTTGTCAATGAGTGACTGTAAGTTCTGAACTTGTTTGTGGTCTGTAGATCATAGTTGCTTTTGTTACTATTAGCTCTTAAATAAAAAAAAGAAAGGGCAGACCCAGGGCGAGATGCTCCCAAATGAGTGGGGTCTAGGGAAGGGATAAAGGAGGCAAGCCACCCCCCCCACCCACCCACCCCGGCAAATGCGGAGAGGCTGCTTTGAACCTGGGACCTAGTGATTCAGTGAGATAGCTCTTTGAAATAACGCTCATTATTTCATTGCTTTTGCAGTTCATCCTGAATCTTGGAATCCGATGTGGTCTGTTGCAAGGTACACATATACCAATAACTAGCTTATTACATGAACAGTAATGTTTTTTTGGAAGACATAGCATACCTTTAGCACAAATTCTTAATTTACTGCGGCAAATCAATGCTCTCAATCATTTCAACTTCTGTTGCCACGAGATGAGAGAACTGAAATGATAGTCTCATTGTTAGTACTTTAACTGTGCTGTTCTATGGATCCTTCACTATCTAGCAGTCAATATGCTTCAGTTCAAATTGTTTGCATTTTCTTTCCTTTGTTGGTCTGACATGTAAAACTTTATGCTGCAGCATTCTCACTGGGCTTCTGTCCTTCATGGTAAGTTGTTCCTTGCACCTCAGTACCTCACTATGAGTTAACCTTTCCAAAAAAGAATGTCTAGGTTTAGTCATAATTTCTAGCATTGTTGCTCCAGGCTTAGTTGCTCAACATTGCAGCAAGCAATTCTTGGCATTTCCCTTGCCAGAACTTCATTGTTTTAAGGTGTTTTCTCAATGTTGATAATTCTCATACTTGCAGATGGACGATGCACTGACAACTGGAAGCATCAAGACATCAGATGCAGAAAAGAGGCGTTTAGCAAAAGCTTCCCTTGTCTACAATTGTGAGAGGTAGATGCATTTCTCTGCAGGCTATTTCATTCTGACCATTTTCTTTTTGTAGAACTGTTAGAAACTACCCACAGGAACATAATGGTCATTAGCTTCTGAACAAGCAGTGTAGTGTTTATACCTTTACATGAAAGAAACAACTGAATTTTTGGTCGGTGTGCTTCGTTTTTTAATTGCAAACATTGATTGGAGTTCCTATGTAAAGTTGTTAAGTTACTATCACTTCATTTGCTTGAAGTCATGTTCTAAATACCACTTGTTCATTGTGGCAAGTCTGTGTGGCTCAATAGTTCAAGTGTTTGTCTTGCAGCAAAAACTGTCCGCACTTCAGGAAACTTTTCCCAGAGTATGTTGAGAAGTACAATCAACAGCTACAATTGGAGAACACTGCTGCAGAGCCGGTGCCTCAGGAGAATCCTGCACCTGCTCCATCCCCTGCTGTCCAGCAAGCCCCGACCGTGGCCAATAGGGCACAACCACTGGCGGAGGCGCGCCGTGACAAGAACCAGAAGAAGGCGGTGCCCTTCTGGATGGTGCTGGTCATGTTTTCAGTTTTCGGGGCCGTGATGGCGTTGCCCCTAATGCAACTTTGACAATAATAAAGACAATAAGAACGTGTGATGCCAGGGCCGTAATTTTGTATAGTTTTCCATTGGTTTGTCTGAGTGACTCAGTTGGTCCCCTAGACTACCTACCACCTCGGAGTCGTATTGATGAACCTGTGATGGTATATCTGAAGAACTTTTGTTCTCAGTTCTCACTCTTGAGTAGCAGCGCCAGAAGGTCCTTCGTTTTTGCTTTCTGTTTCCGAAATCGTTTTTTTGGGTTGCCTCCCAGTCCGTCTTTGCGATGTGTGCTGACTTCAAGGTTGAGTTCACATTTTCACATCCTCTTTCCAAGTGCGTTTGTTCATTTGAATTTACGGCATGGTGATGCCTTCGCAATCTCTGCCGACTTCTGTGTTGAAATTCAAGCACTAGGAATAGAGCAGTCTTTGCCATATCAATTTTATTTTGAAATAAGGCAAAAGGAATCAGTTATCCGTCGGATAATGTAGCTAACTTTATAATCTCTCCCTGGATTAAGAGTGGGTAGCAAAAGATATAACATGGCCTTCACTAAACTAGTCCGCGTGCGATTTGCGTGTATGAGTATGGCAATTGCGTTTTCATCGCTTGTACTCCGTGCTATTTGGATGGACATGCGGAATCTATCATTAGTTACGCCACCCCCGGATGCCTCAACCTTTCGCCTGGGAAACACGTGTTCGCTGACCAGCTTTTACCACGGCCGACGCACGCACGGACACTGTAACCTCGCCCGTCCCGCCGCCTCCGTTAGAACGTGTCGTTAAACGCGTCGGGTCGGGAGAGTGACGCTTGACCTAAACACCCCTGTCCGACTGACTTGCGCGCAAGGCAACCAGGCAAGGGTGACTGACGCCGTCCTCTCTGATCGTGAGACCCATTGGCCGCCACGACGACTTCCACCGCGGCGCGCATTCGCGCTGCCTGCGTCTCACACGTGGTTGACTGCCGGCTGCTGCTGATGAGGGGGGTCAATCCGCACCGCAGGCCCCGCGAGGCGCCGTCTCCGCCTCGGCGCGGACGCGGTGCCGTGTTCGATCGGCAGTTGACACGACGGCGGTGTAATTAACGGGGAATGGGTGGCTGCCTGGTGCTTGAAGCAATTGGAGCTCTCTGAAACTGTGACGGGAATGTCTCTACGCCTGAAACGCGTGGACCTTGTCCCCCCCTGCACTGCACACTTGCTACTCCGGGCAGTCTACGGTTAAGCTTAATATAAGTTTCCACCTTGTCGGAATGGGATTTTGAGAGGAAATTAGGATAGATGAGATTGGGAGAAAAAAGATAGGACGGGTTTGAAATCGCTAGAGATTAAAATTCCACTCAATTTTCTCTGATCTATATGGATTTACATTAAAATCAACATGTCCTTTAATTACAGAAGTTTTATGGTTGAAACTTAATGTAGATAAAACATAGATATTCAATTTTATGAGAACTCATGAATGTACTAAGATAATTTTATCCTTGTAATACTCACTTTAACCCAAAGACTGGCCTCAGCCACGTTACCATTCGTCCTTCTACAGTTGTACCTTTCCCGTAGACAATCAGCTCCTGCCGTACAGTTAGATCATTTCTAGCAGGAGTATCGTGATCTCGGACTATTCGCTTTCGATTTAAGCGAGCTATTCTACTGATGCAGCTCTAATTTTTAGAGACAAAACTATATAGAATTAATAGTTTGTAGCTGTAATTTATAGAGACAAAACTCCTGGGTACGGGTTAGCCAAATGAAAAAGGCTGCTGAAGGACGTAGTTAGTGAGTGACAGCAACGAGTGACCTATTTTACACGCTCCTTGTAATGTACTGCTCGACGAAATTTCTGAAAGAAGACGAACGTCTTCAAGTGGAACACATGCACCTCGTTGAATGGAAACGTCCTGACCAGGAAGCCAACAAAGTCAAAATTTCAAGAAAAGTTTCTTGGTAAACATATGAACAAATCCACCATTTTTTCCCCCAACAACAACCAACCAGCATCGGTCTTTTCCTCTGTTTACACAGGAACCTTTTGACCGAAAGTTCCTTTTTCGAATCAAGATGTAAAGAAAGAAAGAAAAGCGGGGAACAAAAATGAACGCTTACGCGCGCTCCGGTGATCGGCGAGTCGAGCCAAATGCGACCCGGAGCTCGGGGGGGATCTGAATCAGTCCGACGCCGGAGGCGTCTTGGGCGGGCGGGCGGCCTCGGCTCCTGCGAGCCCCTGCTCGACGTCACCGGCGCCGCGCGGGCTGTAGGAGGTGCCGACCACGGCCTGCTTGCCTCTGCTCAGCAGCCGGCGCAGCGACCGCAGCCTGGCGGAGACCGGGGACCGCGTCTCGTCGGCGCTCCCAGGCACCCGGCTCGCCGGCAGCGGGGAGTTGAAGGGCGGCGTGGTGGTCAGGGCCACGGGCCGCGTCGGGATGTCGATGACCAGGTTCTCCTTCCTGCGCCCGGAGGCCGAGGAGCTCGCGGAGACGGCGCTGGCGACGGGCGGCGGCGGGGGCGGGGGCGTGGCGAGGCCGGCGTTGGCGACCTCGTCGTGGGTGCCCCAGAACAGGACGTTGGTGGGGAACTCGAGCGACGCGCCGAAGGGCTCCTCCCGCGGCAGCGCGTCGAGGTCGCCGCCGACGGGGGCGCGGCAGAGCGGGCAGGTGTCGTGGGAGTGGAACCACATGTCGATGCACTCCACGTGGAACGCGTGCCCGCACTTGGGCAGCGTCCGCACCTTCTCGCCGTCGGCCACCTCGGACAGGCACACGGCGCACTCCAGCGCCTCCTTGCTGCTCTTGGTGCCCGGGCCGCCGCCGCCGTAGACCGCGACGGGGAGGGAGCGCAGGGCGGAGGCGGGCAGGCCGCGCTGCGGGAGCGGGGACGCGGCCACGAAGAGGAACCGCGAGGACGGCGACGCCACGAGCGGGTTCCCGGCGCCCAGGTACCGCTTGGCGTAGAGGTAGAGGAGGAAGACGAACACGACGACCATGAAGAGGAAGATGACCGCCGCGAGGAGCACCCCGTTGCTGATGACCACCTGCTGATGTCCCGAGCTGCCCGAGGCCTGGAACGCCGCCGCGTCGCTGCCGCTCGGCCACGCCGGCGGCGCGCCCGCGGTGGGCGCCGCCGCCGCCGCCGACGAAGAGACCGAGGACGTCCTTGGAATCATGGCTGCCTGTCAAGGAACGAGCTTCTCGTGACGCTTTGCTTTTTTGCCGGCTGACGCCGCCGCCCTCCCGCTGATGGGAGAAGGGGACGACGGGACACGAGAAGGGAGGAGCGACGAGCTGGAAGGAACGGACACTCTCCCGTATTTGAAGGTGCGCGTGGTGTGGCCTAGGCGGCTGGGCGTCGTGGCAGCTGTGGGATCCTCTGCGGCGTAGCATGCTGCTAGTGGGCCATGGTATGTCCTTGCCCTACCACCTGCCTCCCTGGCGCAGAGGATCCGGGGACGCGTGGCGGACTTTGTCAATTAGTGGTTGGGGTCTTTTGAGGCCCCGTTTGGTTACCCTCTCCTAAAGTTTAGTGACTAAATTTTAGTTACTTTTAGTCACTAAACTAGCAAACAGGGTGACTAAATGTCTTCTCCTAAACTTTAGTCCTTTAGTCACTAAGAGGTAGCTAAAAGTGACTAAATTTGGACTTTTACTGTTTGCCCCTCCTGTATTTCCCTTTGCTGGCGCCTGCTCCCCCTGGCTACTCCCCTCGCCTCGCATCCTCCGCCGATCCCCTCCAGTGGATCCGCGAGCGCCTCGCCAGCGCCTCGCCGTCCCCTCCACTCGTCGTCCCCTCCAGTGGATCCGCCATCCCTCCACTCGCGAGCCACTCGCCAGCGCCTCACTCGCCGTCCCTCCACTCGCCGCCCCCTCCAGTGGATCCGGCATCCCCTCCACTCGCGAGCCACTCGCAGCGCCTCCACTCGCCAGCGCCTCCACTCGTCGTCCCCTCCACTCGCCAGCGCCTCCCTCGCCATCCCCTTGCCAGCTGCCGAGGTTGAAGGTCCACCCGAGATTCTCCACTCGTCGTCAAACAGGAGACACAGCAGGTTCATCTTCCCCCGCTGCCGAGGTCGATCCACTGTCGCCCCATATTCTATCGTCGATTCAAGGTTCGCCCGAGATCCTCGCTATTGCTTCCTCCCCGTAGTAGTCTCCTACTCTCCAGCGACCACAACCATGGCAAACCAAGGGCAAGGGTATCGAGATTATTTCTCTCAAGCTGCATCTTCTTCGGCTGATCGCTCCTTCTCGCCTCCCCCCACAGCCCCCAACACCGATGAGCTTGGCCTCTTTTCCCAGTCGGTGGTGGGCACCAGACCCTTGGCTCCTTTGGTGACCATGGAAAACCTAGACCTCAACTCTCATATTGACAGCTTCTCGTTCCTTAGCACCTACTCGGGGTACATGCAGCCAGAAGGAGGTACCAGCGAGCAAGGGGTTCCTCCTGTGGCCCCTGGTGGTACATCTCGCCACAGCGCATTCCATCCTCCTCGCCCTAACGAAAGTAGAAGCAAAAATAGCCATGGTCCTAACTCATTGAACAATGGAGCGGGATACAGCCGACAGTCATTACAATCCGGTCCCCAGGTTCCTGCTCCAGGGATTGGAGGCAGACGACACTCACCAGGATCTGGTCCCCAGGTTCCTGCTCCGGGGATGGGAGGTAGCCGACAGTCACTGGGATCTGGTCCCCAGGTTCCTGCTCTAGGAATTGGAGGCAGCCGACACTCACTGAGGTCCGGTCCCCAGGTTCCTGCTCCGAGGATGGAAGTAGGAGGTCGTGGGAGATCGAGGAACATCTCATTTCCTACAGAAGACATCGACACCCATGATGGAACAGAGGAAGATGATAACGCCTCCCAGTTGGTAATATCCAATTTCATGATCCAGTACAATATTTTGCAACTATTTCATAATATTTTCTTGTCCAATGAGAACATATTGTGATTGACAATGAGATTATATTGTGATTTTGAATTGGAGTTTCAGTCATGCTCTCGTGTTCTTTTAGGATTGTTTTTGTAGCTATTGGTCATAATTCAGTTTAGATTTCTTTTATGTTCGAAAACAATACCATATGTTTATATTTGAGTTGCTATTCAGATTTCAGTTTGTTCAGATTTGAGATTTTAGCTGCTCCAACAATCCTAGAGCAAATTGTGATTTCAGTTTGTTTAGATTTCAGTTTGTTTGCTGTTCAGATTTCAGTTTGTTTAGATTCAGTTTATTTTATGTAGCTATTGTGATTTCAGTTTGTTTAGATTTGAGTTTAGATTTCAGTTTGTTCAGATTTCAGTGGATCTTTTTTTGTTGTTGTTCAGATTTTATTTATGCTTACTGCTATTATGTTTTCTGAAATAGAAATGCAATGGCAAGGCAAATTGGACCGAAGCAAACACATATGTATTCTGTGAACTTGCAGTTGAACAAATTAGGGCAGGGAATTGCCCCAATGGGACAATGTCAAATAGAGGTTACAAGATTATAGCACAAAAATTTTTTGAAAAGAGTGGCCTCTGGCATTCTACCAAACAATTCAAAAATAGATGGACTCAATGCAAAACTATGTACACTTTCCATGTGTGGTCACAAGCTGAAACAGGATTAGGCCGAAACCCAGATGGTACAATCTCAGCACCTGACAGTTGGTGGAAAAAACACACAGAGGTATTGTTATGTAATTTTTCTTCATTATAAGCATGTCATCATATCTTTTATTTTTTATTATGTAATATTTATCTGATTTTTAACTTTATTTTCTGGATTGTAGAAAAGGCAAGAGTGCAAGAAGTTCCGACACTACATACCTTTGTACCTGGAATACCTTCGGGAGATGTTCCATGGTTTTACTGTTGATGGACGCTCATCATGTATCCCTGGAGAAGCTACCTTTTCAATAGATGGAGATGCACAGGATAACATTCAAGACGTAGATGCAGATGCAGATAGCTTCCTGAACAGTCCGATGAGTACAAACAGTCATAAAAGGACGAGGAACACCTCCGATACCGCTTTAAATCCACCCAAGAAGAGCAAGAATCTAATGGTCAATATGATGAAGGGCTTGATAGACACCTTACAAGTTAATGGCACCGCCCAGAGACAAACCTTTGTTGAGATGACTAAACTTAAGGTAGAGGAGCAGAAAGTAGAAAAGCAACAGGTGAAAGAGGAGATAGAAAAATGTTTGAGACTGGTTGTGGATTGTGGAGCAACAGAAGAGTCAGAAGAGTATTGGGTGGCTACTAAGTTGCTTGAAAAAGAATACAACCGTACAGTATTTTCTAACTTCACAACAAATGAAGGAAAGTTGGCTTGGTTGAAGCGATGGTGCCAGGAATTCCGTGAATTCTAATGGAGTGGGTGAAGCTGTACAGGAATTTTGTGGTTTCATGAACGTTTATCTGTTTGTGTGAACCTTCTTATCTGTGGCTGTTATGCTCAAGCGCTTATGTGTGAACCTTGTTGTTTGTCTGCAACGTTTATGTGTGAACCTTGCTGTTTGTCTACAACGTTTATGTGTCAACCTTGCTGTTTGTGGTTGTGCTGTAGTGTTTATATTTGTGCTGCAAGAAGAACAAGTTTGTGCTACTTATATTTTATTGTGTGTCATATTTTAATGTGTATCATATCTGTGTACACAGGAAGATGGTGCTGAGGAGGAGATGCATTATCTGTGGACCTGTCAACAAATGAATAGCAACTACGCTATTGTTGGTGGCATACTTGGTATGTACCACTTTGACACATACATGAACAAATCAGAATATAGAGTACCAACAGAATCTGGTTATGAATGGGTAATGAAAACACTAGAAAATAGGACATCTTGCTTTAACATGTTTAGGATGAATAGGGATGTGTTCTATAAGTTACATAATGTGCTTGTAGAGTCATATGGCTTGAAGTCCACTAAGAAGATGTCATCAGTAGAGGCTTTAGGTCAATTTTTATGGATCTGTGGTGCTCCTCAAAGCATGAGACAAGCTGAAAATCGATTTACTAGGTCCACCAACACATGTAGTAGGAAGTTTGGTAAAGTATTGTGTAGTGTTAGTAAGCTTGCAGCTGATATTATTAGGCCAGTAGACCCTCAATTTAGGACAGTGCATCATAGGCTACAATCTCCTCGGTTTTCTCCATATTTTGATAATTGCATTGGAGCAATAGATGGGACACATGTACCTGTCATAGTGCCAACAACAGCTGTAGTACAACATACGGGAAGACATGGATACACGAGTCAGAATGTGTTGGTCGTATGTGACTTTAATATGAGATTTACTTTTGTCGTGGCGGGATGGCCTGGCTCAGTTCATGATATGAGGGTGTTTAAGGATGCACTTGACAAGTATGGCGACAAGTTTCCACATCCACCTCAAGGTACCATAATGTTATTTTCTCTTATTTCACATAGCTTTAAATGTTTCCGGTTAACTGACAAATTTATTTTAATGTGAAGGCAAGTTCTATCTTGTGGACTCAGGATATCCAAACCGACCGGGTTACCTTGCACCTTATAAAGGAACAAAATATCATCTTCCGGAGTATAGACAAGGACCAATGCCTAGAGGTAAGAAAGAACTCTTCAATTATGCCCACTCTTCACTTAGAAATGTCATCGAGAGATCTTTTGGAGTTCTCAAAATGAAGTGGAGGATTTTGCTACAATTACCAAGTTATCCGATAGCAAAGCAAAGCCAAATAATTATCGCTTGCATGGCACTTCATAACTTTATTAGAGAGAGTGCTATGATGGATGAGGACTTCGATATGTGTGACCATGATGAAAACTACATTCCATTGTCGGGAGCATCATCTTCTCAAGGAAATAGAGATAATCCACGTGATGGGGATGAAGATCAAAATATGAACCAGTTTAGAGATTGGATCGCCGATGGTTTGTTTAGTAGAGCATAGATTACTACTCATTTTATATGAATTGTAATAAAATAGTATTGTACTGCATGAGATCAAAATATGTATCAGTTTAGAGATTGAATTTTATATGAATTTGTAATAAAATAGTATTGTACTGCATGAGGATTACTACTCATTTTATATGAATTGTGTGCTCGTTTCAGACTGTTTTTCCAGAATGTTTTTTTAAAACTGTGCTTCAAACAGTGCGGTTAAACAGTGTTCGGATGGCAGCTAGACTGTATTGAGATTTTGGGCATTGAACAGGGGCAATTCAGTCTTTATGTCCAGTAATAATAGCTGTGTGCAAAGTTTTAGTCACCGGAACCAAACGGTAGATTTTAGTGACTAAAATTTAGTCACTAAAGTTTAGTCCAACTAAACTTTAGTAGTACCGAATCCAAACAGGGCCTGAATCCTTGGGTCGCTGTTACCGTGCTGACCCGATCTATGATCCCGCACAAATTTGGTTTGATACAGGTCCGGTATGATTGGCTTGGCATCGTGTTCACGCTGCTGACACGATAGCTATATCATAATTTGGTTGGGAGGGCGGCACGTCGTATTTACTCTAACGCTGTAGCAACTTCTGTCTTCGATTTCAAACTCTACTATATAAACGGTGCATTCCGCAGTGTAAAAGTTTATTATATACGATCATATGCACGGTTTGCAAAAGACCTTGTAATATATGTCGTATTTGAGAAGCAACAAAAATTTTAGAGTCCGGACAGTGCATATTACCAAAGAAAATCCAACAAAACGTTGATAATTGAGACTATATCTTGCAATACATTATTCAAGATAGAGAAACCGAAGCGTTTGGATTTGTAATAGATAAAATTTGCCTAATCACGAGAATTTCTAAGTAACCAAACGCGGCCATAGTTCGTTATAACAATGTGTATGATGGTGGTCCGACTCTAGCTCCCTAGGTATTTAACCTCCTTTAGTCATCTCTAACCTAATCTTTATTTCTCTTGCATTGCGCAAGTACTCTCTCGTTCATGCTCTTACCCCTAACCATAGATCCTAAATTTACCCTTTCACTATCCAACTTGGCACGAAGGTCTTCACCATGTGGCAGGGTTCGAGCTCAGACTTGGTTAGACCGAGCCATTAGTTGAGCCCCATAATTTCTATCGTGTGTTGTAGGAATCTGGGACTTGGTTTGTTGATGACTTTGGCTCTTCTATGAGTATTCTTTCTCATGTTGGAGTTGGTTCAACTGAGGGCTTGGGATGGCCATGACTCGGCATTAGAGAAGCCAGAGCCTCATCGCACATTGCTGCATAGGCTAGCATATTGTTGATCTCATTCAAGTCTTCATGGGCCTGCGTGTTGTCCTTTGACAGCAATGGTGTGAGACAGTCAAACAGTAGCTTTACTAACATAATATTCTACATCACCATTGCATAAACATTACAGGAAAACATTGGCTAAATTAAGAACTTCGATTTCCTTACAGTTGTACAGGTGGAGCGACATACTTATCTAGCTTAAGTACATGAGCTGGTCGGTGGACCACCATACTTAAGGTTAAGTACGTCGGTGTGGTTGTTGCCCGACATACTTATTTGGTTAAGTACACCGAAGTAAATACGTCGGCAAATAAGTACATCGGTTCCCCCCACGTACTTAACATAAGTATGTTGGCCTATTAGAGTAAGAACATCGGTTCATGGTCGACGTTCTTTAATTGTTTTTCTGTAGTGAAACTGGATGGTCATGGTAATCAACCATTTGGATCTGGTTGAACAAATCTTCCAGGCTCTCTTAGATCATCATTAACCCTTTGGTTACTGGCTACTACCTCATAAGCATCGTCTTATTCATGGTTATAAAGATGACCATTGTCGGTAGAATCAGCCATGAACACAAAAGCAGTCTTTTAGTAGACCAGTTAGTTGCCCGAGCATTGACGCGGTTTATATATCTTTCCTTTTTACATCACACAAACGAACGTGTAATGTGGTGGTACAAGCTGCACTCTTTAGGATGAGATGAGAGGAGCAGGGTTCGACTCCCTGCACACACTCCTTGTTTTTGTATACGGGAATTCCGCTAGAAGCAGTGGCGGATCCAAGATTCGTAAAGAGCATGGGCTAGGTTAGGAATGACCAATAACCATGAACAACTAAACACACAGATACATGTTAGAATTTTAGAATTTCGTCTTAGTATATATATCAATAGTGAACATCTTTTAATTAGGCAAGTAATTAGTTATTAAGCTCTTTACAATGAGGTTCCATGTCCAGATCCCACATCACTTGATGTGCCTGTTTGTTTCGGCTTTTCGCAGCTTCTGGCCACCAAAAGCTGCTGCGGACTGCCAAACACTCAGCTTTTCAGCCAGCTTTTATAAAATCCGTTTGGGTAAAAAAACATTCAAAACCAACATAAATATATAATCGGTTGAGTCGTCGCAATAGTAGTAATCCGTCACTTTATAGATCCTGATGATACTTAGATTCTCTACACAGCCAGATTCTCCTCACCGCTAGATTCTCGAAAAAAATTGTCAGAAAAAAGCTGAACCAAACAGGCCCGATGTCCATCAGTCCATATGGAAAAAAAAACTTTGGGATTTGTGGCCGAGTGCCTCCCTTGTTTGCTCGGTCCAAACGGAGAGACGACACGTCGTCTGGGAGTCAGAACCTCCAGGCACGTACTACGTAGTAGCTAGGTTCGTGACAGAATGACGGCGGCAAAATCTCCGCGCCACAGTGCCGCACTGTAGCACGAACGAACGCGCACACTAGTGTACAAAGTGGCACAAAGTTCACGGGAAGCCGCGCACACTGAAGCTGGGGAGTGTGGACAGTCGCAAGACACGACATGGCTATACAAGTCGCCGACTAGCGGTACACCGTCCCATGCTCCGCAGTGTTGTACTTGTACAGTCACAAATCTACTGGAGGCTCGGCGAGGTCCAACTCCAACTGTCTGTTGCGCTTGCGCAGCAGGTACCCGACGTGCCCAGGTACAAGGCACGCAGGGAAGGCTGGTGGGCAGTTGCGGACCCAGGAACTGATGACAGCCTAGGCGAGAATACGGTGTGATCCCCACGCCTGTGCTCGTGCCACGTGCTGCTTGCTTCCGTGCACTGTGCTCGCGCCTTGCCCTCCATTGCAGCCGGCGAGCTAGCCCAGGCCACCGCCTGCGGTGCCTGGGTGGTGAGTCCGCCCCTGCTGGTGGGTGAGCTCACTTCACTGACGCACTGACCGCGGTGAAGTGAAGAAGCGGATGTGGACAGGTTCTCGGGATCGAGATTTTGCCGGGCCCGGGCGAGCGAGTTGCGGGCGGACGGGACACAAAAGCGCAGGGAAAGGCACCGAGGTGTCATGGGGACTGGAGTGCGCGCGCGGGAGGGGAGGGGCGGACCACACCGGCCGCGGGAGACGCGGAGCGAGCCACACACGGGCACACGGCGCACGGTCACCGCGGAATGTCGGGGCTTTTGCGCGGCATCTCGGGCACCCGCTGCTTCGGGTTCGTGGCGCTGTGCCAGACCTCATCCTCATGTATACATGTACATGTGGGCCGGTCTGGCCCGGCACGGCACAGGCCCACAAAAACATGGCCCACAAAGGCACGGCCCACAAAAGCACATATCTAATTATGGGCCGTGCCGTGCCAGCACGTGTGCCCAGTCATCGGCCCACGGCACGGCCCACAATTAGTTATGTGTGCCAGGCCGGCCCAAATAGCCCAAAATGCCTTAATGTGCCAGACCGGCCCATATACATACAACAGTAATACATAAACAAAAAGTATAGAATATATATATGACCAAAATAATACTGAGATGTTTTGTGGATGCACATTAAAAACCTTTGGTCAAAAAGAAAAAATATTACAACTAGCTCAGAAATAATATTCAGTTCTATGTTCAGTATTTAATTGAGTACTATACAACCATACAGAATACATATACAATGATCATCATCACTATTCACTATCCACGTCTAGGTATTGGTTCTCGAGGATTTATTGAAGCTCTAGATTCTCCAAGATGTGCTAGTCATGTGGGTTTTGACGGGCCTTAGTTAAATACTGAGTCTATATTTAGTGGGCCTCGATGGGCCTTAGTTAAATGGGCTGTGCCAGGCCGGCCCATGGGCTTGACTTGAGGCCCAGGCACGACCCACATATTGAGCCGTGCCGGCCCAGGCCCACAATTAGATTGGGCCGTGCCGGCCCAGGCCCACAATTAGATTGGGCCGTGCCAGACTTGGGCCGTGCCAAAAATTGTGTGCTTTGGGCCGACCTATTAGGCACAACACAAATGTACACCTATATCCTCATGGCAGCACAGGCACAGCGAACGCTCGGTCGTCGGTCCTCCGGAACCCCCGGAGCCAGCCACGACGAGGCTGAAAGCCTGATGATGACGCAGTTTCCGCGCTTCCGGGCGGGCGGCGTCAGAGTCAGGCCGCAGGCACATAGTCACGCCTGCCGGGCCGACGGGTCAGCCGCGGGATGGGCCTTGTCCGACTACACCATTTTAACTCTGTGGACTACTTTCATAGGCACAGAGTCAGCTCACCTGCCGGGCCGCCGAATCAGGCGCGAGATGGGCCTTGTTGGGGACCTTCGGCTTACGAAGGTCCTCAAAAATAGGATTTAACAGTATTTCTGGAGTATAATGTGTGAACAGGTATCTTCGGACTCGAGTCGGTATCACAGTAGGAGAAGCCCAAGATAATACGAAGGTTGATACAGCGCCGAAGATGTGAGCGGGAAAGCTTCGGCGTGGTAGCAGAAAATGAAACCGACTTAAAGATGAAAGGGCTATTCAGACCTCGGTGGATTACTATAGAATTATTATCAAATGTAAAGGGCATGAATGTAATTTTGTATGGGCTGTGTCCCGTGCCTATAAATAGGTGAACAGTACCCCCGTACTGTTCACGCTGATTTGGCATTTGCTTTTGTGTCACACCTGTACTTTCATCCCCTTCCAAGCTGAAGGTACATTTGTAATTCAATGTCATTTCTGTTTCTTCATAATAATAATGCAAAAATAAGTTGATAATAATATATAATTGTCCATATTATCCTTCATACTCCTTATGATTCATTCTTCGTCATTGTATGCTGCGTTTATGAAGGTACGCCCTTCATAACCTTCGTCTGAAAATCATTATATCCTAAGGGAAATAATGTTTCGAAGGACGAAGGACTTTACCGATTAACATTTTCTGTGTTGCCTTGTTCTTAACTCATAGCATTTGAGAATAAGTCCCCAACAGGCCTTGTTCGAGAGTTCACTCTCTAGGCTATTAACAATGTTCGTGCGTTGCTACAATCTTTACACATCACATGTATACACTTTATTTTTAATAAAACCCCAAAAAATGTTTCTTTTATTGATTGTCTGGATATAAATATGGAGCCAATAACTAACTAACTAAGGTTCGGAACCCCCAATCACCCCTTGTATATAATCTTACTTTATTTTTTATAAAACTGGAAAAGAAAGGGTGACACACGACGACTGTGGAACTGTGAAAACCAGTGCTTTATATAGTAGAGATAGCCAGATCTACAATTTTGACATGGAACATACCATATCATATCATTTCTCTGCCGGCGACCGTGACCTCCTACGCCTTCTACTCCCTCCTCTACGTCCTCCTTGGCCATCCGCTCCGCGAGCTTCGAAATGACCACATGAAATTCTCCCCACATAGCTGAAAGTCGCCTAGAGGGGGAGGGGTGAATAGGCGAAACCTGTAAATTATAAAGTTTGAACACGAACTTCACCTCGGGTTAGGATTAGAAATAAATTATAATGAATACGGAGTGCGTAAGAGAGTTTTTCTTGCTATGTGTTGCTCAATCAACGTGGATAACTTTGGGAGCTAACTCAAAAGATTGTGAGTAAGAGAACTTAGACAGAAGAGAGAGAAATACTCAAATCATAAGGTAATGATCAACACAAATGAACACAACGATTTGTTTCCCGAGGTTCAGTTCTAATGAACCTACTCCCCGTTGAGGAGGCCACAAAGGTCAGGTCTTTTTCAACCCTTTCCCTGTTGGGGGCCTTCGGCTTCCGAAGGTCCTCAAAAACATGATTTGACAATGTTTTCCAAGTGAAATATGTGAACAGGTATCTTCAGAATCGGGTCATGAGTATACAAGAGCATGGTCAGGACGAAGCTTGAGTGAGACGAAAGGTGATTATGACGAAAGATAAGGTGATCACGAAGCTGTGCGTAGAAAAGCTTCGGCATAACAGCAGAGAAGGGGAACCGACTTAAAGATGAAAAGGCAAATTAGACCTCGAAGAATTACTATAGAGTTATTGATAAATGTAAAGGGCATGAATGTAATTCTACATGGGCTGCATCCCTTGCCTATAAATAGATGAACAGTACTCCCGTACTGTACACGCTGACTGAGCAATCGCCCTCGCATTACGCTTGTACCCTTGCTTTCCCTTAAACCGAAGGTACATTTGTAATTTGTTATCATTTGTACAAATGTTATAAATAGAAATAAATTGATAATAATGTTTAAACTGATTATGCCATTTTTCCATATTCTGTATATAAATCTTTCTTCATCACTTATTATGCTTATGAAGGTATGTCCTTCATAACCTTCGTCCAAAAATCATTATATCCGAAGGGAGATAATGCTTTGCGGAACGAAGGAATTTAATGTTTAACACTTTTTATGTTGCCTTGTTCTTAACTATTAGCTTCTGAGAACAAGTCCCCAACATTGGCGCCCACCTCCGGTGAACTCACTTCCATTTTTTGAGTTTTGAACACCTTCGGCAAGCATCACCTTCGTCATGCCGCCGAAGAAAGCTTCAGCAACAGGGGCTGCCACTCTGCAGCCGCTGGACCCCAATCAGGATGTCCTTTCTCTTAGGGAGGCCCGAAGCCAGAAGAGGAAGGCCACCAGTCCAACGTCTCCGGAGGACGACTTGGATCAAGAAATCCAAAACTTGGAGATGCTCCATCAACAGGTCCAACGGAAGAAGGAAAAGATGGCTCGTCTAGCTGACCTGCAAAGGCAGACAGACGAAGCCTCTGAAGAAGTTCGTCATTTCGCTCAAGATGACCAGAACCGAAGGCCTCCGCATAGAGAGCTTCATCAGGAGGGCTTCTACAACGAGGACGACTGGTATGAAGATTTCCATCATGGAAATTTTGCTTTTGATGATACTTCTCCTTTGTCAACAGAACTGCAGGCTACACCTTGGCCCCAGTCTTACAAGCCACCTCAGCTCCCCATGTACGACGGTCATTCAGACCCGAAGCAATTCTTGATGAGTTATGAAGCAACCATATCTTCGTATGGTGGCAATACTGCAGTCATGGCAAAGTCTTTCGTCATGGCCGTCAAGAGTGTTGCACAAACCTGGTACTCCTCTCTTCGGCCAGGAACAATCACCTCATGGCAAAAGCTGAAGGACATGCTGATAACCAGCTTCCAAGGGTTTCAAACGAAGCCGGTCACTGCTCAAGATTTATTTCAGTGCACCCAGGACCACGAAGAATACCTTCAGGCGGATGTCCGAAGGTTCCTGCGTCTAAGGGCACAGGCACCA
Organism: Zea mays; assembly: GCF_902167145.1. Lineage (NCBI taxonomy): Eukaryota > Viridiplantae > Streptophyta > Magnoliopsida > Poales > Poaceae > Zea > Zea mays. Next base: position 118,954,586 of record NC_050101.1, on the reverse strand, counting down.
ACAGTACCCAATGAAATTGTCATTGAGGCCATGATTAAGGGGCTTCGGTCGGGACCTTCAGCCCAATACTTTGCCAGGAAGCCTCCTCAAACTTTGGAGAAGCTGCTCCAAAAGATGGACGAGTATATTCGAGTTGACAATGACTTCCACCAAAGAAGGGAGGAAGCATACAGGTTCTCTGAAATGACCAGGGGCTTCGGAGGAAGATTCCATCCGAGGCACGTCAGGTCAATTCACAACTCTACTCAGAGTGATGATAGAGGGAGTCAACAGCAAAGGCCATAGTACTCCTCGCAAGCTTTGGGGCAGCATCAAAGCTCTTTCCGGCCGCCAGCTCCAAGGGGCAGAGGCGCCAGGGGCTTTGGAGGAAGATTTGGGGATCAACCAAGGAAAATCTATTGTCTATTCTGTGGTGAGGACAAGATCCATACCACCAGGATGTGCCATGTTACCATCCAGAAGCAAAAGGAGATAGCAGAAGCTGCAGCACAACAGAGTCAGCCGAAGCAAGTCATGCATACTGCTTCGTACCATTCGCCTTACATTCCAGAATATGTAGGCAACCACCCTGCAGCTTCCGTTGCTTCGGCAAGCCAACCCCAAGCATCTTGGCAACAGCCTCCACCTCCACCACCAACGCAACGAGGCCAGCAGCCAGAAGGAAGTCAACACACTCACCTTCAACGGGACTTCAGAGAAGAGTCCGAAGCTCGCACAGTCAATAGCACTGTGCCAGAGTCGAAGCATATTTACTGACAAATATCCTACCCCGACAACAGCTTTTCGTATTCAGTATTATTTTCTTCTTAATAAGGAACAATTATGGGAGGCTTAAGTCCTTTTTGTCGTTTTTAATTTCTTGTAACAGTTTCGCTTTTTACCATAATGAAAGAATATATCTTCTCCTTAGGCTTAAGTTACCGAAGCATAAGAATTTATGGTGGCAAGGAGGACCTTCGTATTATCAAAAATTTGTTCTAAGGAACACAGTGTAATTTCTTCGAAGCAGCGAAAAGTCGTTCCTAAGGGAGCGCAGTGTAAGTTTTTTGCTCAAAAGTCGTTCCAAAGGGAATGCAGAGCTTACACCGAAAAATAAACGCTGATTCCGCTGAAAGTAAAAGGCGAAGAAGCTCCTAAGGGAGGCTTACAGCGAAAAATAAAACGCTGATTCCGCTGAAAGTAAAAGGCGAAGAAGCTCCTAAGGGAGGCTTACAGCGAAAAATAAACGCTGATTCCGCTGAAGTAAAAGGCGAAGAAGCTCCTAAGGGAGGCTTGCAATAAAAAAAATGTCGACCTTCGGCAAATATCATATTGCATAACATCACATCATTACATCATTTGCATAGCATAACATCATACATCATATTGCATCAACAACGCAAGAAGGGGGTTTCAGTATTGATATTCGAAGATTGTTTCGAAGAAATAGTGACAAGGCACAAAAAATAGCTATTGAAGAGTTATACCTTCGTCAAACTCTGAAATGGAAAGATCTATTGGTTATTGATTTTACAAGGATTGGATACTGATCTTATGAGAACACGGATATTATTTATGAAGCATGAAAAGAAGGGAAGGTGTTTTTTCGCCGAAGGCTAAAAAACGGTATGTATAAGAAGTTTCATGCATCATAAAGAATAGAACCAAAAACAGCTAATATGTTACATTCGAAGTTACAAGATATTATACATGTTTCTCAACAAATGTTACATTCTAAATGTTTTTACAATGACATCTAATCTTCCCTTAGAATTATTTCTGCAGCTTCGTTTAGTAGCTGATCAACAACCTTATCCATGATGGCTTCGGCCATTTTTCTAATTTCGTCGTCCCCCTTCGCGTGGGGGTTCGCCGATGGCCCGGTAGGTTCTGAGGGAGGAGAAAGTACGGCCTTATTACAAAACGTAACCAAGTCTGAAATTAAAAATTACAACAAAGAGCCGAAAACCACTAGTCAGTACCTAATTCCTCTTCGGGATCCGCACTTTTTTCAGTAGTCTCTGCTACTTTCCTAGCGTCATGAATGCCTTTCTCGCTTTTTCTAATAATTTCTTGGGCCATTTTCCGACCACCATTGTCCCAGATGTCGGTGAAAATTTTCCACCGACCAGGCTTGCTTCGGCCGAGGGGTTTTTATATCTTCGGAGGATAAGGCGGCTTCAGATTGTGCCAAGAATTTCACATGCTCACAGCCTTTCCTCTCCAAAATGGTAGCAATCCCCCTGGCACCCGAAAAGGCACATATGTCTCCGCGGCTATTCAAAATTTCTTCAAAGGCCTCAGCTTCGTGACTGATCCATTCGATTGGGCCTTCGGGGTCACCCCTTATGAAGTTCTCTTCACATGAAAAAGCGCCAACGCTAGCGAAGCTGGTTTTTACTTTTTTAACACATTCTATAAATTTTTCATAGCATCTTTTCTTAGATGCACGAAGCTCTTCAACGCTTTTTTCCAAATGGTTGGCCCATTGTTCACTGATTTCTCGTTTTATTTCTTCAAGTGTGCGTTCCTCTTTAGCTCTGGCTAGTTGTTTTCGCAGATCTTCAATTTCACGCCTCTGAGCCTCAGCTTGAACTTTAAAAGTAGCTTCGTCTTCTTTTATTCTATTTATCAATGAATGCAATATTTTATCTTTTTCGAGACCTTCGTTCCTTAGTTCAATTACTTCGGAACGAAGGTTGCTCAGGGCCATAACACACCCTTCGTCTTCGGCATCTTTTTGGGCCCTGAGGGCATTGCTAAGTATAATACCCTGCAAAAAAGTTTGGTTTCAATAAGTTTAAACAAATGAAAAATTTTGATTCCAAGAAATAATAACAAAAAACCTTATTTTCGCACCTTTAAGCTATTGTACGCCAAGCTGTCGGCTAGATTGTCTTTTGGTAACACTGAGAGCCCGTTTTCTAGTATTGGGAATCCGAAGCTCTTGTTCATCTCCCGACAGACAGAAATCTCCTTGCTGTCAGGGAGTCAATACAAAAAGTCTTCTTCTCCACTGCCGTTGAATATCAACGCCCCCTTTGGATATTTCAATTTTTGAGCGTAAAACTAGGCCTCTTGCTTTTCTTTTTCAGTCAATTTTTTCTCCGAAGCATGACGTAAAATATAATCGAAGGCTTCGGAAGATGCTTCGGGGGGGGGGGGGGGCAGTACCAGTTTCTTCAGCCGAAATTTGTTCTGCTGTTTCTATTTCTTCGGCTTCCAAGGATTTCACCTTGATGGACTCTTAAGGCCCAGCTTCAGTCTCAGATTGATGTTTTGAAGCTTCAGCATCAAATGCTACAATATGGACTTCAGAAGATTCAACAAGTTTCTTTGGAGTTGTGCTTGAAGAGTTTATTGTCTCCAAAACATCCAGCACATTAACCATCCTTTTTCTTTTGGGGGTCACTGCTGGACCCTTTTGGCTTTTTGGTGCCTCAATTTTTGCTGAAGGACTTAGAACTTCCGATGTCTTTGTTTCTTCAGCCCTCGGTTCTTTTATTTTTTCCGTCGCCGGCACTTCGGCCAGCCCTTCAATATTCGGCAGAGGAGTTGGTTCTTTAGCTTCGGTGGCCGAAGAGGTCTCACCGACAAACTCAGGCACTGTGGCCGGTTCAATATAACGTGGCCGGTGTGTGAGAACCTTTACCCTTTTCCTCTTCGGCGTCGGCTCGCTAGGAGCGGCTGAAGCAACTTCCTTCGCAGAAGATGTATTCTTTCTTTTTTGACCCCGCGTTGGATAATGGTAGTCGGGGTAGACAAACCCAATTGCATCAAATACTCGGTTGAGTCTCTTCTTCTTTCGGCCTCCGAAGGCCGCTGATAATGCAGTATCTTCGGCCTTCGAGTATAATCCAAGCAATTCATCACTTATGGCCTCAATGCTTTTTAGCCAGTCGTCATCTGGCTCGACGAATTTATCTCCATATTGGAATGTGTATTTTAGCCTAACTAATCCACCTTCGTCAGTTTCTCTAACGGTCTCCTTCGGTATTTCCCACTTTTCTACAAGTGGCCATATTCTGAAGGCAATGTGTTCTTTGGACCAAAGCCCTTGTCCCAATAAAAGAGCAAACCACGCCGAAGGCTCTCTGGCATTCTTCGGCTGCTTCATTCATTTCCACCTTCGGCCTTCGGAGGCCGAAGCGTTGCCAGATAGGGCGCATAATGATATCTTTAATATCTTCCCGTGTTTTCAAGTCATTCTTCACATAAAACCATTCCGTCATCCAGTCGCCGGGCCACCTCTTTCGAAAGGTTGGCACGGGACAGCTTGACCCAGACCGGGCGCCGAAGCTGTAGCAGCCAAAATTGTTGTGATACTGCTCTTTACCCCAGGGTTTTGTCTCATACAATAGCTCATGTATGTTGCAGAAACTTTTTGCATTTGGTTCTAAACCTTGGCTCCTCACGGCCTAGACGAAGATGCCCATCCTTATGATTGCTTCGGGAGTAAGTTGATGAAGGCAGATTTCAAATATCTTCAGTACTTCCACGACAAAACTGCTCAAGGGAAACCGCAGTCCAGCCTTTAAGAAGCTTCGGAATATCACCACTTCATTCTCCTCGGGGGTCGGACAAGTTTTCTCTCCTTCGTCAGCCCTCACAATAGACAAGTCCCAAAAATATCTACCCCTCATATTGACAAGATGACTTTGTTTAATACTTGATTTACCAAAAACCGCATGGCTTGGTCGCCAAGGTCGATCTTCGGAATCTTCACCACCACTATCCACATCATAACTGTCACTGTCACCAGTGTCTTCAGATAAACCCTCCAAAATCTCCCTAGTGATCTTCTCTGTATTGGTCTTCGCTATTGATTGAAGGAAGCCGAGGTGCATCTCCTCAGAAAGGCTCAGCTTCGATTCAGCAACAACTTTCTTATCTTCAGACATCTTCGCAAAATGCTGAGAAAGTGCTCTCGAAACCGAAGCTTAAAAATTTAAAAAAAGCCAAGCAAGTGTTGTTGCGCACAGGCTAAAAGTCGAGTGAGTAAGAGCAGATGGCAAGAAAGCGTGCCAAATAAACTAGTGGTGAGCTCTTATTTATACACCTAGTGCGTTGAAAACTGGAGGGTCCCGTTTGTCAATGACTGTTGCTATTCTAGCAAAGGGAAGGTGTTTTTTCGGACCTTCGGCTTAAGGCCTTCGTCCATATAGCAATATGAATTTATCACTAATAAATTAATATTGCGAGGGGCTACTGTTGGGGGCCTTCGGCTTCCGAAGGTCCTCAAAAACATGATTTGACAATGTTTTCCAAGTGAAATATGTGAACAGGTATCTTCGGAATCGTGTCATGAGTATACAAGAGCATGGTCAGGACGAAGCTTGAGTGAGACGAAAGGTGATTATGACGAAGGATAAGGTGATCACGAAGCTGTGCGTAGAAAAGCTTCGGCATAACAGCAGAGAAGGGGAACCGACTTAAAGATGAAAAGGCAAATTAGACCTCGAAGAATTACTATAGAGTTATTGATAAATGTAAAGGGCATGAATGTTATTCTACATGAGCTGCATCCCTTGCCTATAAATAGATGAACAGTACTCCCGTACTGTACACGCTGACTGAGCAATTGCCCTCGCATTACGCTTGTACCCTTGCTTTCCCTTAAACCGAAGGTACATTTGTAATTTGTTATCATTTGTACAAATGTTATAAATAGAAATAAATTGATAATAATGTTTAAACTGATTATGCCATTTTTCCATATTCTGTATATAAATCTTTCTTCATCACTTATTATGCTTATGAAGGTATGTCCTTCATAACCTTCGTCCAAAAATCATTATATCCGAAGGGAGATAATGCTTTGCGGAACAAAGGAATTTAATGTTTAACACTTTTTATGTTGCCTTGTTCTTAACTATTAGCTTCTGAGAACAAGTCCCCAACATTCCCTCTCTCAATCGATCTAGACCGGTTGAGTGCTTCTTCTTAATATCAAGGATCACTATGACCCCGCAAGGATCACCACACACTTAGGCGTCTCTTGCTAGCTTTACAAGCACTAGAGAGTTTAGAAGGAGATGAAGAAAGCACGATTAAAAGCCAAGCAACAAGAGCAACAAATGAAATACGGATCACACTCTCTCAAGTCATTAAACAATAATGATCACTAGTCACAATTGTTCATGGGAAAAGAGCTCATGGGGACCCTCTCCCCCACAGTGGAGATGGCGTCACGGGTGGTGCTCCAAGCGACGCTGGCTCCACCTGCTCCCTCGACAGCGGTTCCGAAGAAGGTGACCACCTGGAAGCGTTCTTCCCGGTACGTTGGGTCTTCTTTGCTCCTTTTGTATTTTGGTTCCCATCCTTGTTCTGTATTTTCTCTTCTCCGATTTCGTCGCCTCGGTAAGTGTGTATGTGCCACGCAAGTCGGTGAAGGACGCGACTACAGCGGCGAAGGGTGGCCTTCCAACTCCTTCAGCCCCCGTGCCTCCGGTGCTGGGGGAACGTTTTCTCCGATCGTCGAGGTTGCTCTGTCCACCGACGCGTGGTGTCCGTCCCACCTGTGCCGACCTCCCTGGCCATCCTAGAGGCTCCGATAGCACCGACTCATGATGCCTCCCTCATTGTGGTGCCATCCCCAACAACCGTTTCGATTCGAGGGAGGTTTCAGCAGCCGGAGCGTCTCGCTCCCCTTGGAGAAGCTTCGTCGGTGGAGGAGGCAGCTCTTATCCCGCTACCACCGTCGCCAGCCCCAGGCGCCATAGGGCGAAGGCGTCGAATTCGAGGTGGTGCCGAGTTCCCGTCTCAGCCGCCACCAGTCATCGTTGGGGGCGAATGCGAAGAATTGGAGGTAGGTCGAATTGGCCTCGTCCTGGGGTGATCTGAGCCTGGGTACTATCGAGGAAACGCTCGGTAGCTTCGGGGATGCGATTTCGATTGTCCAGTCATTAATGATGCGGGATATTATATCTTGTGGACAGGTACGTGAATGTCCCTTTCTAGTCGTGCTTTCTCTTGTTTTCTTGCCTTCGTTTAAGCTAATCGTCGAGTTTTCCATTCGTAGCGTCTTTTTTGCGCGGTTGATGGCCAGGGCGGCGGAGGCGCTACTGTCCACCCATGCATCGGGAGGCGGAGCAGCTTCATGCAGGAGCTGCTTGCTCCAAAGCGAAGGACGAAGGAACATGAGCTCGTTGAGCTTTGTTCTTCCAAGACCGAGCGGCTCGAAAGCGAAGTGTTGGGGGGTATGCTTCGTAGCCGAAGATCCTAAAGAAATAAACACCTTCGGCAGATCCTCTCCAAAACAGCGCCGAAGATATCAACTATAAAGCTTCGGTACAGTGACATGTCTCAAGACGAAGGGGTGAACCGACTTAAAGATGAAATGACTTAAAGACCCATGATATTCTGTGTCATTATTATAGTTCATTGTAAAGGGTATAAATGTAATTATATACAGGCTGTGAACTGTGCCTATAAACAGGTGAACAATACCCCTGTACTGTTCACGTGCTCTCCTGTAATCACGCATTGGGCATTTGTTTTTGCTTCACGCCGGTATTTTTGCTTTCCTTCGAGCCGAAGGTACATTTGTAATTTGTTATCATTTTTACAATAATGAAATAGAAATGAGTTAATAATAATAATCATGTATTTAAATTATTTTACATATTTTTTACCCTTCCTCATTATTTGTTGTGTTTATGAAGGTATAACCTTCATAACCTTCGTCCGGAATCCATTATATCCTGAGGGAAATAATGCTTCGAAGGACGAAGGACTATAACATTTAACAATTTCTATGTTGCCTTGTTCTTGATTCATAGCATTTGAGAACAAGTCCCCAACATTGGCGCCCACCTCCGGTCAACTCACTTCCACTTTTTTGAGCTGATGGCTTTGATCAAGAATCAAGCTGGAACTGCTTCGGCTCCGAAGCTGGTTCTCCCGATAACAGGCGGTTCATGCTCAGAGTCGGCCAACAAGAAACAGAAGAAGGAGGCACAGAGAAGAGTACAACATGTAGGGGTACAAGGACCCTTCATCAAATCAAGATGGTCTCACATCCCAATTACCTTTTCTCAAGAGGATCTTCAGCTCAAGGATTACCCACACAATGATGCTATGGTTATCTCTTGTGTGATCAAAGGATTTCTGGTCCATAATGTTTTGGTTGATACAGGCAGTGCAGCTGATATCATATTTGCTAAGGCCTTCAGACAGATGCAAGAGCCCGAAGACAAGATCCATGATGCCACACATCCCCTTTGTGGCTTCGGAGGAAGGCAGATTGTAGCACTCGGAAAAATCACAATGCCAGTAACCTTCGGATTTATCAACAACACAAGGACTGAACAAGTTGTATTCGATATTGTTGACATGGAATACCCTTACAATGCAATCATTGGTCGTGGTACTCTCAATGCCTTCGAAGCAATTCTTCATCCAACATATCTTTGCATGAAGATACCTTCGGACCAAGGACCCATTGCTATTCATGGAAGTCAGGAAGCTGCCAGAAGGGCCGAAGGAAACTGGACAGACTCAAAAGCAATCCATAACATAGATGGAGCTGAAGCTTGTGAGCAATACAAGTTCAGAAGGGAGAAAGCTGCTTCGGCCGATCAGCCGAAGCCCATGCTCTTATGCGAGGACATAGCAGAGCAGAAGGTGCTGTTGGGATCCCAACTGTCCGAAGAACAGGAGAAAACCTTGATAAGGTTTCTGTTCAACAACAAAGATGTTTTTGCATGGTTAGCTAATGATCTTTGCGGAGTTAACAGGGATGTTATTGAACACTCGCTCAATGTTGATCCATCCTTCAGACCCTGAAAGCAGAGGCTTCGGAAGATGTCTGATGACAAGGCCGAAGGTGCTCGGAATGAAGTGAAAAGACTCCTCAGTGCCAGAGTTATCAGAGAGGTAAAATACCCAGAATGGCTGGCTAACACTGTTATGGTAAAGAAGGCCAATGGTAAATGGAGGATGTGTATCGATTTTACTGATCTCAACAAGGCCTGTCCGAAGGACGAGTTTCTATTGCCAAGGATAGATTCCCTAGTTGATGCAGCAGCTTCATCAGAGCTTATGAGTCTGTTGGATTGTTATTCAGGCTATCATCAAATTTGGATGAAGAAGGAGGATGAGCCGAAGACCAGCTTCATAACCCCTAGTGGAACATATTGTTACCTTCGGATGCCTGAGGGGCTCAAGAATGCTGGAGGAAGCTTCAGCAGAATGACAGCGAAGGTTCTTCAATCTCAGATAGGCAGAAATATGCTAACTTATGTTGATGATATCATTGTAAAAAGCACGAAGCAAGAGAATCACATTACTGATCTGCAGGAGACCTTCGCTAATTTTAGACAGGCCGGTTTAAAGTTGAATCCAGAAAAATGTGTATTCGGAGTGAAGAAAGGGAAATTTCTTGGCTGCCTAGTTTCAACAAAAGGGATTGAGGCTAATCCAAATAAAATCGAAGCTATCCTTCAAATGGAACCACCAAGTACAAAGAAGGGGGCTCAAAGATTAACAGGAAGACTGACATCTCTCAACAGATTCATATCTAGATCAGCAGAGAGAAATTTACCATTTTTTGAAGTGCTGAAGTCAGCCGAAGTTTTTCAATGGGGACCAGTCCAGCAGAGAGCCTTCGAAGAGCTGAAGCAATATTTGATAGACCTAACAACACTAACTCCACCAACGCCAGGGGCTCCTCTGTTGCTATATGTGGCAGCTTCGCACTCAGCGGTGAGTGCAGCACTTGTTCAGGAGAAGCTTGAAGGCCAAGTCAAAAAGCAAGCCCCAATATACTTTGTATCCGAAGTTCTTAGTTTATCAAAGAAAAATTATACAGAATTGGAGAAGGTGCTATATGCTGTTTTGATGGCCTCCAGGAAGCTTCGGCACTACTTTCAAGCATACAATATAGTTGTTCCTTCTTCACAACCGTTGAAGGATATTATGAGAAATAGAGAAGCTACTGGAAGGGTTGGAAAATGGCCTGCGAAGCTCAATGAATTTTGTATTGATTATGTGCATAGATCTTCGATTCAGTCCCAAGGGTTGGCAGACTTCATTGCTGACTGGACGCCAGGGGCTCAGGAAGAAGAAACGAGTAAAGATGCCAAAGTTTGGACAATATTTTGCGATGGATCTTGGGGAACCTTCGGAGCAGGAGCAGCTGCTGTGTTGGTCGCACCTTCCAAAGTTAAAACTTGTTACGCAACAAGACTTAATTTCAGTTGCACAAATAACATTGCTAAGTACTAAGCTTTGCTCTTGGGTCTTCGGAAGTTAAAGGCAATGGGAATCAGAAGGGCGGTTCTTAAAACTGATTCTCAGGTTATTTCTGGTCATATTGACAAAAGTTATAAAGAAAGAGATCCGAAGCTTGAAAAATATTTAGACACGGTCCGAAGGATTGAGGCTTCCTTTGAGGGGTTTTCTGTTAAAAATATTCCTCGTGGAGAAAATGAATATGCTGATTTATTAGCCAAGTCAGCAACACAGGGGCTGCCCTTACCTTCGGAAGTATTTTTCGAAACAATAAAAGCACCTTCGGTTGAGCTTCTTGAAAGAGCAGTCCTCAACATATCCCCTGTCTATAGTGAAGACTGGAGAACTGAGATCATCTCCATCCTTCAGGGTAACTTTCTTTCAGATGATGAAGCTTATAACAGGAGGATAGAGGCAAGAGCTCGACCATATGTTATAATAGAAGGGGAGCTATACAAGTGTGGGGTCTGTTCTCCGTTACTCAAGTGTTTATCCAGAGCCGAAGTGAAAGGGAATTAGGCTTACACCTAGTTCCTATATAATTTTGGTGGTTGAATTGCCCAACACAAATCTTTGGACTAACTTGTTTGCCCAAGTGTATAGTATATACAGGTGTAAAAGGTTCACACTTAGCCAATAAAAAGACCAAGTTTTGGATTCAACAAAGGAGCAAAGGGGCAACCGAAGGCACCCCTGGTCTGGCGCACCGGACTGTCCGGTGTGCCACCGGACAGTGAACAGTACCTGTCCGGTGCACCAGGGGACTCAGACTCCAACTCGCTACCTTCGGGAAATTCCAAGGCGACTCGGCTATAATTCACCGGACTGTCCGGTGTACACCGGACAGTGTCCGGTGCGCCAAGGGAAGTCGGCCTCAGGAACTCGCCAGCCTCGGGTTCGCGCGGCAGCCGCTCCGCTAAAAATCACCGGACTGTCCGGTGTGCACCGGACTGTCCGGTGTGCCATCGGAGCAACGTCTCTCTGCGGTGCCAACGGCTCCCTGCGGTGCATTTATTGCGCGCGCAGCGCGCGCAGACGTCAGGCACGCCCATGCCGGGGCACCGGACTGTCCGGTGTGCACCGGACACTCAGGAGGGCCCACAAGTCAGAAGCTCCAACGGCTAGAATCCAACGGCAGTGATGACGTGGCAGGGGCACCGGACTGTCCGGTGTGCACCGGACTGTCCGGTGCGCCATCGAGCAGACGCCTCCAGCCAACGGTCAAGTTTGGTGGTTGGGGCTATAAATACCCCAACCACCCCACCATTCATTGCATCCAAGTTTTCCACTTCTCAACTACTACAAGAGCTCTAGCATTCAATTCTAGACACACTAAAGAGATCAAATCCTCTCCAATTCCACACAAAGCCCTAGTGACTAGTGAGAGTGATTTGCCGTGTTCATTTGAGCTCTTGCGCTTGGATTGCTTCTTTTCTTTCTCACTTGTTCTTGAGATCACAACTCCATTGTAATCAAGGCAAGAGGCACCAATTGTGTGGTGGCCCTTGCGGGGAAATTTTGTTCCCGGCTTTGGTTTGAGAAGAGAAGCTCACTCGGTCCGAGGGACCGTTTGAGAGAGGGAAGGGTTGAAAGAGACCCGGCCTTTGTGGCCTCCTCAACGGGGAGTAGGTTTGCAAGAACCGAACCTCGGTAAAACAAATCTCCGTGTCTCACTTGCTTATTCGCTTGGGATTTGTTTTGCGCCCCCTCTCTTGGACTCGTTTATTATTACTAACGCTAACCCCGGCTTGTAGTTGTGTTTATATTTATAAATTTCAGTTTCGCCCTATTCACCCCCCCCTCTAGGCGACTATCAATTGGTATCAGAGCCCGGTGCTTCATTAGAGCCTAACCGCTCGAAGTGATGTCGGGAGATCACGCCAAGAAGGAAATGGAGACCGGCGAAAAGCCCACTACAAGCCACGGGAGCACTTCATCGGAAGAGTCCCGCACCAAAAGGAGGGAGAAGAAGAAGAGCTCCTCCAACAAAGGGAAGGAGAAGAAATCTTCTTCTCATCACAAAGAGAAGAAGGAAAAATCTTCTTCCCACAAGCCGCATCGGAAAGGCGACAAGCACAAGAGGATGAGGAAGGTGGTCTACTACGAGACCGACACTTCATCAACATCGACCTCCGACTCCGATGCGCCCTCCGTCACTTCTAAGCGCCAAGAGCGCAAGAAGTATAGTAAGATCCCCCTACGTTACCCTCGCATTTCCAAACATACACCTTTACTTTCCGTCCCATTAGGCAAACCACCAACATTTGATGGTGAAGATTACGCTAGGTGGAGCGATTTAATGCGATTTCATCTAACCTCGCTCCACAAAAGCATATGGGATGTTGTTGAGTTTGGCGCGCAGGTACCATCCGTAGGGGATGAGGACTATGATGAGGATGAAGTGGCCCAAATCGAGCACTTCAACTCTCAAGCAACAACAATACTCCTCGCCTCTCTAAGTAGAGAGGAGTATAACAAAGTACAAGGGTTAAAGAGCGCCAAGGAGATTTGGGATGTACTCAAAACCGCGCACGAGGGAGACGAGCTCACCAAGATCACCAAGCGGGAAACGATCGAGGGGGAGCTCGGTCGGTTCCGGCTTCACAAAGGAGAGGAGCCACAACACATGTACAACCGGCTCAAGACTTTGGTGAACCAAGTGCGCAACCTCGGGAGCAAGAAGTGGGACGATCACGAAGTGGTAAATGTTATTTTAAGATCTCTCATTTTTCTTAATCCCACTCAAGTTCAATTGATTCGTGGTAATCCTAGATATACTAAAATGACCCCCGAGGAAGTTATCGGGCATTTTGTAAGTTTTGAGTGCATGATAGAAGGCTCGAGGAAAATCAACGAGCTTGGCGACTCATCCGAAGCCCAACCTGTTGCATTCAAGGCAACGGAGGAGAAAAAGGAGGAGGCTACACCAAGTCGACAACCAATCGACGCCTCCAAGCTCGACAATGAGGAAATGGCGCTCGTCATCAAGAGCTTCCGCCAAATCCTCAAACAAAGGAGGGGGAAAGACTACAAGTCCCGCTCCAAGAAGGTTTGCTACAAGTGTGGTAAGCCCGGTCATTTTATTGCTAAATGTCCTATATCTAGTGACAGTGACCGAGGTGACGACAAGAAGGGGAGACGAAAGGAAAAGAAGAGGTATTACAAGAAGAAGGGCGGCGATGCCCATGTTTGTCGCGAGTGGGACTCCGACGAGAGCTCAAGCGACTCCTCCGACGACGAGGACGCCGCCAACATCGCCGTCACCAAGGGACTCCTCTTCCCCAACGTCGGCCACAAGTGCCTCATGGCAAAGGACGGCAAAAAGAAGGTTAAATCTAAATCCTCCACTAAATATGAATCCTCTAGTGATGACAATGCTAGTGATGAGGAAGATAATTTGCGTTCCCTTTTTGCCAACCTTAACATAGCTCAAAAAGAAAAATTGAATGAATTGGTTAGTGCTATTCATGAAAAGGACGACCTTTTGGATTCCCAAGAGGATTGTCTAATTAAAGAAAACAAAAAACATGTTAAGGTTAAAAAGGCTTATGCTCTAGAAGTAGAAAAATGTGAAAAATTATCTAGTGAGCTAAGCACTTGCCGTGAAATAATTGACAACCTTAGGAATGAAAATGATATTTTAAATGCTAAGGTTGATTCTCATGTTTGTGATGTTTCATTTTCCACTCCTAGAGATAATAATGATGATTTGCTTGCTAGGATTGAAGAATTGAACATTTCTCTTGCTAGCCTTAGAGTAGAAAATGAAAAGTTGATTACTAAGGCTAAAGAACTAGATGCTTGCAATGTTACAATTTCTGACCTTAGAACTAAAAATGATATGCTGCATGCTAAGGTTGTAGAATTAAAATCTTGCAAACCCTCTACATCTATTGTTGAGCATGTATCTATTTGTACTAGATGCAGAAATGTTGATATTGATGCTATTCATGATCACATGATTTTAATTAAGCAACAAAATGATCATATAGCTAAACTAGATGCTAAAATTGCCGAGCACAACTTAGAAAATGAGAAATTTAAATTTGCTCGTAGCATGCTTTATAATGGGAGACGCCCTGGCATCAAGGATGGCATTGGCTTCCAAAGGGGAGACAATGTCAAACTTAATGCCCCTCCTAAGAACTTGTCTAACTTTGTTAAGGGCAAAGCTCCCATGCCTCAGGATAACGAGGGTTACATTTTATACCCTGCCGGCTATCCTGAGAGCAAAATTAGGAAGATTCATTCTAGGAAGTCTCACTCTGGCCCTAATCATGCTTTTATGTATAAGGGTGAGACATCTAGTCCTAGGCAACCAACCCATGCTAAGTTGCCTAAGAAGAAAATTCCTAATGCATCAAATGATCATGCCATTTCATTTAAAACTTTTGATGCATCTTATGTGCTTACTAGCAAATCCGGCAAGGTAGTTGCCAAATTTGTTGGGGGCAAACACAAGGGCTCCAAGACTTGTGTTTGGGTACCCAAAGTTCTTGTTTCTAATGCCAAAGGACCCAAAACCGTTTGGGTACCTAAAGTCAAGAACTAAAATTGTTTTGTAGGTTTATGCATCCGGGGGCTCAAGTTGGATACTCGATAGCGGGTGCACAAACCACATGACAGGGGAGAAAAGGATGTTCTCCTCATATAAGAAAAACCAAGATCCCCAACGAGCTATCACATTCGGGGATGGAAATCAAGGTTTGGTCAAAGGTCTTGGTAAAATTGCTATATCTCCTGACCATTCTATTTCCAATGTTTTTCTTGTAGATTCTTTAGATTACAACTTGCTTTCTGTTTCACAATTATGTCAAATGGGCTACAACTGTCTTTTTACTGATGTAGGTGTCACTGTCTTTAGAAGAAGTGATGATTCAATAGCATTTAAGGGAGTGTTAGAGGGTCAGCTATACCTAGTAGATTTTGATAGAGCTGAACTCGACACATGCTTGATTGCTAAGACTAACATGGGTTGGCTCTGGCACCGCCGACTAGCCCATGTTGGGATGAAGAATCTTCATAAGCTTCTAAAGGGAGAGCACATTTTAGGATTAACAAATGTTCATTTTGAGAAAGACAGGATTTGTAGCGCATGCCAGGCGGGGAAGCAAGTTGGAGTCCATCATCCACACAAGAACATCATGACGACCGACAGGCCGCTTGAGCTACTCCACATGGATCTATTCGGCCCGATCGCTTACATAAGCATCGGCGGGAGTAAGTATTGTCTTGTAATAGTGGATGATTATTCTCGCTTCACTTGGGTATTCTTTTTACAGGAAAAATCTCAAACCCAAGAGACCTTAAAGGGATTCTTGAGACGGGCTCAAAATGAGTTCGGCTTGAGGATCAAGAAAATTAGAAGCGACAACGGGACGGAGTTCAAGAACTCTCAAATTGAAGGCTTCCTTGAGGAGGAGGGCATCAAGCATGAGTTCTCTTCTCCCTACACTCCACAACAAAATGGTGTAGTGGAGAGGAAGAATCGAACTCTATTGGACATGGCAAGAACCATGCTTGATGAATACAAGACACCGGACCGGTTTTGGGCCGAAGCGGTCAACACCGCCTGCTACGCCATCAACCGGTTATATCTTCACCGAATCCTCAAGAAGACATCATATGAACTCCTAACCGGTAAAAAGCCCAACATTTCATATTTTAGAGTTTTTGGTAGCAAATGCTTCATTCTTATTAAAAGAGGTAGAAAATCTAAATTTGCTCCTAAAACTGTAGAAGGCTTTTTACTTGGTTATGACTCAAACACAAGGGCATATAGGGTCTTTAACAAGTCCACTGGACTAGTTGAAGTCTCTTGTGACGTTGTGTTTGATGAAACTAACGGCTCTCAAGTAGAGCAAGTTGATCTTGATGAGATAGGTGAAGAACAGGCTCCATGCATCGCGCTAAGGAACATGTCCATCGGGGATGTGTGTCCTAAGGAATCCGAAGAGCCTCCAAGTACACAAGATCAACCATCCTCCTCCATGCAAGCATCTCCACCAACTCAAAATGAGGATGAGGCTCAAAATGATGAAGAGCAAAATCAAGAAGACGAGCCACCTCAAGATGATAGCAATGATCAAGGGGGAGATACAAATGATCAAGAAAAGGAGGATGAGGAAGAACCAAGACCGCCACACCCAAGAGTCCACCAAGCAATCCAACGAGATCACCCCGTCGACACCATCCTCGGCGACATTCATAAGGGGGTAACTACTCGATCTCGGGTTGCTCATTTTTGTGAACATTACTCTTTTGTTTCCTCTATTGAGCCACACAGGGTAGAGGAAGCTCTCCAAGATTCGGATTGGGTGGTGGCGATGCAAGAGGAGCTCAACAATTTCACGAGGAATGAGGTCTGGCATTTAGTTCCACGTCCTAACCAAAATGTTGTAGGAACCAAATGGGTCTTCCGCAACAAGCAAGATGAGCATGGTGTGGTGACAAGGAACAAAGCTCGACTCGTGGCCAAAGGGTATTCACAAGTCGAAGGTTTGGATTTTGGTGAAACCTATGCACCCGTAGCTAGGCTTGAGTCAATTCGCATATTATTGGCCTATGCTACTTACCATGGCTTTAAGCTCTATCAAATGGACGTGAAAAGTGCCTTCCTCAACGGACCAATCAAGGAAGAGGTCTATGTTGAGCAACCTCCCGGCTTTGAAGACAGTGAGTATCCTAATCATGTCTATAGGCTCTCTAAGGCGCTTTATGGGCTCAAGCAAGCCCCAAGAGCATGGTATGAATGCCTTAGAGATTTCCTTATTGCTAATGGCTTCAAAGTCGGCAAGGCCGATCCTACACTCTTTACTAAAACTCTTGAAAATGACTTGTTTGTATGCCAAATTTATGTTGATGATGTTATATTTGGGTCTACTAACGAGTCTACATGTGAAGAGTTTAGTAGGATCATGACACAGAAATTCGAGATGTCGATGATGGGGGAGTTGAAGTATTTTCTAGGATTCCAAGTCAAGCAACTCCAAGAGGGCACCTTCATTAGCCAAACGAAGTACACTCAAGACATTCTTGCTAAGTTTGGGATGAAGGATGCCAAACCCATCAAGACACCCATGGGAACTAATGGGCATCTCGACCTCGACACGGGAGGTAAGTCCGTGGATCAAAAGGTATACCGGTCGATGATTGGTTCATTGCTTTATTTATGTGCATCTCGACCGGACATTATGCTTTCCGTTTGCATGTGTGCAAGATTCCAATCCGACCCTAAGGAATCCCACCTTACGGCCGTAAAACGAATCTTGAGATATTTGGCTTATACCCCTAAGTTTGGGCTTTGGTACCCTCGGGGATCCACATTTGACTTACTTGGTTATTCGGATGCCGATTGGGCGGGGTGCAAAATCAATAGGAAGAGCACATCGGGGACTTGCCAGTTCTTGGGAAGATCCTTGGTGTCTTGGGCTTCAAAGAAGCAAAATTCGGTCGCTCTTTCCACCGCCGAAGCCGAGTACATTGCCGCAGGACATTGTTGCGCGCAATTGCTTTGGATGAGGCAAACCCTGCGGGACTACGGTTACAAATTAACCAAAGTCCCTTTGCTATGTGATAATGAGAGTGCAATTAAAATGGCCGACAATCCCGTCGAGCATAGCCGCACTAAGCACATAGCCATTCGGTATCATTTTCTTAGGGATCACCAACAAAAGGGGGATATCGAGATTTCTTACATTAATACTAAAGATCAATTAGCCGATATCTTTACCAAGCCACTTGATGAACAATCTTTTACCAGACTTAGGCATGAGCTCAATATTCTTGATTCTAGAAATTTCTTTTGCTAAGCTTGCACACATAGCTCATTTGAATACCTTTGATCATATCTCTTCTATATGCTATGACTAATGTGTTTTCAAGTCTATTTCAAACCAAGTCATAGGTATATTGAAAGGGAATTGGAGTCTTCGGCGAAGAAAAAGGCTTCCACTCCGTAACTCATACTTCGCCACCACTCCGAGCAACTCTCTCTTCTTTGGGGGAG
The DNA here is from genome assembly GCF_902167145.1 of Zea mays. Taxonomy (NCBI): domain Eukaryota; kingdom Viridiplantae; phylum Streptophyta; class Magnoliopsida; order Poales; family Poaceae; genus Zea; species Zea mays. Next base: position 118,936,366 of record NC_050101.1, on the reverse strand, counting down.
AAATGAGCATCAAGGAAAAGGACTTCATCCTTGGGGGAGAGAGTAAAAGCTCAAAAGCAAAAGGACCGGATTTCGTCTTTGGTATAATCTTAACTCATTTACTTATGACCAAAGGGGAAGAAATTACTCAGAAGGGCTCTAATGATTCCGTTTTTGGCGATTCATGCCAAAAAGGGGGAGAAATGAGCCCAAAGCAAAAGGACCGCACCACCACCACCAAATTCAAAAACTTAGTGCTTTCCAAAAGTCTTTATCATTTGGTATCCTATTGTGTTCAAAAGGGGGAGAAAGTAGTATTTCAAAAATGGTATATCAAAACCCTCTTGAACACTAAGAGGTGGATCTCTTTTAGGGGGAGTTTTGTTTAGTCAAAGGAAAAGCATTTGAAATAGGGGGAGTCAATTTCAAATCTTGAAAATGCTTTGCAAACTCTTATTCATTTACCTTTGACTATTTGCAAAAGATCTTTGAAATGGATTTACAAAAAGAATTTGCAAAAACAAAACATGTGGTGCAAACGTGGTCCAAAATGTTATATAAGAAAGAAACATTCCTTGCATATCTTGTAAGTAGTTATATTGGCTTAATTCCAAGTAACCTTTTCACTTACATTATGCAAACTAGTTCAATTATGCACTTCTCTATTTGCTTTGGTTTGTATTGGCATCAATCACCAAAAAGGGGGAGATTGAAAGGGAATTAGGCTTACACCTAGTTCCTATATAATTTTGGTGGTTGAATTGCCCAACACAAATCTTTGGACTAACTTGTTTGCCCAAGTGTATAGTATATACAGGTGTAAAAGGTTCACACTTAGCCAATAAAAAGACCAAGTTTTGGATTCAACAAAGGAGCAAAGGGGCAACCGAAGGCACCCCTGGTCTGGCGCACCGGACTGTCCGGTGTGCCACCGGACAGTGAACAGTACCTGTCCGGTGCACCAGGGGACTCAGACTCCAACTCGCTACCTTCGGGAAATTCCAAGGCGACTCGGCTATAATTCACCGGACTGTCCGGTGTACACCGGACAGTGTCCGGTGCGCCAAGGGAAGTCGGCCTCAGGAACTCGCCAGCCTCGGGTTCGCGCGGCAGCCGCTCCGCTAAAAATCACCGGACTGTCCGGTGTGCACCGGACTGTCCGGTGTGCCATCGGAGCAACGTCTCTCTGCGGTGCCAACGGCTCCCTGCGGTGCATTTATTGCGCGCGCAGCGCGCGCAGACGTCAGGCACGCCCATGCCGGGGCACCGGACTGTCCGGTGTGCACCGGACACTCAGGAGGGCCCACAAGTCAGAAGCTCCAACGGCTAGAATCCAACGGCAGTGATGACGTGGCAGGGGCACCGGACTGTCCGGTGTGCACCGGACTGTCCGGTGCGCCATCGAGCAGACGCCTCCAGCCAACGGTCAAGTTTGGTGGTTGGGGCTATAAATACCCCAACCACCCCACCATTCATTGCATCCAAGTTTTCCACTTCTCAACTACTACAAGAGCTCTAGCATTCAATTCTAGACACACTAAAGAGATCAAATCCTCTCCAATTCCACACAAAGCCCTAGTGACTAGTGAGAGTGATTTGCCGTGTTCATTTGAGCTCTTGCGCTTGGATTGCTTCTTTTCTTTCTCACTTGTTCTTGAGATCACAACTCCATTGTAATCAAGGCAAGAGGCACCAATTGTGTGGTGGCCCTTGCGGGGAAATTTTGTTCCCGGCTTTGGTTTGAGAAGAGAAGCTCACTCGGTCCGAGGGACCGTTTGAGAGAGGGAAGGGTTGAAAGAGACCCGGCCTTTGTGGCCTCCTCAACGGGGAGTAGGTTTGCAAGAACCGAACCTCGGTAAAACAAATCTCCGTGTCTCACTTGCTTATTCGCTTGGGATTTGTTTTGCGCCCCCTCTCTTGGACTCGTTTATTATTACTAACGCTAACCCCGGCTTGTAGTTGTGTTTATATTTATAAATTTCAGTTTCGCCCTATTCACCCCCCCCTCTAGGCGACTATCACGAAGGTATAGAACTGATGAAGGAAATACACACAGACCTGTGTGGATCTCACATTGGATCTAGGCCTTTGCTTGGAGAAGTTTTTCGTCAAGAATTTTATTGGCCAAAGGCAGCTTTAGATGCAGCAGAATTAGTCGAAAAGTGCGAAGGTTGTCAGAAATGTGCAAGAGATCAAAAACAACCTTCGTCTCTAACTCAGTTAATACAACCCACTTGGCCGTTGCAAAGGTGGGGCCTTGATTTGTTAGGTCCGTTACCACCAGCACAAGGGAACTTAAGATATGTTGTAGTGGCAGTGGAATATTTTTCTAAATGGATTGAGGCAAAGCCTTTAGCCACAATAACTTTGGTCACTATTCAAAAGTTTTTCTGGCAAAATATTGTTTGTCGTTTCGGAGTACCGAAGGCTATTACTGTAGATAATGGGACACAGTTTGATTCCAAAGCTTTCAGAGAATTTTGTGATCAAATTGGCACGAAGATCCATTTCGCATCAGTTCGACATCCGGAGTCAAATGGACTTGTTGAAAGAGCTAATGTCATCATAATGACAGGAATAATGAAGTTAATCTTCAATCAGCCCAGGGGAAAGTGGCCAGACGAATTAATCAAAGTGGTCTGGAGCCACAACACAACAATATCAAGATCAACAGGCTTTACGCCATTCAAACTATTGTTTGGTGACGAAGCAATAACTCCGGAAGAAGCCAAAGCAGGATCAATAAGAATAGTAGCTTCGGCAGAAGGCGAAGCTGAAGCTGATTACTCTGTGGAAAAAGATGCTATAGAGGGGATCAGGCTTCAAGCTGTGGAAAACATCAACAAATACCAAGCTGAAACAATAAAATGGCGTGATAGAAAGGTTAGGCTAAAGAACATCGAACCAGGACATTTGGTGCTTCGAAGAGTAGCCAACCCAGAGACAGTAGGCAAATTACAGCTGAAGTGGGAAGGACCTTTTCTGGTAGTATCTTCGTCAAGACCCGGTTCCTACAGGTTGAAGGATATGGATGACAACGACATTCCTAGATCATGGAATGCGGACGAGCTTCGGCGATATTATGTTTAGCTTGATGTAATTTTTTCTATTCTTTCTTGTGGCACCCTTTTCCTTTCCAAAGGGGGAGAAAGGTTTTTAATGGGGCCACAACATGTAATTTTTCTTTTCCTTATTTCAATTCGATAAGAGTGATATCCCCCAAAGATGTAAATGTAAAAGCTGACAACGCACCATCGAGTGCAAAGGAAAAAGAAAAGAAAACAGGGAGAAGCTCAAAAGTCGTTCCTAAGGGAATGCAGAGCTTACAGCAAAAAATAAACGCTGATTCCGCCGAAAGTAAAAGGCGAAGAAGCTCCTAAGGGAGGCTTACAGCGAAAAATAAACGCTGATTCCGCCAAAAGTAAAAGGCGAAGAAGCTCCTAAGGGAGGCTTACAGCGAAAAATAAACGCTGATCCCGCCGAAAGTAAAAGGCGAAGAAGCTCCTAAGGGAGGCTTACAGCGAAAAGTCAGCGCTGATACACCGAAAAATAAACGGTGAAGCCGAAAAATAAGCGGCAAAGAAGGTTTGAGTCATTCTCAAGGGAATATGGCTTCGAATATGTATTTGAACATTCATTTGCACGATACATTACATCATGACATTTGCATTCATAAACATTCACTTAGACATACATAGGATCATCATCAGCATAACGTACAAACATGCTTCGGTCCCAAAAGGAAGGCAATTTTATGCTTCGTTGTGTACGCAAAGAAGGGAAGGTGTTTTTCGCCTATGGCTCAAAAGTATTAATTTCGTCTACACCAAAGCATTTCATACATGGACGGAAAAGTAAGATTATATTACAAAGTAAAACTCAGATTACATCATATTTTATACAAGTTATTACAGGAGTTTTTTGAGCTACTTTTACAAGATCATTCAAGCTTCAACACTATCTCTGGAGCTTCGTTCTTCTACTCTGCAGCTGCAGCTTTGGCCTGGTCAATCTGTACGAAAGTATTATAAGCCAAATTCAGAAATTCAAAGGAAAAGGTAAGAATAAGGTATGATTTTGTTACCAGCTTGAGGTGACTCCGAGCTACGTCACCAGCTTTGCTCCGACCACCCTTTGTCCATACTAACTTTATAAATCTGTTTGCAATACTTCGAGCCAGATTCGGAACATCATCTAAGTCTGCCGGTGACAGGCTGAAGTTGGGTCTATTAACAATCTTGCCGTGTTCACAGCCAGACTTCAAAAAAGCAACAGTTGTGCCCCGAGAAGCTGCCAGGGCACAAAAGTCGCTATGCCCAGCTATAACTTCGTCAAGATCATTAATTTCACCTTCAATGTGCTCGAAGGCACCAGGCAGGTCTTCGACCGAAGGAGTAAACTCTTCACTACTGGCTCCGACAAAATGGAACACTTGCTTTAGCTGATGAATGCATCGAGTGCAGAACTCCAAACATTTATTTTGAAGATTTTTCAAAGATTCCTTCAATTCCAAGTTTCTTTGAGTTTCGGCTTCATGCCTTGCATCAAGCTTCAGTTTCTCTTGTTCAAAATTTTCTGACTGGGAAAGAAGCTTCGAATTTAATTCTGTTATTTTTGCTTCAGCATCCACTAATAAGCCTTCGGCTGTTTGTAGCTCGAGGTCTTTCTTCTCAATGGCAGCAGATTGCTCCTTTATTTTGTTTTCTAAATTTTCAATTATAACTTCTTGCCTTTTATCCTCTAAATCTTGTTGCATTTTTAATGTCTTGCTCAAAAGCATGCTCTGTGCACAAATAGCCTTCGTTAGAAAATATTTTCGTACCACAAGTAATAAGAGTTAGACACAAAATGTTTACCTTGAAATTAGAATAGAATAAACTGCCGACAATATGCTGTCGACGGTAGCGGCTGATATCCGCTTCAAGCTTCGGGAAGCCGATACTCTTCGATAAGGTACCGACAACCTTCGCACTGGTTTGGTCTCGTATACAGCCTAACCCTTCATCATCAATACCACCAAAGAGAAGCGCCCCCGACCGATATCCACAAGATATAGCATACTCTTTTAATTCCTCTTTTTCAGCTTCAGTCAGCTCCTGGCCAACTAAGTTTCGGAAGTCAAAAGTTTCATCTTCCGAGGTATCTTCGGTTATTCCTCCTTTCTCGGGTTTGGCAGCCGTGGTCTCTTTGGTGGCTGCAGCAGTTTCTTCAGCGGCCATGTTTAGCAGCATTTTATCTATATCAGCGGCTATGCTCTCTAAATTAATACCTTCGGAGTTAGCATCTTCGGCTCTGGCCTCTTCTACGGCAGCCTCCGAAGGTACAGCTTCAGTAGCTGTCATGATTTCAATTGTCGGCATCTTCAGAGTTGGAGCTCTTGGTGTTGTTGTTTCAATCACTTCAGTCACGGTAACAATCCTTTGTCTTTTTGGCCTAGATGCCTTTGTCTTTGTGGGCTCCTTTTCATTATGAAAAAGCTTCGTCAGATGAAGCCCCAATGGACTTAGTTTGACAGGCAAAGTTTCAGTCATTACCTTTAGAATTTCCTTTATTTCAGCATCAGAAGATGTCGCAGAAGTCTTCTCTTCTTCATCAATTGATTTTTGTTCCGGGATTGATTCCTTTCTTTTCTTTGAAGTTAACACTTTCGATTCAAACTTTTCTTTCTTCTTTTTTGATTGATCTTCGTCGTCTTTGATCAAAGCGCCAGCTACTCTTTTCCTTTTCTGCCCTTCGGCACCCTTGTCGAGTCGCTCATAATCAGGATATTCAAAGCCTATAGCATCAAGCACTCTGTTTAGCCTTCGTTTTGGCCGGGTGCCGAAGGCTGCTGTCATCAATTGATCCTCCTTTTTAGAATAGTTCCCAAGAATTTCAGTGCACATTACTTTGATTGTTTCGAGCCATTCTTGGCAGGGTGCTTGAAATATTTCTTGAACTTATAGTGGTAGGGCAGTCGGACAAGCTCCCCCTCTTTCTTCTCTTTTTCAAGCTTCGGCATAACCCATTCCTTCATAGTTGGAAATATTTTGTAAGCCAATGCGCTCTGCGATAATCCTAAATTCAGCCAACGCAGTTTGGGTTGGACCTTCTGGTGTCATATTGCATTGGGGTCTGGTTTCTCCGAAGATCAGTTCAAGCGGACTCTGGACTAGCTTCTCCTTGTCATCATCAACTTCGACGTAGAACCATTCCGATTTCCAGCCTGCCGGCCACTTGCTTCGGTAGCTGATCACAGAAAATTTTGTAGTTTTCCGATAGGCAAAATTGTAACAACCAAAATTTTCATGTAGCCCATCCTTTCTGGTCTTGGTTTGGTAATGTAGCTCGTGCACCCGGCAGAAACCTTCGGCAAATGGTTCCACCCCTGGCTTCAGAGAGCCCAAATATAAACACTAAGCCTAACAATAGCGTTAGGAGTTAGTTGATGAAAGTGGATCCCAAACTTCTTTAGCACATCGGCAATCATCCTGTTCAAAGGAAATCTCAAACCAGCTTTGAGGAAACTCTTGAAAATCACTATTTCATCTTTCTGTGGCTTCGGAGTAGTTTCTTTTCCACCGAAGCGAATCAGCTCTTTTTTATCTTCGCTAAAGTAGTCCGACTTCACCATCTTAGGAAAATCAGCTTTGGAGATGCTCGACTTTCCGAAGTCCAGGTGGCTAGGCTTGCTCGGCACTGCGATGTTGTAATCATCTTCAGAATCGGTCTCTTCAATATCTGCTTGCTCTGCTTCAGCAGCAGGGACGTCTTCCGGTGTCATCAACCCAGATCGCTTCATTGCTTCCGAGATAGGAACAGTTTCTACAGCTTCGGTTTCGTCTCCCTCGCGATCGACTCTTGCAGTAGAGCGAACTCTGGCCATTTGATTATGACTTACTTGAAATTTTTTGAATTGGCTTTTTTGTCTTTTTCGAAGCTCTTACACTTGCGCCGAAGCAGATTTTGTATGAGCGCAATGATCAAGCTTCGGCTATGACTAAAAATTTGGCAGCAAAACAGTACAATAGCAATGAATGTTACGGTAACTTCACACCTACCCGTCTATTTATATAGTGCTGCAGGTGGGAAGGTGAATCGGCAAGGTCTCCAACACCGAACAAACAGTCACCTGCGCTCACTGAATGGTGGGCCACATAGCTCGAGAAGGTGAATCGCTGGCAAGAGTGTAATCGGTGCAAGATGGGTCGCGCGTCCGACGATTATTTTAATCGTTTCTCGCCAACGAGCTCAGGGAAGGTGTTTTTTGGATCTTCGGCATCCCGAAGCTTAGAAGATTTTTCACGGATCAAGCTCGTTACGAAAAACGATCTAGCGTCGCGAAGGGGCTACTGTTGGGGGTATGCTTCGTAGCCGAAGATCCTAAAGAAATAAACACCTTCGGCAGATCCTCTCCAAAACAGCGCCGAAGATATCAACTATAAAGCTTCGGTACAGTGACATGTCTCAAGACGAAGGGGTGAACCGACTTAAAGATGAAATGACTTAAAGACCCATGATATTCTGTGTCATTATTATAGTTCATTGTAAAGGGTATAAATGTAATTATATACAGGCTGTGAACTGTGCCTATAAATAGGTGAACAGTACCCCTGTACTGTTCACGTGCTCTCCTATAATCACGCATTGGGCATTTGTTTTTGCTTCACGCTGGTATTTTTGCTTTCCTTCGAGCCGAAGGTACATTTGTAATTTGTTATCATTTTTACAATAATGAAATAGAAATGAGTTAATAATAATAATCATGTATTTAAATTATTTTACATATTTTTTTATCCTTCCTCATTATTTGTTGTGTTTATGAAGGTATAACCTTCATAACATTCGTCCGGAATCCATTATATCCTGAGGAAAATAATGCTTCGAAGGACGAAGGACTATAACATTTAACAATTTTTATGTTGTCTTGTTCTTGATTCATAGCATTTGAGAAAAGTCCTCAACACGGAGCGAACGAATGCGTGAGCCATGCATGCATGTATTTAATGTGCTCTGTATCTATAGTTCCACATCGTACGGTAGATCGTCAAATCTCGTGAATGGTTTTAATTCGTTGTATGCGGGTACAGAGCAATCTCTTTTTGCAAGCTACCTCCTCCGCAGTGGTTGTGAGTTGCATGCCCCAACGCTCAAATGAAGTGTTCTTCAGTAGCCGGAAGATAGTGCATGCATGCAAAGATAACAGCTAGCAGCGCCAAGAACTGGTTACTTTGCAGGTTGCTTTGCCTGCATCAGGATTCAGGATCATGATCGAAATCCAACTACAGCTAGCTAGTTATTAGGATACGAGCTACCAGTTTGCTTCATCCATTCATCGCGGAAAAACCGATCGATCCAAACGACAAAAAATAGCAAGAGCGAGCGACTACACACCAGAATAAGCTAGGTCTAGCTCGGTGTCTTCTTCACCGATGAAACACTCAAACACACACACACACACAAACGCACACAACCAAGGCACGTATTACGTCGTAGCCATGCATGAAAGCAACAGCAGCAGCCAAGAATGTACCGTGCTCCGGAGCACACACTCCAGTTTACCATGCACGTACGTACACATGCTCGATCTCTACGCCTTCCCCTCGTTGGCCATCCTGAAGGCGGCCGCCTGCGCCGCGGCCGCGCCGTCGGACCCGCCCGCCGCCGCCGCCGCCGCCGCGGCGAACGTGTCGCGCACCTGCTCCGTCGTGTAGGGGAAGCCCGAACGGGTCATGGAGTTGAGCAGCGCGGCGGCGCCCTCGCGCAGCAGCGCGCCCGCGCCGTCCGACCGCGTGTTCGCCAGCGCGTCCTGGATGCTCACGTCCGTCCCGCCTACCCTGCCAGCCGCGCCGAAGAAGTGGCCCATCGTCCCCATCGACGACGACGTGCCCGGGAACCGCCCGCCGATCGCCGACCAGATCTCCATCGGGTGCGACCTCCAGTAGCTGCTCGGTGGTCACGTCACGATGAAGAGTAGACGACAGAGCAACTTTTGGTCAGTGGCTGCATGCATGGCGAGTTGGCCACACCGACGTACGCGTCATGAATCATGATGTATGACTATGAGCAGTGGCTTACTCGCAGGAGCCCGGGAGAGAGCCGAAGCTGTGGGGGTCGAACGGCGTCGGCGACGAGGTCCCTATGCCGCCGTGCGAGGGGGCGTCGCCGTACGCCGGCGTCGGGGAGCTCCCGTAGGCGCCGCCACCATGGGCCGGCGAGGGAGACCCGCCTCCGTAGGCGCCACCGCTGCCGGGAGTGGACGGAGACCCACCGTACGCGCCGCCGCCGTGGGACGGGGAGCCACCGTAGCCGCCACCGGTGGACGGGGCTGTCGGCGAGGACCCGGAGCCGCCGTGAGACGGGGAGCCGCCGGTGGAGGGCGACGTCGGCGTGGACCCGGAGCCGCCGTGGGACGGGGAAGGCAGCGTTGTCCCTCCGTGAGACGGCGATGGCAAGTCCCCACCGCTGCCGCCGTGGGACGGGGAAGGCAGTGTTGTCCCTCCGTGCGACGGCGACGGCAAGTCCCCACCGCCGCCGCCGCCGCCGTGGGACGGCGTCCCGGTGGAGCCTCCGTGCGAGTGCGACGGCGTCACGGGAGTGATGCCGCCGCCGTGGCTGCCGCTGCCGATTCCCGGGAACGAGCGCGGGTCCATCCCCGGCACGCAGTCCGGCTTCTTCACGTCGTCGCCTGCATGCGCCGACGCCATCTCAAAGGTAAAAAATAAAATAAAATGCAAGCTTGCTCGCCACGGCGCCGCCCTCATGGGACATCGGCATTGGTGCTTGTTTCATCTGGAGTGGGCAGAGCTCAAGAAGATGTACTATACCTTGGCTAGCCTTCTCCGCGGGGCTGGCCCTGGACTCCACCACGGCCACGAATGCCTGCGCGGCCAACGCCGCGAGCACGAAGCTCGCGAGGAGATCTCTGCCCGTCCTCCGCGCCTCCATAGCAGCTGCTGCCTCTGCTCGCTTGCTCCTCCTCCTGTCCTCTGCTGTGGAGCGAGCGGCGGTGTGTGCTACTGCTTGGAACGGAGGGGCGAGATGAGATAAATGAGCTGAGCAGGCGCGTATATAAAGCGGGAGCAGAAGCTACCAGACTCTGGCGCCACGGAGTATTGAAGGCGAGCGTCGTGAATTCATGGGTGTCGCAGATGACGCAGCGGGGTGGTTGGCGGAGGAATTCAATGCGCGCATATGAACGTATGTGTATCGAGCAATTCATCATCCGACTGAATGATCCGAGTAGGAAACTAGGAATAGGCCAGGCGTGCGCTTGCCTCCGCGCGCGGACTGCTGGAGTGGAGTGCTGGAGGGGAGGAGACTGGTGCATGCGCTCTGGGCTGTTTCAAGCCCATCTCCTGTCGGAAGAGAAGCAGGATGTATCGGAGGAAGTGAACTGAAATAGCTCAAGCAGTTTGAATGTGTCTTTTCAATGTGCCTTTAATCCGAAACAGTTTCTACGATATGTTTGGTTCAATTTTTTTAAGTACCTTTTTTTAGAATCTAGTTGACTTAGCTTTTTTCTGATAAGCTTTTCTAAAAATCTGTATGTGAGGAAAAGTTTAGTATCGTGTAGATTACGTGCGAAGAAAGATAAAAGACTTTATATGGTTTAAGATGTATAAAGTGACGGTTTCTTACTATCGTAACAACTTAGTCAATACAATGTTCACATTGATTTTGTATAATTTCGACCAAAACGATTTTTATAGAAACAGACTGAAAAACTATGCCTAGAAGCTAGAAAACGGTCAAATAAACATAGCTTATGGCTCCTCCGTCCATCCATGATTCATTTTATTATACGGCTCCACCACCAGCAACCCACCTGACCCATCCTTTTATCTTGCGTGGAGTGATGCTTTGCTCTCCATTCATGATTCATTTTATTACCGCTCCACCACCACCCACCCACCCATCCATTGCTCTTGCGTGGAAAGTTTTCAAATATTTGATATTTTGAACATGATCTCATATACCAAGGAGCTGTTAAATATGGTTGTTCTTTCCTATAATACACCTAATAAATAGGTTCAAGTTCCAAATCAAACACAAGATGTTAGCTTAGATGGTTGCAACACTGGTCGTCATTACACTAGGTCTCGAGGTCGAATTCTTATTCTGCCCGCGCGATTACAATTTCGTTTGGCGCCACCAGGTTTGACGTTCCGGCTATTGTTCTACCGCTAAAATGGATTAGCACTCCAAGTATAAATAAGCTCACACCGTACAAAATGTACCAGTAAGTTTTGCAAGCCTACCAAACATGGAGTTAAACATAAGAGTGCTGATGGTGATGCCAGGGGAGGACGGCAGTAAGTTTTGCAAGCCTACCAAACATGGAGTTAAACATTAGAGTGCTGATGGTGATGCCAGGGAAGGACGGCTGCAACCAAGAGCGAGACACATAGCTCATCCAACATCGCCGAAGGCTCTACTTGTCTCTCTTCAGTGGAGTGAATTAAATTGAATTGGTTTAAGTGAGTATTACTCTTTTGAGTTCTAGATATTGGTTTTTTTGATGTCGTCATCAGATGGATAGATATTGAGATTCTTTTTGAGAAAATATAATAAGATCAGAACATTTTCTAGCTCTGCTACTGCTCCTTTAAGCATGGTGTACAACAGCGCCATGCACTGATGCGCCTTACAAAAGGTGGATGCTCGACTGTTTCATATGTGTCATTTTTTTCCAGAACCATTCAGAGTTTGCTGGTCTGTTCATGTGTGTTGCTTCAATAGCCCATATACTCTATACTAGAGATTGTAGTGATCAGTTCCGACTTCTACTATCATCAAAACTATGAAAAATTGATTATTACAGGTCCAATTACATCGAAATTTATTATGTGCTTCATCAAAATGTAATTTTCGAGCTGCTGATGCTTCTTGATCAACTCTAAGTAAAAGGCTTGTATATCCTCCTTCTATCAATGGAGAAATCATAGCTAGAAAATTGTATTATCATCGCCTTGACCATTTTCACTAGTAGCCAACAATGCTATGTGTGGTGTCTGCTTTTATGTACGACTACTGTTAATAATTTGCACTTATAAAAATGATCAACCCGTAGATGAACAAAAATGGTATCAAAGAAATAGATGATTATACTATGTTTTCTGCTGCTCATCGGCTCTCTGATCACCCATCGGTGGAGAATCTTCAGATGCAAAAGGGAGTATAAGAGATTGTACCCGCTGATCGTTGGCTTCGTGTTCCTCGATTGTTGCGGTGTTTTCATGTGCAGAAGCAAACCCGAATTGTCTTCCCATGTCCTCTTCTCCTACCATGTCCTTGTGCCTTCTTCCTGCCATGGTAGTCTCGGTTTCTAAACGATGGGATTTATGGTGCTAGATGATTGTCTTAAAACATACATAGAAATTGCTATACTCTGGCTGAGAATAGATCACGTTTGTCTCAGACAGTGAAGAGACGGATCGTTGTGAAGCGACACATGATAGCAGGGAGAGTCAATGATCAGTGGCGGCCGCAGTACGTGATTCGCGATTATAGATGACAAAAAAAGTCAGCGTCCGTAAGCCGAGCGCCCGAGCCGGAGCAAAAGAATCGGTCGTTTTGAGCCGAGATGAAGGCTCCATGTTTTGTTTCTTGGAGATTTGTGGGCGGACATGTGTCATCCATCTAAAGGCAGCTGCATAGATGTTGGCCTACAGCCGGCGGTAGCTATTTTTTTCCAATCCTAAGATCACTTTTAGCCCCTAAGCATAGTAGAGTTGTTTATTATTATCTTTCCTATTGCATTTATATGTATGAGATACAACTAATTATGAGGTATGACTTTACCATCGTTTTTGTCCCATAATCTGCAGATCGTAGATCTAGTAAGAGCCTACAATGAGGAGGTAAAATGGCGTGAGCAAGGGTATGTCCCTGCAACCGTCGAGGAACACTTGTAGGTCTCAGCAAGAAGTGGTGGCTGCCACCTCCTGTCCTGCACATCGTTTGTTGGAATGGGAGATGTGACGAATCAAAAAGCTTTTGAATCGGTATGCAGTGTGCCTAAAATAGTGAAGGCACTCTGCATTATCCTCAGGCTTTCTGACAACCTCAAGTCATATGAGGTGATAAATTATATAATTTGGTTTTGCATCCTATATTATGAGCTCATTAATTGTTTCAGACTTTCACCTGTAACAACATCAAAAAGAAGAATAACCAAGCAAGCAATTGCGTGTATTGTGCCTGCGGTGAGAGAAAATGAGCTCGCATGTTGCTTCGACGATGGAAAGCTCGCAATTGCGTGTATTGTGTATATGTAGATTTATATGGGAGAGGTACAATTTCATGAGAAATTACAATCACGCCCACGAAGTTTACAAGTATGATTTACAAGTTATATATGGGCATATCATCTTTTCATCTTCTTTCTTGTTGCACAAGACTTTTGGTTCCTCTTCCTGTTTGTTTCGTGGATAAGAGTCTTAGATGACGAAGTAGCTGGCTGCGAAGGCGTACTTCGCAGCTTCAATATACGTGTGAAGGTCCACAGCTTCACCTTTTTGGTCTAAACACTGCTCCTGACAAAGATTTGTAACACACCTTCTCAAGCCGAAGGTTTGGTGATTTGATGATCTTCGGCAAGATAGGCCCACAACACACCTCATTATTCATACTCAACAGACCAGGCCTGACAATGTATATGCTCATATATGTGGATGACATAATCATCGTTAGTTTAAGACCTCAAGCTACAAATAGGCCGATATAAGAGTTTCCGAAGAATTTGCAGTGAAGGACCTTCGACCATCAAATTTCTTCTTAGGTATTGAGGTGGGAAGCAGGGTTTACTCTATCGATAGGGAAAAAATATCGAAGGTTCGTGATAAACAGGATTATCGAATTTCTATCGGCGATAAGTAAGTTTTTTCGGCACAAATTTGAAAAAAATGCCAGATTATCAAGAATATCATGTAGATTGTATCTAGACATTAAACAAAATAAAACAACACATTAGCACCTTCATAATTCACACATTCATAGTTCATTCATAGTTCACAGTTTAACAAATTTATAGTTCACAATTTTACACATTCATAGTTCACACATTAGCACATTATATAGTATAGCATACAAGCACATGAATCAAAAGTCCAAAATAAGGCAATGACATGTGCTGAAAATATGACAATGAAATCCTCCATAGTCCTTAGAGAGGCTTTGATCACTTGTCACTGTAAATGTCAACATGTTTATAGTCAGTCGCTAAATTGTAATTCAATGTTCATATACAAGGACCAGATGTTTGTCTAACCTTATAAAGTTCCTTCACATGGACTTTCTTTAGCCTCGTTGATCTTGGACGAAGTGGAGGATTTGGAGCTGCTTGCTCATGCATAACACCTACAAACATAAATACAAGTCTCAGCATGTTTTCTATCTACCTTTTGTAATTCAATATGTTATAATTCAATGTAAATGGAAAACCCACTCACCATCCCTTGATCCATCACCACTAGCTCCAACATCACATGCTCCACCACCACTAGGTCCTCCAAATTCCCATTCGTCACCAAACTCATCACCTACTTTGAGACCATAAAGATTACAATAGTTATATGTTGTTAAAATTAGCAAAGAACTTGAAAGTTCATTCCTCACATAGAACTTATCATTACCTGTGCCATCATCTGAACTGCTATCACATAATTCAACATGTATTGGGCTACCTTCTGAAGAATCTGACTCAACATCGTCCTCAATATCCACAAGTCCTGCCTTTCTTTTATTCTTACCATCTCTTGTATTAAAATCAAGCTTCCTCTTCAATGTAGTCACTTCTCCATCCATTCCTAACTCATCCATGAGAACTATAGATGTGATTGGGGGAATCAAGCTCATTGTCATCATACTCATCAAGAATGGGTGAAGACTCACTCCTTGAGTTGCACAACCAGTCCATGATTGGGTTACCTTCATCATACATAGCAACATCTATCATGACACTATATGGATCTAACTCAGTATCTTTGAAGACTTGCATTTCTTGAAGACTTTGCATGTCATTCTCGAAATATTGGATGTGTAATTTGAAATTGTAGTGGACATAAATCAACTTGTGGAGCTTCTCATAACCCAAACGATTTCTCAGTTTGGCATGGACCAATGCAAATGTGCTCCAGTTTCGCTCGCACCCACTAGAGGATAGCCATTGTGAAACAATCCGACGAGCAAGCATTTGTAGTTCTTTGTGCTCTCCTCCATATGAACTTCAACATTCAGCTACAAAAAATGAACACGAACCATTTAATAAGAGTACTAAAAATTGCAAGGCCACTACCAAAGAGGCATAATAATGAGTCAAGTAAATACCTGCACTCATCCGTCCATTAGTTGCTGAACGTTCGGCTTCCTCCCCAGCAAATAATCCTCTTTTTTCACAGAAAAAAGCATATTGCTCAATTGCTACAAATGCAATCTTAGATGAGCTTGCAAGCTTCTTAAGAGCCAATGTAACTGTATGTCTAGTAGATTGTTTTCTCGCAAGCTTCGTCATATATAATGTTTTAGGATCAAGTGCACCATCTAGAGAAAGAAGCAAGATTATTATTAGAAACAAACTCAACAAAAAAGAACAATTCTCATTTCTTCTCTACCTACAACAATGAGAGTATCATCAAGTATATATTTTAGTCTCTTCTTCATCACTCCAACTATTCTATCGAGAAGATCTTTCTCTTGACTTAAATTACCACGTATTTGAGCCATGACGGTCATCATCTTTGGAAGAAATCCAGCTATAGTTGCATTTTTTGTTGATCAGCATAGCGAAGCACAATATAAATTGGTGTGACAGCTTTCAACACCAGTTCCATGTCACTCCACCATCTTCTATTTGACAAAAAATCATAAGTAAATGCATGATCTGCTTCATCTTTCCATGTGTTGTTTTTCCAATCATCAGACACCATCCATTGCATAAACTTATCTTGTCTATCCCAGAAACTCTGAAGGAAGATAAAGACGGTGCCAAACCTAGTGGCATTCCACCTAATCAACTCTCCACCAATTTTCTCCCTTATCTTTACTACTCTATATGCCTCTAACGAGGGCGTCCACATGTTTCACCGTGCCCCCGCCAGAGCGCATACCACGCCTGCGATTGAGATTGCCTTGCCCTGCTCGCGTCCGCCGCCACGACCGCCGCGTCATCCCCGCCCATCCCCTCCGGTCATCCCGCCTCCCCCACGCCGCACACAGCCCGCCATCCACTCTCCTGCCCCATCCCCGCCGCCGTCATACGTGCCCCGCTCGCCCGAGATCCACTGCAACAAATGATGTCTCCCCCGCGATACCGCGCCCCTGCCTCGGTGCACCCCCTCACCCTCGTCCTCGGAGCCATCGTCTTCCCCCCGTCCTCGGAGCAGCATACACCATCGCGTCCTCGAGCTCCACCGAGATCTCTCTCCATGATAGGCTTCACCATGCCCCCACCCTTCCCCACCGCAACTCGCAGCGCGCTTCCCCATCGTGTCCACGCCATTTCCGCCCGCCGTCCACGCCATTCCCCACCACAGTGCGACGCCATTCCCGCCCTCCGTCCAAGCCCTTCCCCACTTCCCTGCTGGAGACCGCGCCCTTCCCCACCGGATCCGGTAGCGCACATCCACTTCCCCACCGTTGTCCGCGCCCCTCGCCCCGGGATCCGGCAGCATGCTTCCCCACCGTGTCCATCGCCCGTCCTTCACCCTGCACGTCGTGACCGGACTGCCGCGCCCTCGCCCAATAGCTCCCCACCATGACGCCCTCCTAGCCCGCTCGGGATCCTCAGCGCCCCCATCCCCCCGCTCCCACTAGCCTCGAACTGCGACTGCCGCTCCCCTCACCGTCCTCCTTGCTTGCTCTCCTGTTCCCCTAGCCACGCAGGAACTCCCAGGCTTCCAGCCCTATCGAACCCCGCTCCCCCATCAACCAGTCCAGCAGCTTCGGCAGCCACCGTGGAGGTAGAGGCGGCGACCAGCAAGAGCGACATGCGCACCTCAGGCCAGCCTCTTCTCTCAACCAACCGCGGGTAAATTACTGCCCTCGTTGTTTCTAATTGCCCTCTGCCTCTACGCATATGATTGGTTTGATCTCGCCCTAGGGGATGATATGGTTTTGATGAGAATTTAGGATCTCAATTGTAGCTTTAGAAAGCCCAGCAATGGCCACGGAGGACACCAGAGGTTGGGCAGCACGACACCACCAGTTTTCAGCCTGCACTCACGCATGGTTAACCACCTTATTTTTTCTTCTTTATTTCTTTTCAGGGAAACAATTAAAGGGGTTTAACTTTCAATTTGGTAGTATATAAATATTAATGGGTTGCGGGTATGATTTTCTTATCCCTTTTTACCTCCAGCTTGTGGCAGAAGCTATATAGAAGAAATTACCTTTTGCTTTCTACTTACATGACATCTATTAAATATAAAAATTTGTACAACAATTTCATGCTAGGAGAAGCTCAGCTCCTCCAAACTTGGATGAACAAAAATGTAATCATGTATCTTAATATACTATAATTGTGTTAATCTCTACTACTATAATTGTGTTCCATTGTATTCAGAGCTAGCATTCATTCCTCGGGTCGCTGCTCAAATGAAAGGGCGCGTGTATTAGGGGATGATAATCACATTGTTTATCATAATGAAACTATGATCTTCTTTTTTTGTCAAAGATGATTTGGGCTTCTATGAGCTTCAAACATGGATGGACTGCATTCGACCAGTTAACTGTTTCTCAGCAGGGAAAAAAAGAATGCTTACCTATCCCACAAAGATTTGGTTAGTTACTTCATGCTTTCTCTATTCCTCTCTTAATACTTAGCTCTATTTGATTGATCTGTGCTATACTGCTATGTGCTATTTTTTATTTTTGTATCTCAACTTAATCTTTGAGAACTGCATGTACCACTATTTCTGTATACTTAGCTCTATTTTTATTCAGGTCAACAGCTGGCAGCACTTGCCGCAACACAAAACTTTTGCCTGACTGTTTCTACATAAATAGGTTCTGTCATACAAGCAACTTTGGTCTAAATGGGCCATGCCTGACTGTTTCTACATAAATAGGTTTTATCATACAAGCAACTTTGGTCTAAATGGGCCAATTTCCTGCCCAGCGCCACCCTCTGCCTCGACACCCCCTAGCTGCCCTCTGCCTCGACGCCCCGTGCCGATGCCCCAGCTACTGAAGTCATCCTCAGAAGGACGTATTCGAAAACCTGCACCAAATGCTTTCATCTCGGTTCCTACTCGAGATTTATGCCACCAAGTAGTGAACCTTAGCGTACTTTTATGTGAGTGTTCTATGACTAAGTTTGGGTTTAATTGTTTCAACGCAAGCTTTAGTAGTTATGTTTTGCATCTCACATGGATATGTAAGGATTCATATGTATTGTACGCTATCGATGAAGGTAAACCTTGCTTAACCAAACCAAATCCAAGTAAGTAACTCCACATTTTTAAACTTTACAATTCTTCCGATCTGAACCTTTACCTGAACTATGAACTACTGATTACTATAGAAAACGAGTCATCTAATGTTTTCTTACATTCTCCTTGACTATGGGCCCTGAGTATTACATCTCTCAGGTGAGTCTCTAACTTTGAACTTTTTATCATGATTGATTGTTATAGGGCTATCGTTTATTGTACACATCTTATCTATCATTGCACATTTCAGAAAGTTTCTGAACTGTATTTATAATCTTGCCAATAATAAATTCATAATCCCTGCAAAATGTTGACCAAAATGATTCCCTCAACATGGCCAGAATTGAGTAACAGAAAGCTGATGAACGGACACTACAACTTCCTGAGAAACACAAGGTACACACATCCTTCCTTTTCTTTTTGATACCATTGAGTTTTCTTTTAGTTCATCCACCGAACTTAATATGGGTTCCAATTCTCAAACAGAAATATGAGAATGCTTTGAACAAAATCCTGCAGTTAGAATGGTGTGAAAATCAGGAACAAGGTTGATCATGTTTGTTACTCCCCGTTCCAAATTATAAGACGTTTTGGTATTTCTAGATAATATGCTCGGCTTATAATGTTGACATCATAGATCAGGTATCCAAGCCCTCTTATAAAACTTGTAGCCCTTACTATATAAAACTTGGTGTCTTTGCTATGTGTAGTAAGTTGTGTCCAACTTCTTAATTCTTGCTATATGTTGTGAGCATGGGTGACACGATCACAGGACAGTTGAGGTAATTTTTGTCCTTACTACCTAGATGTTGTAGAGTGTCCAACCTGAATATTTAATTTTTATGTGATCATTATGCTCTAACATTTTATTAAATATTTGTGAGTCACGTGGCGGTAGTGACATATAGATGTGAACAACGTACGAGGCAAGTGTGAACGGTTGGGATAATCACAATCCAAATTTATTGTTTCACTTAATGTCTTGGAAATAGGTGAAATTTGGTCAGGATCGAAAGAAGTTGTAATAAAGGCTTGACCTTGAGAAGCCAGGGAGAAAGGAGAGTCCATTGCAACCAAGCTTGTAGGAGTCTGAGTTCGTCCAAGTCAACACCCGCAACGTAGGTATGTTGGAGGAGCATTGCAGGGTCAGTATCAAACTATCACTAATGCTAATGCAATGCAAACATCCTGCTTATTATGCTGTGACTGCTGGCTAGAGCAAGCCAGAGTATATTAATTGGTGGTACAATAGAGCAAGCCAGAGTATGCTGTGACTACTGGCTAGAGCAAGCCAGAGATTTATTTTTTTGTACTTTGTTTACTGAGGTCCTTAAATTACTACTGTATAACATTGTCATTTCCATATATAGAGCTTGAAGTGAGGAGGAGTGTGGTTTCCTATACGTGACAATGAGATATTGGCTCCCATATTTACTCCACCATCAGTTGTTGAAGTTGATGTTGAGGCAAACTTGCCCAGCAGGAGTTAAAAGATGTCCATATTCATGCATATACTGCTGAAGAAACAAAAGAAGCATTTTATGTAGCTCGAATGTTCTTTCTTCTTCCCCTAAGCAGGATGCTTTGTAGGTACTGTGTCCCGGTTTCAGTTAACTTTACATTTATTTTGTTTGTCAAGTTCTGTACCATCCTGAGGTGATTAGATATTTGAACACATGAGATTGTTTCTATGGATCTTTTGTATTAAAAGGTATTTCTACATAAGATGTGCCATTTATCCACATTTAAACTTGCTAACATGAACAATGTTTTGTGTTAGGTTCGGTATATTTAACCCTGCAATAGTTTATGATCACTTGGGGGAGATATATACCCTGCTCTTGATTTTTCGAAGTTTTATATTTTGTATTTTTCTCTACATAAAGGTGAGTTATGTTAAAAATAGATTTGCTTCCTTGTATCATTAGCCATTTGGCCAATAAACTACAACTACGCTCATGACCATGATGTTAACTAACATGTACGCCTACGCAGGCATGATCACCGGGCATTAACTCAAGTGATGGAGGTGTTCTAGCTGCTGTGCATGGCAGACCTAGGCCTGCTCTCATGCTCTTCATGGCGCGCGCCCCATCTTCTGCATGCCCTGGGTCAACATCATGGCCACCAGTACCATCATCCTGGGCACAAATGGTTCAGAGAACTGGTAAAACCAAAACACTTAAACGCCAAACCAGTAAAACCAGCGAAGTAGCTGAGCAAAAGTATTATAATGCAACGTGGGTTCTCAGGCTGGCAGCAGTCTCATTTCTTGAACGAGCACTGCTTCAAATGCTAAAGGCCAGCTCAGGATCATGCCACAGTTATCTTGTGAGCTACTGAGCTACTGCACAGATAGACTAGATGTCATCTTCAAGGGTTGCTTTCTTCTTGAGATTGTACCTGCATTTGATTCTCTTTTGTAGCTTTGTACCATCAGCCACCATAAGGATTGGACTTTAGGTTATGCTATTCTGATTGTGTAACGAACTTTAGAGTTCCAACAAAGCATGTGCAAACTAATGCTATATAGTAGAGATTGGTTGTTGACATAATTTGTGATATATTGAAGCTGATGAATATATATGTTGGTCATTGTCATGTAATCGTTGTGCACAAACATTTTGTAAAATATTTCGTGTGCCGTTGCAACACACGGACACATAACTAGTCATAGCATGAAGCCTGCAAGTAAAAAATAGAGTTTAAACACAAATACAGAAGTATTGAATATATGTTTATCATGTATATTTACCTATTATGGTTATAGAAGAATCTACAAATTCTTTTTGCATTGACCACTACTTCAGAGACCTCAGAAAAGCGACTTATATCTTTCAGCATAAAATTAATTGTATGAGCTGCACATGGTTGCCATGTAATGTGCGTATACCGAGTGATGAGCTGTCGACATGCCTTCTTATAGTTGGACCCATTATCTGTAACAATTTGAATGTCATTCTTCACCCCAATCTCATCAACAACCACCTCTCTAATACAATCATAAATGAATTCTGCATTTTGAATACGACCAGTTGCATTTATAGACTTGTGGAGAAACATCCCTTCATTGCAATATACCATGAAATTAATAATGCGCATCATGGTAGGACCTAAAACATCATGTATATAAATATAATCTCACAAATAATATGTTTACTAAACTCGAAGAAAATGTTAGCATATGAGAATTCATCATGTTTTACCTGTCCATGAATCATACATGACAGTAACTGTCACACCCGGTTTTGAAGGTAAACCGAATGCGAACCATGTATGTGCCAGGATCAGAACTCACGTACATAGCGATTACATAAATGACTCATCATAGAACAATGCTTCGAATAACAATAAAGAGTAAGTAATAATATTAAAGACTAGAGTCATTTACATAATATGAATCAAAGTGCACAAAATAGAAACATAGCCAACGTAAATAAACCCACCACAGGCAGCTGACTGGGGGAGGTCGCTAGCCTAATCCTCGAACTCATCGAAGTCCTGGAACTCCTGGAGATCCGCCTCAACGCCTTCTTCTTTACCTGAGCATAGATTGCAACAAAGCCAACCTGGTGTTTTGTGAAAGCAAGGGCGAGTACACATCAACATACTCAGCAAATGTCCCATTTGGCTGAGGTGGACTAGCTTTATGGGGGGTTAAGCTCAAGCAGTTGCTTTTAGTTGGTCATGTATTTATTATTAGTGGATAGCAATAACCAACCCGTGAATCATTTCCTCATCGAGGAAACATCATTATCATCATCGAACCAAAACCATTAATAAAACCATTGAATCTCAGATCATCTGTATCTCTAATCAAAGAGGACCCCAAGGCCGCTCTAAAACGTGAGCACGACCGATATATCAGTTTCATACCCTCTGCAGAGGTCACACACTTTACCCACGAGTCATGATTCCCTTTCTTCTCGGGGAGAGCTAATCCCCATTGACCACTACCTAGGTGGCCTGGTAGGGTATCACTACGTAGCCTTTATAAAGACTCCCCTGGTGCATAGCTGCTCGTTAGGTTTCGCCAGTCGTACAAATGCAGTACACCTCCCCAAGGTGGGTGACTAACAAAACCAAATCGAATGAACCTCTACACCCCACCTTAGCAGAGCGAGCACTACGCCTCGGCCCCCATTGACGGCACTCCGGCAAAGCCAACTATACCCCCAGGTTCATCTAATTAATCAGCTAAGGGTGTCCCATTCCACCCTCATGGATGCAATGTTATCCCGGGTGGTCACTCCATGAACAGGTCCTGACGGAGAGGTACTCAGGGAAAAGGCCCGAGCCCCCCAAATATCACAATATCATCATCGAGATAACATTATCGTATCATAAATATTCACATCATGTTCATTGATTAAAGTTGTCGGCGTTTCGAGACCGGGGGGGGGTCCCTGGGCCGACGAGTGAAATGTCGCCGCGTGCCCCAGCCCAGATGGGTCAGCGCGAGACGGAGCGCGAAGGGGGGAAGAAAGGGCAACCGGAGCGAGAGAGGGAGGTGGAAATCCCGCGGCCTTCGTGTTCTTGTCCCGCGCCCAGGTCGGGTGCGCTTGCAGTAGGGGGTTACAAGCGTCCACGCGGGAGAGGGAGCGAGCGGCCACACACGAGCGCCTGTCCCGTCCTCTTCCCCGCGCGGCCAACCCTCTGTAAGAGGGCCCTGGTCCTTCCTTTTATAGGCGTAAGGAGAGGATCCAGGTGTACATTGGGGGGTGTAGCAGAGTGCTAACGTGTCTAGCGGAGGAGAGCTAGCGCCCTAAGTACATGCCATCGTGGCAGCCGGAGAGGTTTTGGCACCCGGTTCGTGTGGTGTCGTGACCGTCGGAGGAGCGCTGAAGCTTGGCGGAAGGACAACTGTCGGAGCTGTCGAGTCCTTGCTGACATCCTTTTGCTTCCGTAAGGGGGCTGAGAACCGCCGTCGTCATAGAGCGTGCGGGGCACCATCATTGCTTGTCTGGCGGAGCGAGCCAGATGGGACGCCGGTCTTGTTTCCCGTAGCCTGAGTCAGCTTGGGGTAGGGTAATGATGGCGCCCCCCGTTGACGTGGTCGGTCCATGCCCTAGGTTGGGCGATGTGGAGGCTCCTCCGAGGTCGAGGTCGAGTCTGTCTTCCGAGGCCGAGTCCGAGCCCCTGGGTCGGGCGAGGCGGAGACTGTCGGCTGAGGCCAGGGCTGAGTCCGAGCCCTGGGGTCGGGCGAAGCGGAGTTCGTCGTCTTCCGGGGCTGAGCCCGAGTCCGAGCCCTGGGTTGGGCGGAGCGGAGTTCGCCGTCTTCCGGGACTGAGCCCGAGTCCGAGCCCTGGGTTGGGCGAAGCGGAGTTCGCCGTCTTCCGGGACTGAGCCCGAGTTCGAGCCCTGGGTCGGGCAGAGCGGAGTTCGCCGTCTTCCGGGGCCGAGCCCGAGTCCGAGCCCTGGGTCGGGCGAAGCGGAGTTTGCTATGGTGTCTGAGGCTGGGCCTGACTGCCTGTCAGCCTCACTCTGTCGAGCGGCGCAGGCGGCGCTGTCCTTTTGTCAGGCCGGTCAGTGAAGCGGCGAAGTGACTGCGGTCACTTCGGCTCTGTCGACTGGAGGACGCGCTTCAGGATAAAGGTGTCAGGCCACCTTTGCATTAAATGCCCCTGCGATTTGGTCGGTTGGCGTGGCGATTCGGCCAGGGTTGCTTCTTGGCGAAGACTGGGCCTCGGGCGAGCCGGAAGTATGTTCGTCGCTAGAGGGGGGCCTCGGGCGAGACGGAGATCCTCCGGGGTCGGCTGCCCTTGCACGAGGCTGGGCTCGGGTGAGGCGTGATCGAGTCCGTCGAATGGACTGGTCCCTGACTTAGTCGCACCCATCAGGCCTTTGCAGCTTTGTGCTGATGAGGGTTAACAGCTGAGAATTAGGAGTCTTGAGGGTACCCCTAATTATGGTCCCCGACAGTAGCCCCCGAGCCTCGAAGGGAGTGTTAACACTCTCTTGGAGGCTTTTGTCGCACTTTTTTGCAAGGGGACCAGCCTTTCTCGGTTGCGTTTTGTTCCGGTGGGTGCGCGCAAGCGCACCCGCCGGGTGTAGCCCCCGAGGCCTCGGAGGAGTGGTTTGACTCCTCAGAGGTCTTAATGCCTCGTGCAATGCTTCAGCTGGTCTGGTCGTTCCCTCATGCGAGCTGGCCGTAGCCCAGGTGCACGGTCGGGTTCCAAGTTCTCGGGCTGGTATGTTGACGCTGTCAACGGTTTGGCCGGAGCCGAGTTTGCGAGAGCAGCCCCTGAGCCTCTGCACAGGGCGAGAGGACAGTCAGGGACAGACTCGACTTTTTTACATACGCCCCTGCGTCGCCTTTCCGCAAGGAGGAGGGGGGGGAGAGCGCCATGTTGCCCTCGGAGGGCGCCGAACATGGTGTCTCCGGTGAGTTGCTGGCGGGTAATCCGAGTGGACGCCCGTGCCCCATTTGCTAGGGGTCGGCTAGAGGCCCAGAGACACGCCCAAAAGTACCTGCGGGTGATCTGCCGGACCCGGTCCCCTGTCGACGGGGTCCGAGGGCTCGATGCCTCCCTCTGATGGGATTCCGTTACAAGATCGTTCCCGCTGGTCTCGGAAATGTCCTAGGGTACCTCGGGAGCATAGCCCGAGCCTTGGTTATGTATCGAACTTACCCATGGTCATCCCTCGCTCTGTGTCTGAGGCGGCTGTGAACCCTTTGAGGGCCAACCTACGAACCTCTGATCAGTAGTGGGCGCGGAGCCCGAGTGGCCTGAGGCAGCCGTTGAACCCTTCCGAGGGGCCGGCCTTCGAACCTCTGACCAGTAGTGGGTGTGGAGCCCACGCGCTCTGAGGCGGCTGTCGAAACCCTCCGAGGGGCCAGCCTTCGAACCCCTGATCAGTAGGGAGGCTCGGAGCCTGTTTCCTTCACGGAGAAGGATCCTTTTCAGGGTATCCCCCTTTCCCGGTCCCTGTTGTAAGAGAGAGAAAGAGGGAAAGGAAAAGGATTCGAAATCGAATGGCGTGGCGTACCTTTTTTGACGCGGTCATTATGGCGAAGGCGAAGCGTCACTCGCTTCCCCTGCCAGAGGCGCCGCCTTTCCTGCCATGGAGTTAATGCGATGGGGCGTGCGGTTCGCGGGGCGGCCGTTGCGCGTGCGCGAGCCGTTCGAGGAACGGAACACGGGCGCGCCGTCTTCACGCCGTGAGAGAGGGTTTTCTCACTGCCCCGGGATGGGACGCAAGCTTGGCTGACGACGTGACCGCTGCTCCCACCCGCCTGCCACCGCCATCACTGCCGGCCCATTTTTGGCCGTATTGACCGTCGCGCCTGGCTGGCACTGCTGGGTCGTACGCAGGGTTGCCTCGAGTCGCGGTACTGGTTCCGCAGTCGGGGAGGCGTGGCAGTGGCGCGAGCGGCGATGCAGTTGCTCGCATGTTGCAACCGGCGCACCGGTTGCGTGACGCGTGGGCGTGGGCCCCCATGCTGGGTGCGTTGGAAGTCGGAGGGGCGCGCCCACTTGGCGTGGTTGCATGCCGCCTGCATGGCTGCCCGCCCTTTCGCCCGCTGGTCTGGGCGAAAGTGGAGGAATGCTCGTAACCGCTGGGCGGTTGCATGCACCGCGCGCGGCGGTTTGGCTTCTTCTGCTCTGGGCCAGTTTCATGACGTGTGGGACCCAGCCCCCGCGCCATAGGGGGAGGACCTTGGAGCGTGTTGGAGAAGACTCTGCCCACGACGACTGGGGACGCAAGTAGGGAGAGTCGCCTTTAAAAGGAGGGTGACCCCCTTGAAAGGCGACCATGTCTTCGCACTCCCTTATGCATCGTGTCTTTCCACCTTCCGAGCCCCTGGATGGGGGACACCCGCAGTCCTTCCGCCTTGTCGTTGGAGGAACTCAACTCCGTGGGAGTTGGTACCTTTCAGCCATCGTTCGACTTCAAGGATTTTCATCATGCAGCCCGGCTGCACCCCTCCACCGGTGGTCACCCAAGACGGTGACATCCAGTTCGATGGCGGGGGAAAGCAAGCCGGGCTGCGGCCTTTGCCCCTCCCTCAGCCTCAAGGATTTTCATCATCAGTGCTGGGGAGGGGAGTGTGCCGAGTTGGGGTCGTCCCCTGCGTGGGCGGTGGCCCGCTCCTTCCCTCAGTGATCGGGGGGAAGGGCGTTCGCCGTTCGTGGCGCTGGCAGCTGCCGCGTGCCTGGCTCTCGGACCCGAGTGGCTTCGGAGCCGCTCCCGGCGCCGCCTTCCGCCACGGCAGCTGGAAGAGGTTCTTCCGCCGACGAGATAGCCGGGGCCGCCCACGGACCGACCTCCAACTCTATGGCCTTCTGCCTGTCCTTGCCTCACGAGTTTGGGCACGGGCGAGGGCCTCATGGCAGCAGCATCCGCCCTGAGGTCATCGCTGCTGCTGTTCGGCCCCCCGGGGCAGAAGTCGTCGTCGTCGCCGCTACTGGAGCAGGCGACGGCGAGCCGTTCGTCGGTCTTCCGTTGCTTCGCAGGCCCCCCCCCAATCGAGTGGGGTTGTTCGTACCTGCGGAGGTGGAACCGGAGTTCCGTTTGTAATGGCACCTTGAATGCCAGTGTTTTTGTTCATTGTGGCTGTCGGGGCCTGAACATGTATGTATTTTTGGCACGGAGCCGTGTTTTTTCCTCATTCTCGAGCACTAAGACTCGCCTGTTGGTTGTCTGAACCGCTTCACCAAGCGTGAGTCGCCCCGTGCAAAGGTGACGAGTGAGGTATCCGTATCCCAGAGGCGTAGGAGTCCGTCGGCTCGGTTGGCCTTGCTGTCCGAGGCTTCTCTTGCTTAGTTAAAGGAACCCCTCGGCCGCTCTTCGATGAGCCGAAGCCAGGGGTAGCGGTGTCAGCACGGACAGAGGCAGAGTTGGCTCGAAAAGAAGACTTGGTCGGCCAGAGCCTGGCCGGGTCGTCCGTTAGCGGGACTGACGCCGGAGTTGATCTGTTGAGGCCTCGGGCCGGGCTGATGTCTTCAGGGGACAGCTGGCCGAGGCCTCGGGGTGACCAGCCGAGTCGCCTACTCGAGCCGGATTCTTGGAGGAGACCCTGGCGGCGATGGCCCGGGCGAGATGATGACGTCGTCCTTCAGAGTGGAGATCCTCGGACCGCGTCGCCGTCCGAGGCTAGGTCGAACCTCGCCGAAGGTGTAGTCGACGCCGAGGGTGCTGCTGCTCCCTTCAACCGTCAAGATCTGAGCCTGCAGGATCGGATTATCTTGTAGCGTGTGTTTTCTGCGGCCGCTGAGGCCCAAACACACCCTCGCCGTGTTGTAAAGCTGCGCTTCTTTTCCTCTCGTTTCGAGTATCTAGACTTTTTCGTCGGTAACAGAATTGTCTGTGCGAGCGAGAGTTGCTTTTCACGGAAGGTGATGAGTGAGGTATCCGTATCTCGGAGGTGTAGGAATCCCTTGGCTCGGTCAGCCTTGCCGCTTACGCGCACTCTTGCGCGTCCATAGGGTTCTGTCACCGACGCAGTCGAGAAGGTTCGAAGAATCGCTTCGGCAGAGGAGCTTTCGAACGTGAAGACTTGTTCGGTCCGCGGAATCACTTATCCGAACGTGAGTTACTTATCGCAGAAGGTGATGAGTGAGGTATCCGTATCCCAGAGGCGTAGGAGTCCCTCGGCTCGGTCAGCCTTGGCTGCTTACGTGTACTCCGTCGTTTTCAGGATCCACTTTCGAAGTAGTCGAAAAGCACGAAAGACATTCTGGCAGAAAGGATCTTTTTTCGAGGAAAAATTTCGACGCAGAGGGGGTTCCCCCCTTTTAGCCCCCGAGGGAGGGTCGGGCTTTGCCGAGGCAAGGCTGACCCTTCCTTGATGACTAAACTTTGCGTGGGAGCGAGGTATATGAACAACTTGAAAGCATCTTAAGGGTAGAAGCGACGTAGCTGTTGGATGTTCCAGGCGTTGCTGTAGACCTCGCCTTGACTGTTGGCCAGCTTGTACGTTCCGGGCTTCAGAACTTTGGCGATGACGAACGGCCCTTCCCAGGGAGGCGTGAGCTTGTGCCGGCCTCGGGCGTCCTGTCACAGCCGAAGCACCAGGTCGCCCTCCTGGAGGTCTCGGGACCGGACCCCTCGGGCGTGGTAGCGTCGCAGGGACTGTTGGTACCGCACCGAGTGTAGTAAGGCCATGTCCCGAGCCTCTTCCAGCTGGTCCAGCGAGTCTTCTCGACTAGTTTGGTTGCTTTGGTCGGCGTAGGCCCTCGTCCTCGGGGAACCGTATTCTAAGTCTGTGGGCAAGATGGCCTCGGCCCCATAGACTAGAAAGAACGGCGTGAAGCCCGTGGCTCGGCTCGGCGTTGTCCTTAGGCTCCAGACCACCGAGGGGAGTTCCTTCATCCATCGCTTGCCGAACTTGTTGAGGTCGTTGTAGATCCGAGGCTTGAGCCCTTGTAGAATCATGTCGTTGGCACGCTCTACTTGCCCATTCGTCATGGGGTGAGCCACGGCTGCCCAGTCCACCCGGATGTGGTGATCCTTGCAGAAGTCCAGGAACTTTCTGCCGGTGAACTGGGTGCCGTTGTCGGTGATGATGGAGTTCGGGACCCCAAAGCGGTGGATGATGTTGGTGAAGAACGCCACCGCCTGTTCGGACCTGATGCTGTTTAGGGGCTGGACCTCGATCCACTTGGAGAATTTGTCGATGGCGACCAGCAGGTGCGTGTAGCCCCCGGGTGCCTTCTGCAAGGGGCCAACGAGGTCCAGACCCCACACAACGAAAGGCCAGGTGATGGGTATCGTCTGCAGAGCCTGAGCGGGCAGGTGGGTCTGCCTCGCGTAGAACTGACACCCTTCGCAGGTGCGGACAATTCTAGTGGCGTCGGCCACCGCCGTCGGCCAGTAGAAACCTTGTCGGAAGGCGTTTCCGACGAGGGCTCAAGGTGCTGCGTGATGGCCGCAAGCCCCCGAGTGTATCTCTCGTAGGAGCTCCTGGCCTTCAGCGATGGAAATGCATCGCTGGAGGATGCCTGAGGGGCTGCGGTGGTAGAGCTCCTTCCCGTCCCCCACCAGGACAAACGACTTGGCGCGCCGCGCCAACCGCCGAATTTCGTCTCGATCAAGGGGTAGCTCTCCTCGGTGGAGATATTGCAGGTACGGGGTCTGCCAGTTTCGATTAGGCGTGACCCCGCTCCGCTCCTCCTCGACGCGCAGTGCCTCACCCTCGGGGGCCGAGGGTACCTCGGGCTGAACCAAGGGTGCCTCGGGCCGAGCTGAGGGTGCCTCGGGCCGAGCCGAGGGTGCCTCGGGCTCGGGTGTGTCGTCGATCTTGACGGAGGGTTGATGCAGGTCTCGAGAGAAGACGTCTGGGGGAACCGTTGTTCGCCCCGAGGCTATTTTAGCCAGCTCGTCCGCAGTCTCGTTGTAGCGTCGGGCGATGTGGTTGAGCTCGAGCCCGTAGAATTTGTCTTCCAGGCGCCGAACCTCATCGCAGTAGGCTTCCGTCTTCGGGTCGCGGCAGTGGGAGTTCTTCATGACTTGGTCGATGACGAGCTGCGAGTCACTGCGAGCGTCGAGGCGTCGGACCCCTAGCTCGATGGCGATGCGCAACCCGTTGACCAGAGCCTCGTACTCAGCCACATTGTTGGACGCCGGGAAGTGGAGGCGTAGCACGTAGCGTAGATGCTTTCCGAGGGGCGAGATGAAGAGTAGGCCTGCGCCGGCCCCTGTCTTCATCAGCGACCCGTCGAAGAACATGGTCCAGAGTTCTGGCTGGATCGGAACCGTTGGGAGCTGGGTGTCGACCCATTCAGCCACGAAGTCCGCCAAGACCTGGGACTTGATGGCCTTCCGAGGGGCGAACGAGATCGCTTCGCCCATGATTTCCACCGCCCACTTTGCGATTCTACCCGAGGCCTCTCGGCACTGGATGATCTCCCCCAGGGGGAAGGATGACACCACAGTTACCGGATGAGACTCGAAGTAGTGTCGTAACTTCCGCCGCGTCAGGATCACCGCGTATAGCAGCTTCTAAATTTGTGGGTAGCGGATCTTGGTTTCGGACAGTACCTTGCTGATGAAGTAGACTGGCCTCTGAACGGGCAATGCATGCCCTTCTTCTCGTCTCTCAACCACAATCGCGGCGCTAACCACCTGAGTGGTCGCGGCGACGTAGATCAAGAGGGCTTCTACGGCAGCGGGGGGCACCAAGATGGGCGCGTTCGTGAGGAGCGCCTTCAGGTTCCCGAGGGCTTCCTCGGCCTCGGGGGTCCAAGTGAAGCACTCGGCCTTCCTTAAGAGGCGGTACAGAGGCAAGCCTCTTTCGCCGAGGCGTGAGATGAAGCGGCTCAGAGCCGCAAGGCATCCCATGACTCTCTGTACGCCTTTCAAGTCCTTGATGGGCCCCATGCTGGTGATGGCCGCGATCTTCTCCGGGTTGGCTTCGATGCCCCGCTCGGAGACGATGAACCCCAAGAGCATGCCTCGGGGTACCCTGAAGACACACTTCTCGGGATTAAGCTTCACGCCTTTCACCTTAAGGCATCAGAATGTCACCTCAAGGTCGGAAAGAAGGTCGGAGGTTTTCCTCGTCTTGACTACGATGTCATCGACGTAGGCCTCGACCGTCCGGCCAATGTGTTCGCCGAACACATGGTTCATGCACCGCTGGTACGTCGCGCCCGCATTCCTCAAGCCGAATGACATGGTGACATAGCAGTACATGCCGAAGGGTGTGATGAAAGAAGTCGCGAGCTGGTCGGACTCTTTCATCCTGATTTGGTGATACCCTGAGTAGGCATCGAGGAAAGATAGGGTTTCGCACCCGGCAGTGGAATCCACGATTTGATCGATGCGAGGCAGAGGGTAGGGAACCTTCAGACATGCTTTGTTTAGACCAGTGTAGTCTACACACATCCGCCATTTCCCTCCTTTCTTTCTCACAAGCACAGGGTTGGCAAGCCATTCGGGATGGAATACCTCTTTGATGAACCCTGCCGCCATTAGCTTGTGGATCTCCTCGCCTATGGCTCTGCGCTTTTCCTCGTCGAATCGGCGCAGAGGCTGCTTCACGGGTCGGGCTCCAGCTCGGATATCCAGCGAGTGCTCGGCGACATCCCTCGGTATGTCGGGCATGTCCGAGGGACTCCACGCGAAAACGTCGGCGTTCGCGCGGAGAAAGTCGACGAGCACTGCTTCCTATTTGGGATCGAGCTCGGAGCCGATCCGGATCTGCTTGGAGGCGTCGCTGCTGGGGTCGAGGGGGACAGACTTAACCGTCTCCGCTGGCTCGAAGTTACCGGCGTGACGCTTCACGTCTGGCACCTCCTTAGAGAGGCTCTCCAGGTCGGCGATGAGGGCCTCGGTGTACTCCACACACTCCACGTCACATTCGAACGCGTGTTTATACGTGGGGCCGACGGTGATGACCCCGTTGGGGCCCGACATCTTGAGCTTGAGGTAGGTGTAATTGGGGACGGCCATGAACTTCGCGTAGCATAGCCTCCCCAATACTGCGTGGTAGGTTCCTCGGAACCCGACCACCTCGAACGTGAGGGTCTCCCTTCGGAAGTTGGAGGGTGTTCCGAAGCAGACAGGAAGGTCGAGTCGTCCGAGGGGCTGGACGCGCTTCCCGGGGATGATCCCGTGGAAAGGCGCAGCGCCTGCCCGGACCGAGGATAGATCAACACGCAGGAGCCTGAGGGTCTCGGCGTAGATGATGTTGAGGCTGCTGCCTCCGTCCATGAGGACCTTGGTGAGCCTGACGTCGCCGATGACGGGGTCGACAACGAGCGGGTATTTTCCCAGGCTCGGCATGTGGTCGGGGTGGTCGGCTTGGTCGAAGGTGATGGGCTTGTCGGACCAGTCTAGGTAGACTGGCGCCGCCACCTTTACCGAACAGACCTCCCGACGCTCTTGCTTGCGGTGCCGAGCCGAGGTGTTCGCCGCTTGCCCACCGTAGATCATGAAGCAGTCGCGGACCTCGGGGAACTCTCCTGCCTAGTGATCCTCCTTCTTGTCGTCGTCGCGAGCCCTGCCACCCTCCGCGGGTGGCCCGGCCCTGTGGAAGTGGCGCCGAAGCATGGCGTACTCCTCAAGGGTGTGCTTGACGGGCCCCTGATGATAGGGGCACGGCTCCTTGAGCATCTTGTTGAAGAGGTTGGCACCTCCGGGGGGTTTTCGAGGGTTCTTGTACACGGCGGCGGCGACAAGGTCCGCGTCGACGGCGTCGCGTTTCGCTTGCGACTTCTTCTTGCCCTTCTTCTTGGCGCCGCGCTGAGTTGACGCCTCGGGGGCGTCTTCCGGTGGGCGGCCCTGGGGCTGCTTGTCCTTCTAGAAGATAGCCTCAACCGCCTCCTGGCCAGAGGCGAACTTGGTGGCAATGTCCATCAGCTCGCTCACCCTGGTGGGGGTCTTTCGACCCAGCTTGCTGACTAGGTCGCAGCAAGTGGTGCCGGCGAGGAACACACCGATGACATCTGAATCGGTGATGTTGGGCAGCTCGGTGCGCTGCTTCGAGAATCGTCGGATGTAGTCCCGGAGAGACTCTCCCGGCTGCTGCCGGCAGCTTCGGAGGTCCCAGGAGTTTCCGGGGCGCACGTACGTGCCCTGGAAATTGCCGGCGAAGGCTTGGACCAGGTCGTCCCAGTTGGAGATCTGCCCCAGAGGCAGGTGCTCCAACCAGGCGCGAGCGGTGTCGGAGAGAAACAGGGGGAGGTTACGGATGATGAGTTTTTCATCGTTCGTTCCACCCAGTTGGCAGGCCAGCCGGTAGTCTGCGAGCCACAGTTCCGGTCTCGTCTCCCCTGAGTACTTTGTGATAGTAGTCGGGGGTCGGAACCGGGTCGGGAATGGCGCCCGTCGTATGGCGCGGCTGAAAGCCTGCGGATCGGGTGGTTCGGGCGAGGGACTCCGATCCTCCCCGCTGTCGTAGCGTCCCCCACGCCTGGGGTGGTAGCCTCGGCGCACCCTCTCGTCGAGGTGGGCCCGACGGCCGCGGTGATGGTGCTCGTTGCCGAGGCGACCCGGGGCCGCAGGCGCTGTGTTGCGCGTGCGCCCGGTGTGGACCGAGGCTTCCCGCACGAATCGGGAAGTCGCGGCGCGGTGTTCCGAGGGGTACCCTGCCTTCGGGAGGCGGAGCTCTCGGCTCGTCGGACCGCAGCGCCCTCCAGGAGATCCTTGAGCTCTCCCTGGATTCGCCGCCCCTCGGTGGTTGATGGCTCCGGCATCGCGCGGAGAAGCATTGCTGCTGCTGCCAGGTTCTGGCCGACCCCACTGGAAGCGGGTGGCGGCCTCACCCTGACATCGTCGGCGATGCAGTGCTGGATACCCTAGGGTAGATGGCTCACTTCTTCGGCCGGAGGTTGGCCCGCCCATTCCTGCCCAACGTCCCGGCGGATCGGCTCAAGTGCTCCTGCTCTCTCGTCGAGCCTGGCCGGCACCCCGCAGATTTGCTCGAGCTGCGGGTCATGACCCCCCGCCGGAACGGGGACCACAGCTAGCTCCCGTAGGATGTCAACGCGTGGCACAGGCCTAGGGAGATCACCATTCTCCAGCATATCGAGATGGTTGCCTTCGGAGGGACCCCCTAGATCGACGTGGAAACATTCACGACTTGGGCCGCAGTCCTCGTCGCTGAGGCTGCGGCTACCGTCGGAACAGTCGGAAAGGCAGTAGTCGCATGCGGTCATGAAGTCCCGCATGGCACTGGGGTTGCCAAGTCCAGAGAAATCCCAACAGAAGTCGGGCTCGTCATCTTCCTCGGACCCCGAGGGCCCGTAGGTCGAGACGTCCGCGAGCCGGTCCCAGGGTGACCGCATACGAAACCCCAGAGGGTTTGGACTCGCCTCTACGAGAGCGTCCGCCAAAGCGAAGTCGCTTGGCGGGTCGAGGCTGAATCCAAAGGGCGTGAGATGGGAACCGGTGGGTACCTCTTGGTCGACGGGCGGTGACGAAGTCACGTCAGGGACTGACTGCACCGTCATCTCAGGTACGATGGTGACGCCCAGCAAGCCTTTTGCGAGCGTGCTGGCGTCGTCCGTTTGCTCGGAATTGGCGTGTTGCGGGGAGACGGCGCTCGTCTTCGTCTCAAACGCGAGGTCGATGCCCGACGCGCCCCCCGTTGGGGCGCCAGCGCCGTCGACTTGCTCGACAGCCGACAAGGTGCCGCCTCCTGCTTGGCCTTGGTTGCCCCGCCTCCTCCTCCGTCGGTGGGGGAGAGGGCGGGGTGAGCTCGAATGTCGTTCTTCCACCACGCGAGGAAGACGTTGTCGATTCCGCCGCCGACGGGCGGGCTGTCGGCCGCTATTGTTGCTGTCGCACGGCGGGGGAAGGAGTATCATGTTGTAGCTGCCGTCGAGGGACATGAACTCAAGACTCCCGAAACGGAGCACCGTCCCGGGCTGGAAAGGTTGCTGGAGACTGCCCATCTGGAGCTTGACGGGAAGCTGTTCGTCAACACGCAGCAGGCCCCTACCTGGCGCGCCAACTGTCGGCGTTTCGAGACCGGGGGGTCCCTGGGCCGACGAGTGAAATGTCGCCGCGTGCCCCAGCCCA
The DNA here is from genome assembly GCF_902167145.1 of Zea mays. Taxonomy (NCBI): domain Eukaryota; kingdom Viridiplantae; phylum Streptophyta; class Magnoliopsida; order Poales; family Poaceae; genus Zea; species Zea mays. The sequence continues at coordinate 118,901,507 of NC_050101.1, read as the reverse complement.
GATGGGTCGACGCGAGACGGAGCGCGAAGGGGGGAAGAAAGGGCAGCCGGAGCGAGAGAGGGAGGTGGAAATCCTGCGGCCTTCGTGTTCTTGTCCCGCGCCCAGGTCGGGTGCGCTTGCAGTAGGGGGTTACAAGCGTCCACGTGGGAGAGGGAGCGAGCAGCCACACGCAAGCGCCTGTCCCGTCCTCTTCCCCGCGCGGCCAACCCTCTGTAAGAGGGCCCTGGTCCTTCCTTTTATAGGCGTAAGGAGAGGATCCAGGTGTACATTGGGGGTGTAGCAGAGTGCTAACATGTCTAGCGGAGGAGAGCTAGCGCCCTAAGTACATGCCATCGTGGCAGCCGGAGAGGTTTTGGCACCCGGTTCGTGTGGTGTCGTGGCCGTCAGAGGAGCGCTGAAGCTTGGTGGAAGGACAGCTGTCGGAGCTGTCGAGTCCTTGCTGACGTCCTTTTGCTTCCGTAAGGGGGCTGAGAACCGCCGTCGTCATAGAGCGTGCGGGGCGCCATCATTGCTTGTCTGGCAGAGCGAGCTAGATGGGACACCGGTCTTGTTTCCCGTAGCCTGAGTCAGCTTGGGGTAGGGTAATGATGGCGCCCCCGTTGACGTGGTCGGTCCGTGCCCTAGGTTGGGCGATGTGGAGGCTCCTCCGAGGTCGAGGTCGAGTCTGTCTTCCGAGGCCGAGGTCGAGTCCGAGCCCCTAGGTCGGGCGAGGCGGAGACCGTCGGCTGAGGCCAGGGCTGAGTCCAAGCCCTAGGGTCGGGCGAAGCGAAGTTCATCGTCTTCCGGGGCTGAGCCCGAGTCCGAGCCCTGGGTTGGGCGGAGCGGAGTTCGTCGTCTTCTGGGGCTAAGCCCGAGTCCGAGCCCTGGGTCGGGCGGAGCGGAGTTCACCGTCTTCCGGGACTGAGCTCGAGTCCGAGCCCTGGGTCGGGCGGAGCGGAGTTCGCCGTCTTCCCGGGCCGAGCCCGAGTCCGAGACCTGGGTCGGGCGAAGCGGAGTTTCCTATGGTGCCTGAGGCCGGGCCTGACTGCCTGTCAGCCTCACTCTGTCGAGCGGCGCAGCAGTCGGAGCGGTGTAGGCGGCGCTGTCCTTTTGTCAGGCCGGTCAGTGGAGCGGCGAAGTGACTGCGGTCACTTCGGCTCTGTCGACTCGAGGACGCGCGTCAGGATAAAGGTGTCAGGCCACCTTTGCATTAAATGCCTCTGCGATTTGGTCGGTTGGCATGACGATTCGGCCAGGGTTGCTTCTTGGCAAAGACTGGGCCTCGGGCGAGCCGGAAGTATGTTCGTCGCTGGAGGGGGGGCCTCAGGCGAGACGGAGATCCTCCGGGGTCAGCTGTGAAAGGGAATTAGGCTTACACCTAGTTCCTAAATAATTTTGGTGGTTGAATTGCCCAACACAAATAATTGGACTAACTAGTTTGCTCTAGTGTATAAGTTATACAGGTGTAAAAGGTTCACACTTAGCCAATAAAAAGATCAAATATTGGATTCAACAAAGGAGCAAAGGGACAACCGAAGGCACCTCTGGTCTGGGGCACCGGACTGTCCGGTGTACACCGGACAGTGTCCGGTGCACCAGAGGACTCCAACTCCAACTTGCCACCTTCGGGCATTTCCAGAGGCACTCCGCTATAATTCACCGGACTGTCCGGTGTACACCGGACAGTGTCCGGTGCTCCAAGGAAGAGCGGCCTCCGGAACTCGCCAGCCTCGGAAAAACGCAGTGGCTGCTCCGCTATAATTCACCGGACATGTCCGGTGTACACCGGACTGTCCGACGCAACTCCGGAGCAACGACTACTTCGCGCCAACGGCTACCTGCAGAGCATTTAATGCGCGCGCTGCGCGCACAGAGGTCAAGCACGCCCATACTGGCGCACCGGACAATGTAGAGTGCATGTCCGGTGCGCCACCGGACATCCAGGCGGGCCCAGAAGTCAGAACTCCAACGGTCGGAATCCAACGACTTTGGTGACGTGGCTGGCGCACCGGACATGTCCGGTGTGCACCGGACTGTCCGGTGCACCATACGACAGACAGCCTCCACCAACGGTCAAGTTTGGTGGTTGGGGCTATAAATACCCCAACCACCCCACCATTCATTGCATCCAAGTTTTCCACTTCTCAACCACTTACAAGAGCTAGGCATTCAATTCTAGACACACCAAAGAGATCAAATCCTCTCCAATTCCACACAAGGTTTTAGTGATTAGCGAGAGAGATTTGTCGTGTTCTTTTGAGCTCTTGCGCTTGGATTGCTTCTTTTCTTTCTCACTTGTTCTTGTGATCAAAACTCCATTGTAATCAAGGCAAGAGGCACCAAGTGTGTGGTGGCCCTTGCGGGGAAGTTTTGTTCCCGATTTTGATTTGAGAAGAGAAGCTCACTCGGTCCGAGGGATCGTTTGAGAGAGGGAAGGGTTGAAAGAGACCCGGCCTTTGTGGCCTCCTCAACGGGGAGTAGGTTTGCGAGAACCGAACCTCGGTAAAACAAATCCGCGTGTCACACTCTTTATTTGCTTGTGATTTGTTTTGCACCCTCTCTCGCGGACTCGCTTTTATTTCTAACGCTAACCCGGCTTGTAGTTGTGTTTATATTTGTAAATTTCAGTTTCGCCCTATTCACCCCCCCTCTAGGTGACTATCAATTGGTATCAAAGCCCGGTGCTTCATTAGAGCCTAACCGCTCGAAGTGATGTCGGAAGATCACACCAAGAGGGAGATGGAGACCGGCGACAAGCCCACTACGAGCCAAGGGAGCACTTCATCGGAAGAGTCCCGCACCAAGAGGAAGGAGAAGAAGAAAGACTCCTCCAAACAGAAGGAGAAAAGATCTTCCTCACACCACAAAGAGAAGAAGGAAAAATCTTCTTCCCACAAGTCGCATCGGAAAGGCGACAAGCACAAGAGGATGAGGAAGGTGGTCTACTACGAGACCGACACTTCATCAACATCGACCTCCGACTCCGATGCGCCGTCCGTAACTTCTAAGCGCCAAGAGCGCAAGAAGTTTAGTAAGATCCCCTTACACTATCCTCGTACATCTAAACATACTCCATTACTTTCCGTTCCATTAGGCAAACCGCCAACTTTTGATGGCGAAGATTATGCTAGGTGGAGTGATTTAATGAAATTTCATCTAACCTCACTCCACAAAAGTATATGGAATGTTGTTGAGTTTGGAGCACAGGTACCATCCGTAGGGGATGAAGACTACGATACGGACGAAGTAGCCCAAATCGAGCACTTCAACTCCCAAGCTACAACCATACTCCTCGCCTCTCTAAGCAAGGAGGAATACAACAAGGTGCAAGGGTTGAAGAATGCAAAGGAAATTTGGGACCTTCTCAAGACCGCGCACGAGGGTGATGAACTCACCAAGATCACCAAACGGGAAACGATCGAGGGGGAGCTCGGTCGCTTTCGTCTTCGCCAAGGGGAGGAGCCACAAGATATGTACAACCGGCTCAAAACCTTGGTGAACCAAGTGCGCAACCTCGGGAGTAAGAAGTGGGACGACCACGAGGTGGTTAAGGTTATTCTAAGATCTCTTATTTTCCTTAACCCCACTCAAGTTCAGTTAATTCGTGGTAATCCTAGATACACACTAATGACCCCCGAGGAAGTAATTGGGAATTTTGTGAGCTTTGAATGTATGATTAAAGGATCAAAGAAGATCAACGAGCTTGACGAACCCTCCACGTCCGAAGCACAACCGGTGGCATTTAAGGCGACGGAGGAGAAAAAGGAGGAGTCTACACCGAGTAGACAACCAATTGACGCCTCCAAGCTCGACAATGAGGAGATGGCTTTAATCATCAAAAGCTTTCGCCAAATCCTCAAGCAACGGAAAGGGAAGGACTACAAATCCTGTTCCAAGAAGGTTTGCTACAAGTGTGGTAAGCCCGGTCACTTTATTGCTAAATGTCCATTATCAAGTGACAGTGACAGGGATAACGACAAGAAGGGCAAGAAGAGAGAAAAGAAGAGGTACTAAAAGAAGAGGGGCGGCAATGCGCACGTGTGTCGCGAGTGGGACTCCGACGAGAGCTCCACCGACTCCTCCGACGACGAGGATGCCGCCAACATCGCCGTCACCAAGGGACTCCTTTTCCCCAACGTCGGCCACAAGTGCCTCATGGCAAAGGACGGCAAAAAGAAGAAGGTTAAATCTAAATCCTCCACTAGATATGAGTCTTCTAGTGATGATAATGCTAGTAATGAGGAAGATAATTTGCGTACCCTTTTTGCCAACCTTAACATGGAACAAAAGGAAAAATTAAATGAATTAATTAGTGCTATTCATGAAAAGGATGACCTTTTGGATTCTCAAGAGGACTTCCTAATTAAGGAAAATAAGAAACATGTTAAGGTTAAAAATGCTTATGCTCTAGAAATTGAGAAATGTGAAAAACTATCTAGTGAGCTAAGCACTTGCCATAAGACAATAGACAACCTTAGAAATGAAAATGCTAATTTGTTAGCTAAGGTTGATTCTCATGTTTGTAATGTTTCAATTGCCAATTCTAGAAATAATGATGATGATTTACTTACTAGGATTGAAGAATTGAACATTTCTCTTGCTAGCCTTAGGATTGAAAATGAAAAATTGCTTGCTAAGGCTAAAGATTTTGATGTTTGCAATGCTACTATTTCCGACCTTAGAACTAAGAATGACATGTTACATGCTAAGGTTGTAGAATTAAAATCTTGCAAACCCGCTACATCTATCGTTGAGCATGTATCTATTTGTACTAGATGTAGAGATGTTGATATTAATGCTATTCATGATCACATGTCTTTAATTAAACAACAAAATGATCATATAGCAAAATTAGATGCTAAAATTGCCGAGCATAACTTAGAAAATGAAAAAATTAAATTTGCTAGAAGTATGCTCTATAGTGGGAGACGCCCTGGCATCAAGGATGGCATTGGCTTCCAAAAGGGAGACAATGTCAAACTTAATGCCCCTCCTAAAAGATTGTCTAACTTTGTTAAGGGCAAGGCTCTCATGCCTCAGGATAACGAGGGTTACATTTTATACCCTGCCGGTTATCCCGAGGACAAAATTAGGAGAATTCATTCTAGGAAGTCTCACTCTGGCCCTAACCATGCTTTTATGTATAAGGGTGAGACATCTAGCTCTAGGCAACCAACTCGTGCTAAGTTGCCTAAGAAGAAAACTCCTAGTGCATCAAATGAACATAGTCTTTCATTTAAAACTTTTGATGCATCTTATGTGTTGACTAAAAAATCCGGCAAAGTAGTTGCCAAATTTGTTGGGGGCAAACACAAGGGCTCCAAGACTTGTGTTTGGGTACCCAAAGTTCTTGTTTCTAATGCCAAAGGACCCAAAACCGTTTGGGTACCTAAAGTCAAGAACTAAAATTGTTTTGTAGGTTTATGCATCCGGGGGCTCAAGTTGGATACTCGACAGCGGGTGCACAAACCACATGACAGGGGAGAAGAAGATGTTCTCCTCATATGAGAAAAACCGAGATCCCCAACGAGCTATCACATTCGGGGATGGAAATCAAGGTTTGGTCAAAGGATTGGGTAAAATTGCTATATCACCTGACCATACTATTTCCAATGTTTTTCTTATAGATTATTTAGATTACAATTTGCTTTCTGTATCTCAATTATGTCAAATGGGCTACAACTGTCTCTTTACTGATGTAGGTGTCACTGTCTTTAGAAGAAGTGATGATTCAATAGCATTTAAGGGTGTGTTAGAGGGTCAGCTATACTTGGTAGATTTTGATAGAGCTGAACTCGACACATGCTTAATTGCTAAGACTAACTTGGGTTGGCTCTGGCACCGCCGACTAGCCCATGTTGGAATGAAGAATCTTCATAAGCTTCTAAAGGGAGAGCACATTTTAGGACTAACAAATGTTCATTTTGAGAAAGACAAGATTTGTAGCGCATGCCAAGCCGGGAAGCAAATTGGCACTCATCATCCACATAAGAACATCATGACAAGTGACAGGCCACTGGAGCTCCTACACATGGATTTATTCAGCCCGATCGCTTACATAAGCATCGGCGGGAGTAAGTACTGTCTAGTTATTGTGGATGATTATTCTCGCTTCACTTGGGTATTCTCTTTGCAGGAAAAATCTCATACCCAAGAGACCTTAAAAGGATCCTTGAGACGGGCTCAAAACGAGTTCGGCTTAAGGATCAAGAAAATTAGAAGCGACAACGGGACGGAGTTCAAGAACTCTCAAATTGAAGGCTTCCTTGAGGAGGAGGGCATCAAGCATGAGTTCTCTTCTCCCTACACCCCACAACAAAATGGTGTAGTGGAAAGGAAGAATCGAACTCTTTTGGACATGGCGAGGACCATGCTTGATGAGTACAAGACACCGGATCGGTTTTGGGCCGAAGCGGTCAACACTGCCTGCTACGCCATCAACCGGTTATATCTACACCGAATCCTCAAGAAGACATCCTATGAACTCCTCACCGGTAAAAAGCCAAACATTTCATATTTTAGAGTTTTTGGTAGCAAATGTTTTATTCTTGTTAAGAGAGGTAGAAAAACTAAATTTGCTCCTAAAACTGTAAAAGGCTTTTTACTAGGATATGATTCAAACACAAGGGCATATAGAGTCTTTAACAAGTCCTCAGGACTAGTTGAAGTTTCTTGTGACGTTGTGTTTGATGAGACTAATGGCTCTCAAGTAGAGCAAGTTGATCTTGATGAGATAGGTAATGAAGAGGCTCCATGTATCGCGCTAAGGAACATGTCCATTGGGGATGTGTGTCCTAAGGAATCCGAAGAGCCTACAAATGCACAAGATCAACCATCCTCCTCCACGCAAGCATCTCCACCGACTCAAAATGAGGATGAAGCTCAAGTTGATGAAATAGAAGATCAAGCAAATGAGCCACCTCAAGGTGACGGCAATAATCAAGGGGGAGATGCAAATAATCAAGACAAGGAGGATGAAGAACAAAGGCCGCCACACCCAAGAGTCCACCAAGCAATCCAACGAGACCACCCCGTCGACACCATCCTCGGCGACATTCATAAGGGGGTAACTACTAGATCTCGTATTGCACATTTTTGTGAGCATTACTCTTTTGTTTCCTCTATTGAGCCACACAGGGTAGAGGAAGCACTCCAAGATTCGGATTGGGTGGTGGCAATGTAAGAGGAGCTCAACAACTTCACTAGGAATGAGGTATGGCATTTAGTTCCACGTCCTAATCAAAATGTTGTAGGAACCAAATGGGTCTTTCGCAACAAGCAAGATGAGCATGGTGTGGTGACAAGGAACAAAGCTCGACTTGTAGCCAAAGGATACTCTCAAGTCGAAGGTTTGGATTTTGGTGAAACCTATGCACCCGTAGCTAGGCTTGAGTCAATTCGTATATTATTGGCCTATGCTACTTACCATGGCTTTAAGCTTTATCAAATGGACGTGAAAAGTGCCTTCCTAAATGGACCAATCAAGGAAGAGGTCTATGTTGAGCAACCTCCCGGCTTTGAAGACAGTGAGTATCCTAACCATGTCTATAAGCTCTCAAAGGCGCTTTATGGGCTCAAGCAAGCCCCAAGAGCATGGTATGAATGCCTTAGAGATTTCCTTATTGCTAATGGCTTCAAAGTCGGAAAAGCCGATCCTACGCTCTTTACCAAAACACTTGAGAATGATTTGTTTGTATGTCAAATTTATGTTGATGATATTATATTTGGGTCTACTAACGAATCTACATGTGAAGAGTTTAGTAGGATCATGACACAAAAGTTCGAGATGTCTATGATGGGGGAGTTGAAGTACTTCTTGGGATTTCAAGTGAAGCAACTCCAAGAGGGCACCTTCATTAGCCAAACGAAGTATACTCAAGACATTCTCAACAAGTTTGGGATGAAGGATGCCAAGCCCATCAAGACACCCATGGGAACTAATGGGCATCTCGACCTCGACACGGGAGGTAAGTCCGTGGATCAAAAGGTATACTGGTTGATGATAGGTTCTTTACTCTACTTATGTGCATCATGACCGGATATTATGCTTTCCGTATGCATGTGTGCAAGATTCCAAGCCGACCCTAAGGAAGCTCACCTTACGGCCGTAAAACGAATCTTGAGATATTTGGCTTACACTCCTAAGTTTGGGCTTTGGTATCCTAGGGGATCCACATTTGATTTAATTGGTTATTCGGATGCCGATTGGGCGCGGTGTAAAATCAATAGAAAGAGCACATCGGGGACTTGCCAGTTCTTGGGAAGATCCTTGGTGTCTTGGGCTTCAAAGAAGCAAAATTCGGTCGCTCTTTCCACCGCCGAAGCCGAGTACATTGCCGCAGGCCATTGTTGCGCGCAATTACTTTGGATGAGGCAAACCCTACGGGACTACGGTTACAAATTAACCAAAGTCCCTTTGCTATGTGATAATGAGAGTGCAATCAAGATGGCGGATAATCCCGTCGAGCATAGCCGCACTAAACACATAGCCATTCGGTATCATTTTCTTAGAGATCACCAACAAAAGGGAGATATCGAGATTTCTTACATTAATACTAAAGATCAATTAGCCGATATCTTTACCAAGCCTCTTGATGAACAAACTTTTAACAAACTTAGGCATGAGCTAAATATTCTCGATTCTAGGAACTTCTTTTGTTAAGTTGCACACATAGCTCTTTTGTATACCTTTGATCATGTCTCTTTCCTATGCCATGACTAATGTGTTTTTCAAGTCTATTTCAAACCAAGTCATAGGTGTATTGAAAGGGAATTGGAGTCTTCGGCAAAGACAAAGGCTTCCACTCCGTAACTCTTCCTTCGCCGTCACTTCAAGCGACTCTCCATTTTTGGGGGAGAAAGCATGAGCATCAAGCAAAAGGACTTCGTCTTTGGTATAATCTTAACTCATTTATTTATGACCAAAGGGGAAGAAAGTACTTAAAGGGCTCTAATGATTCCGTTTTTGGCGATTCATGCCAAAGGGGGAGAAAGTATGAGCCCAAAGCAAAAGGACCGCACCACCACCAATTTCAAAAACTTAGTTTTTTAAAGAGTATTTCCAATTGATATCCTATTATGTTCAAAAGGGGCAGTTTTGTTTAGTCAAAGGAAAAGCATTTGAAACAGGGGGAGAAAATTTCAAATCTTGAAAATGCTTTGCAAAATCTTATTCATTTACCTTTGACTACTAGCAAAAGAACTTTGAAAAGGATTTACAAAAGAATTTGCAAAAACAAAACATGTGGTGCAAGCGTGGTCCAAAATATTAAGAATGAAAGAAACGATCCATGCATATCTTGTAAGTATTAATATTGGCTCAATTCCAAGCAACCTTTGCACTTACATTATGCAAACTAGTTCAATTATGCACTTCTATATTTGCTTTGGTTTGTGTTGGCATCAATCACCAAAAAGGGGGAGATTGAAAGGGAATTAGGCTTACACCTAGTTCCTAAATAATTTTGGTGGTTGAATTGTCCAACACAAATAATTGGACTAACTAGTTTGCTCTAGTGTATAAGTTATACAGGTGTAAAAGGTTCACACTTAGCCAATAAAAAGATCAAATATTGGATTCAACAAAGGAGCAAAGGGACAACCGAAGGCACCTCTGGTCTGGGGCACCGGACTGTCCGGTGTACACCGGACAGTGTCCGGTGCACCACCGGACAGTGTCCGGTGCACCAGAGGACTCCAACTCCAACTTGCCACCTTCGGGCATTTCCAGAGGCACTCCGCTATAATTCACCGGACTGTCCGGTGTACACCGGACAGTGTCCGGTGCTCCAAGGAAGAGCGGCCTCCGGAACTCGCCAGCCTCGGAAAAACGCAGCGGCTGCTCCGCTATAATTCACCAGACATGTACGGTGTACACCGGACTGTCCGGTACAACTCCATAGCAACGACTACTTCGCGCCAACGGCTACCTGCAGAGCATTTAATGCGCGCGCTGCGCGCACAGAGGTCAGGCACGCCCATACTGGCGCACCGGACAATCTACAGTGCATGTCCGGTGCGCCACCGGACATCCAGGCGGGCCCAGAAGTCAGAACTCCAACGGTCGGAATCCAACGGCTTTGGTGACGTGGCTGGCGCACCGGACTGTCCGGTGCACCATACGACAGACAGCCTCCACCAACGGTCAAGTTTGGTGGTTGGGGCTATAAATACCCCAACCACCCCACCATTCATTGCATCCAAGTTTTCCACTTCTCAACCACTTACAAGAGCTAGGCATTCAATTCTAGACACACCAAAGAGATCAAATCCTCTCCAATTCCACACAAGGTTTTAGTGATTAGCGAGAGAGATTTGCCGTGTTCTTTTGAGCTCTTGCGCTTGGATTGCTTCTTTTCTTTCTCACTTGTTCTTGTGATCAAAACTCCATTGTAATCAAGGCAAGAGGCACCAAGTGTGTGGTGGCCCTTGCGGGGAAGTTTTGTTCCCGGTTTTGATTTGAGAAGAGAAGCTCACTCGGTCCGAGGGATCGTTTGAGAGAGGGAAGGGTTGAAAGAGACCCGGCCATTGTGGCCTCCTCAACGGGGAGTAGGTTTGCGAGAACCGAACCTCGGTAAAACAAATTCGCGTGTCACACTCTTTATTTGCTTGTGATTTGTTTTGCACCCTCTCTCGCGGACTCGCTTTTATTTCTAACGCTAACCCGGCTTGTAGTTGTGTTTATATTTGTAAATTTCAGTTTCGCCCTATTCACCCCCCCCCTCTAGGCGACTATCAGGCTGCCCTTACCCGAGGCTGGGCTCGGGCGAGGCGTGATTGAGTCCGTCGAATAGACCGGTCCCTGACTTAGTCGCACCCATCAGGCCTTTGCAACTTTGTGCTGATGGGGGTTACCAGCTGAGAATTAGGAGTCTTGAGGGTACCCCTAATTATGGTCCCCGACAAAAGTAAAGCAATAGTATGAAGCTAACCATAACAACCCAAAAGGTAATCAAGGACAAGGTAAATACAAAGCTAGTCAATCCTTAGGTTTCAATTCAGTAATGCGGGATAGTGAATTATAAGTAGATAGGACATAATGGGTCAGAGGACACTTGCCTTCACCAAACAGATGCTCAGGGTCTTCAATCTCGTAGAACTCGAAGAACCAAATCACTTGGTCGCCAACTCTTGATCGTCGATTCCTCGAAGCTTGGAGATGAATCGCAATCTATTCGCGACGCACAGCGAAAACAGACAGACACAAACAACCAAACATATATATATGCATAAGAACATTACACCATTCAAATAAAATATAAATAAATATGCAAAACGAAATAGAGCGCGTTACTACGGTCACGCGAGGAAGAATAAACGCGACAGTCGGAACTATGGTCGAGAAGCTATCGCGTCTACACTAAACGAGTATTAGTCATAACATTTAGTTTGATCTAATTATATTAATCAATATTTATTTAAAATGAAACTAGAGCTATCGCACAGTTTTAATTAGCTGACCACACTAATTATTCTTTGTTAAATAAATAATTTAAATAACATCAGCGACTTTAAGCGGGACGAATTAGCGGAGCGAGACGAAATACGACGCGTGAAACAACACGACAGCGTGCAAACGATGCGCGGACACGCGCGACATAGCACGCTGACGACACATGAAACAACGCGTGCGAGCAACGCGAATGACGCGCAAATCAGCACGCGACTACGAGCGCGAGCAACTCGTGCGACAGGCGAGAAAAACTAAATATGGGACACATTTATACTAAACACCTATTAAATAAGTTAAGCTAATATTAGCCAGGTTAATGTTTATTATAAAAGCGCGAGATAAACGCTACACATTTAATCTAATTGAAATATTAGTCTAATAAATATTAGTCGAGCGAACCTTACATTAATTATCTAGCATATATGACTTGACGAACTAACGTCACTAACATGAGTGTTTATAAGTGGCAAACTATTTATTATCACGCGCAGACGTCGTGCGACACACGTGGTCGACACGCGAGATACACGCTAACGACGCGCGACAAGGCAAGCGACACGTGTAAATGGCACACACGACGCACGGACACGGCGTGTGACGACACGCGACACTGTACGAAACAACACACGAACGGCACACGAAACAACGCGCACGACAGCGCGCGAGTCAGCGTGACTACGCGCACAACAGCACGCGAGTCAGCGCGACTACGCGCACGACATGCACGGAACGATGCACAGACGACATGCGGCGACTTGACACCGAATGACACAACATAAGAGAATTATTAAGTTACGTCGTGCTTATACTAAACAAATATCAATTAAAACATTTGAGTAGATATAATTCTATTAACAAATATAAATAAAGTGTGGCTCAAATTATAAATTAGTTTAAGTAAACTACTACTTTAATGACTCGGGTAAATAAGTAAATAATCAACTAATTAATTAAAACACGCATCGCGACGAAATAATGTTACTAACGTGTTGGTGACAAGGTTACGAAGTTAAAGCGACCGAAACGAAATAGAAACGGGTTTATGGCGCATTATATATGGAATAGCTAACAATTCATGGCTAGTAAACAATTTTATTAAAGCGCGCGAATCGCGACTCGTGTGAACGACGACACGTGAACAACATGCACGGACGTCGTGTGGACACACGTGACACGCGAGGAAAGGGTGGTGACAGCGTACGCGGACAATACAGGTGGGTAGCGTGCGGGCAACATGCGACATACGAATATCACCAGATTAAAATTAGATGTCCAAAACTATATTTCTAAGTTGATTTTAAGTTAATACAAATTATTTGCGTAAAACATTTTAGATAAATTGAATTATCAATTAGTCAAAGATTAACAAGAACTCATTACTAGTTATGAACGATTATAGCGAAATGATTAACTAATGTGTGCGGATCGCGCGCGCGACATAGCGCGAATGGACGGTGACGACGCGCACAGACCGCGCACGCGAACGGCAACAATGACACGTGCGAACGGCGTGAGCGCGTGCACGTGCAGGGGGTAGACGGACGCCATCTAAACCCCGACGTCACGCTATGCACACGAGGATGTTGGTACGTCCGCGGCACGAGCACGACGACAAGCGCGGAGCTACGATGATGCGGTTTGGGACCGGGTTCGGTGACTTGCGCATGAGTAGAAGCTCGTCACGCCGGGTTGGCTACGCAGGAGCTGTACATATGAGTTACGCTAGGCACACGTAAGGAGCTGGCCGCGTTCGCCGCTCCAGAGCCGAGCCACACAGGTGGACGCGAATGACCGCGCCATGAACCACACCGGGAGGGGAGGGAGAAGGAGGGGAGAGCTCACCTCGACGACCGATGGGGACATGGTGTGGCGGCGCTCGGCGAAGCGGGTGACGGAACGCGACGAAGCTCTAGCCCACAGCGGGGGCTGCAGGGGAGGCATGCGTTGCTAGGCGGGTTGCTGGGCCGGGGATTCGGCCGCTCGCCATGGGTTGGCGTGGAGGCTGCACCGGTCAGCTCGGACGCGGGCTCGCGCGCGCAGGGGGCATGGGTAGCTAGCCGAGCCACGCCGCCGGATGGCTGGCCACGCCGCTTGGCCACCATGGCTGCCCAACCAACGCGCCAACAGGGCCGAGTCGAGGGAAACAGGAGAAGGGACGGTTGCCAGCATCAGGGAGAGGAACGCGTCATGGGAAAGCAGGGAGAAAAGATGGGAAATGGAGAGAGAACGTGGGGCGCGCGGCTGCGGGGATGTGGAGATCGGCGCCCTGGCGCATGCCCATGCGCGGGTGTGCGCGACGTGTGGCACGGGCGAGCGCGACGTGCGTGGACAGGCGGCATGGGGTGCGACGGCGGCTGGGGGAGGGCGCGCTCGCGCGCTGCTGGAGTGCGGCGGCCGAGCGCGGCTGCTGGGCCTGGGCGAGCGCGCTAGGGTTTGGGGCACGGGGCTGCTGGGCTGCGCGCGGCTGGTTGCTGCTTGTGCCACGAGCGGGGCTGGGGAGCACGCGCGCAGGGGACAGCTGGGCCGAGGGGAGCTGGGCCGCTGAGAGAGAGGAGGGGAAGGGATGGCTGGGCCGCGACTGGGCTAGGGAAGGAGGAGGGGCTGAGGGAGGTTTCCTTTTATTTATTTTTTCCTTCCTTTTGTTCTTTTTGAAAACATGTTTTGCTTTTGAATTCAAATTCAAACATGTTTCCTAAATTTGAATAAGCGCACCATCACAAAGGAAAAACATGCCTCGACATGCTATGCAACAATCCAGGACCCCCTTTTTAGGGTTTCATTTTACTAGGCTTAAACATATATAAAACAAAATAACTCTACACTATTTAGGAAAAAGAAAAGAAAAGCAAGGAAAACAGAGGGTAACACCTGAATTTGATGGATATTAGAGAAAAAAAATTATACCCCCAAATTCAGGGTGTTACAGTAACTCCATATTCCTTCCAATCATCTTTGAATTTGGCCATGTGAGCCTCCATATCTTCATAGTTCATATCCAAATATTTGCCATCTAATTCCTTTCGAATAGGGATGTGCACCCCTTGCCCATATTCCTGTGCCAATTTAATGGCTGATCGAAAATATGGACAATCTACTAAATAAGGTCTAATAAGATTGTTAAATAAAACACAAAATGACTAAAAATAAATTATTTACCTGTCAAGTCTAGTTTATTGATTAGTAGAACAACTTGCAGACCTACTACCACTAGAACAACCAATGATCCTCTCCTCATCATATTCCCTCAGTGACTCTTTCAATGCCATCTGTATTTGACCTTCTTCATCTAAAGGAATTCTTGCTTTACTCAAAGTCCCTAATCCTTTATTTGACCTCTTGCTCAACATAGAGTTTAATGTCATTGTTTCGCCTCCTCCTTATTCTTTGAACAACCACTTCATCAGTCATTATTGCCTTCAGATTAATTGTAACATTAATACATGCAGCCACATTTCTAGGCAATCCTCTCAAATGCTCTCTTAGACGGGTCGCACCTCCACCCTTGATACGACTAGTGCAATAATTACAACTAAAACCATTTCCATAAGGCTCACCATGGCTCCATGGGCTCTCAATGCCTCCTTTTAATTTCACACGCCTCCATGCAGCGTAAGACCACAATATTTTAAAAATGCACGAGTAAAATACCATAAACAATAATAATTTTTATTGACCATCATATAAAAATACACTAATATGTACCTACCATTTTTGTGTGTGTTGGGGGTATGCTTCGTAGCCGAAGATCCTAAAAAGAACACCTTCGAAAGGTCTTCTCAGAAGCAAGCGCCGAAGCTATTGTCTGTAAAGCTTCGGCACAAAGACAAATCTCAAGATGAAGGGTCGAACCGACTTAAAGATGAATTGACTTAAAGACCCATGATGTTTTGTGTCATTATTGTAGTCGATTGTAAAGGACATAAATGTAATTTTGCGCAGGTTGCATCCTATGCCTATAAATAGGTGAACAGTATCCTGGCACTGTTCACGCGATCCTGTAATCATTGACACGTCACGCTTGGATTATTGCTTTCCGCCAAGGCGAAGGTATAAATGTGTCTAAATATTATGTTTTGATATTTGAATATTCATATAATAAAGTATATGAATAATGTTATTTATTCTTAGTATATCTCTCTATAATGTTTCATTTTTTATATTTCATTTCATATGATTTTACAAGTCTGACCACGAAGGTGTGACCTTCGTGGTATTTTGCTCATGGTCTTCGTCCGAAGCTCGTTAAATCCTCGGGGAGATAATGCTTCAGCGGACGAAGGGCATTAATATTTAACATTTTATGTTGCCTTGTTCTTAATTCATAGCATTTGAGAACAAGTCCCCAACATTGGCGCCCACCTCCGGTGAACTCACTTCCATTTTCTGAGCTGATGGCTTCGTTCAAAGCTGGAGTTGCTTCGGCTCCGAAGCTTGTACTCCCGATAACAGGCGGTTCATGCTCAGAGCCAGCTAACAAGAAGCAGAAGAAGGAGGCACAGAGAAGGGTACAACATGTAGGGGTGCAAGGACCCTTCATCAAGTCAAGATGGTCTCACATCCCGATCACCTTCTCCCAAGATGATCTTCAGCTCAAGGATTACCCTCACAATGATGCTATGGTTATCTCTTGTGTTATCAAAGGATTTCTGGTCCACAATGTTTTGGTTGACACAGGTAGTGCAGCGGATATTATATTTGCTAAGGCCTTCAGACAGATGCAAGAACCCGAAGATAAGATCCATGACGCCACACATCCCCTTTGTGGCTTCGGAGGAAGGCAGATTGTAGCACTTGGCAAGATCACGATGCCAGTAACCTTTGGATTTATCAACAACACAAGGACCGAACAAGTTGTGTTTGATATTGTTGACATGGAGTACCCTTACAACGCAATCATTGGTCGTGGTACTCTCAATGCTTTTGAAGCAATTCTTCATCCAACATATCTTTGCATGAAGATACCTTCGGATCAAGGGCCTATTGCTATTCATGGAAGTCAGGAAGCTGCCAGAAAGGCCGAAGGAAACTGGACATATTCAAAAGCAATCCATAACATAGATGGAGCTGAAGCTTGTGAGCAATACAAGTACAGAAGGGAGAAAGCTGCTTCGGCCGATCAGCCGAAGCCCATGCTCTTATGTGACGATATAGCAGAGTAGAAGGTGCTATTGGGATCTCAATTGTCTGAGGAACAGGAGAAAACTCTGATAAGGTTTTTGTTCAACAACAAAGATGTCATTGCATGGTCAGCTAACGATCTCTGCGGAGTCACCAGGGATGTTATTGAACACTCGCTTAATGTTGATCCATCCTTCAGACCTAGAAAGCAGAGGCTTCGGAAGATGTCTGATGACAAGGCTGAAGGTGCTCGGAATGAAGTGAAAAGACTCCTCAGCGCCGGAGTCATTAGAGAAGTGAAATACCCAGAATGGCTAGCCAACACTGTTATGGTAAGAAAGGCCAATGGCAAATGGAGGATGTGTATTGATTTTACTGATCTCAACAAGGCTTGTCCGAAGGATGAGTTCCCATTACCAAGGATAGATTCCCTAGTTGACGCAACAGCTTCGTCAGAACTTATGAGTCTGCTTGATTGTTATTCAGGCTATCATCAAATTTGGATGAAGAAAGAGGATGAGCCAAAAACCAGCTTTATAACCCCTAGTGGAACATATTGTTATCTTCGGATGCCTGAGGGGCTCAAGAATGCTGGAGGAAGCTTCAGAAGAATGGCAGCGAAGGTTCTTCATTCTCAGATAGGCAGAAATGTGTTAACTTATGTTGATGATATCATAGTAAAAAGCACGAAGCAAGAAAATCACATTGCTGATTTGCAGGAGACCTTCGCTAATTTCAGACAAGCCGGTCTGAAGCTGAATCTAGAAAAGTGTGTCTTCGGAGTGAAGAAGGGAAAGTTCCTTGGTTGCCTAGTTTCAACAAAAGGGATTGAGGCTAATCCAAATAAAATCGAAGCTATTCTTCGGATGGAACCACCAAGCACAAAGAAGGGGGCTCAACGGCTGACGGGAAGACTTGCATCTCTGAATCGATTCATATCTAGATCAGCAGAGAGAAATTTACCATTCTTTGAAGTGCTGAAGTCAGCCAAAGTTTTTCAATGGGGATCAGTGCAGCAGAAAGCCTTCGACGAGCTGAAGCAGTATTTGATAGATCTAACGACATTAACTCCACCGGCGCCAGGGGCTCCCCTGTTGTTATATGTGGCAGCTTCGCACTCAGCGGTAAGTGCGGCACTTGTCCAAGAGAAGCTTGAAGGGCAAACCAAAAAGCAAGCCCCAATATACTTCGTCTCCGAAGTCCTTAGTTTATCAAAGAAAAACTATACAGAATTGGAGAAGGTGTTGTATGCTATTTTGATGGCTTCCAGGAAGCTTCGACATTAGTTTCAAGCATACCATATAATTGTTCCTTCTTCACAGCCTTTGAAGGATATCATGAGAAATAGAGAAGCTACTGGAAGGATTGGAAAGTGGGTTGTGGAACTCAATGAGTTCTGCATTGATTATGTGCATAGATCTTCGATTCAGTCCCAGGCGTTAGCAGACTTCATTGCTGACTAGACGCCAGGGGCTCAGGAAGAAGAAGCAAGTAAAGATGCCGAAGCTTGGACAGTATTCTGCGATGGTTCTTGGGGAACCTTCGGTGCAGGTGCAGCTGCCGTCTTAATTGCACCTTCCAAAGTCAGAACATGCTACGCAGTGAAACTTGATTTTAGTTGTACAAATAATATTGCTGAATACGAAGCTTTACTTTTGGGTCTTCGGAAGTTGAAAGCAATGGGGATAAGAAGGGCGGTCCTCAAAACTGATTCCCAAGTTATTTCTGGCCATGTTGACAAAAGCTGCAAAGCAAGAGATCCAAAGCTTGAAAAATATTTGGATACAGTTCGAAGACTTGAAGCCTCCTTAAGGGTTTTCTGTTAAGAATATCCCACGAGGAGAAAATGAACACGCTGATCTACTAGCCAAGTCAGCGGCACAGGGGCTGCCATTACCTTCGGAAGTTTTCTTTGAAACAATAAAAGCACCTTCGGTTGACCTTCTTGAAAGAGCAGTGCTAAATATATCTCATGTTTATAGCGAAGATTGGAGAACTGAGATCATGTCTTTTCTCCAGGGCAATTTCCTTTCAGATGACGAAGCTTATCAAAAGAGAATAGCGGCGAGAGCCCGTCCATATGTAATAATAGAAGGGGAGTTATACAAGCATGGAGTCTGTTCTCCATTACTCAAATGTTTATCCAGAACTGAAGGTATAGAGCTGATGAAAGAAATACATGCAGGCCAGTGCGGAGCTCACATCGGATCCAGGCCTTTGTTGGGTAAAGTTTTTCGTCAAGGATTCTATTGGCCGAAGGCAGCTTCGGATGCAGCAGAATTAGTCCAAAAATGCGAAGGTTGTCAAAAATGTGCAAAAGATCAAAAACAACCTTCGTCCCTTACTCAATTAATACAGCCCACTTGGCCATTGCAAAGATGAGGCCTTGATTTGCTAGGCCCACTTCCACCAGCACAAGGGAATTTAAGATATGTTGTAGTGGCAGTGGAATATTTTTCTAAATGGATTGAGGCAAAGCCTTTAGCCACAATAACTTTGGTTACTGTTCAAAAGTTTTTCTGGCAAAATATTGTGTGTCGCTTCGGAGTGCCGAAGGCCATTACCGTGGACAATGGAACACAGTTTGATGCCGAAGCTTTTAGAGAGTTTTGTGAACAAATTGGCACGAAGATCCATTTTGCATCAGTTCGGCATCCGGAGTCAAATGGACTTGTCGAAAGAGCTAATGGCATTATAATGACAGTAATAATAAAGTTAATCTTCAACCAGCCCAGGGGGAAGTGGCCGGATGAATTAATCAAAGTGGTGTGGAGCCACAACACAACAATATCAAGGTCAATAGGTTTTACACCATTCAAATTGCTGTTTGGTGACGAAGCAATAACCCTAGAAGAAGCTAAAGCAGGATCAATAAGAACAATGGCTTCGGTAGAAGACGGAGCTGATTATTCTGTGGCAAAAGATGCTATAGAAGGGATCAGGCTTCAGGCTGTAGAGAATATCAATAAATATCAAGCCGAAACAATAAAATGGCGTGACAGAAAGGTTCGGTTAAAAATATCAAGCCAGGACACTTGGTACTTCAGAGAGTTGCCAACCCAGACACGGTAGGCAAGCTGCAGCTGAAATGGGAAGGGCCTTTCCTGGTAGTATCTTCGTCAAGACCCGGTTCCTACAGGCTGAAGGATATGGACGACAACGACATTCCTAGATCTTGGAATGCGGATGAGCTTCGGCGGTATTATGTGTAACCTGATGTAATCTTTTTTATTCTTTCCTATGGCACCCTTTTCCTTTCCAAAGGGGGAGAAAGGTTTTTAATGGGGCCATAGCATGTAATTTCTCTTTTTCTTATATCAGCTCTACAAGAGCAGTATCCCCTGAAGATGTAAATGTAAAAACTGGGCATGCACCATTGAGTGCAACGAGAAAAAGAAAAAAAACACGGAGAAGCTCGAAAGACGTCCCTAAGGGGATGCAGAGCACGACGAAGCTACAAAAAGTCGTTCCTAAAGGAGCGCGGCGTAAGTTTTCTGCTCAAAAGTCGTTCCTAAGGGAATGCAGAGCTTACAGCGAAAAGTCAACGCTGATTCCGCCGAAATAAAAGGCAAAGAAGCTCCTGAGGGAGGCTTATAGTGAAAAGTCAACGCTGATTCCGCCAAAATAAAAGGCGAAGAAGCTCCTAAGGGAGGCTTACAGCGAAAAGTCAACGCTGATACACCGAAAAATAAGCGGTGAAGCCGAAAAATAAACGGCAAAGATTTGTTATTATGGTTTCATATGTGTCTTCGAACATTCATTTGCACGATACATTACATCATACATTTGCATTCATAAACATTCACTTAGACATACATAGGATCATCATCAGCATAACATACAAACTTGCTTCGGCTTCGAAAGAGAAGGCTTTGGAAAAAAGAGAAAAAGAGGCAATTTTATGCTTCGTTGTGTACGCAAAGAAGGGAAGGTGTTTTTCGCCTATGGCTCGAAAGTATTAATTTTGTCCACACCAAAGCATTTCATACATGGACGAAAAAGTAAGATTATATTACAAAGTGAAATTCAATTACATCATACTTTATACAAGTTATCACAGGAGTTTTTTGAGCTATTTTTACAGACTATTCGAGCTTCGACAGCATCTCTGGAGCTTCTTCCTTTTATTCTGTAGCTTCAGCTTCGGCTTGGTTAACCTGTATGTAAGTATTATAAGCTAAATTTAAAATTCAAAGGAAAAGGTAATCATAAGGTATAATATTGTTACCAGCTTAAGGTGGTCTCGGGCTTCGTCACCAGCTTTTTCTCGCCCACCCTTTGTCCATATCACCTTTATAAATTTATTTGCAATGCTTCGGGCGAGGTTAGGAATATCATCTAGAATTGCTGGTGATAGGCTGAAATTGGGTCTATTGATAATTTTTCCGTGCTCACAGCCAGATTTCAGGAACGCAACAGCGGTGCCCCGAGAAGCTACCAGGGCACAAAAGTCGCCGTGTCCAGCAATAACATCATCGAGGTCATCAATCTCACCTTCGATGTGTTCGAAGGCACCTGGCAGATCTTCAGCCGAAGGAATAAATTTTTCACTACTGGCCCCGACTGAATAAAACACCTTCTTCAGTCGTTGAACACATTGATTGCTGAATTTCAAGCATTTGTTCTGAAGGTCTATCAACGATTTTTTCAAAACTAAACCATTCTGGATTTCAGCCTCAAGTTTTTCATTAAGCTTCAGCTTTTCTTGTTCAGAACCGAGAAGCTTCGTATTCAGTTCTGTTATTTTTGCTTCGGCTTCCGATAGCAAACATTCAGTTTATTGAAGTTCGAACTTTTTTTTCTCAAAAGCAGCTATCTGATCTTTTATTTTGTTTTATAAGTTTTCAATTATAACCTCGTGCTTTTTGTCTTCTAAATCCTATTGCATCCTCAAAGCTTTGCTCAATAGCATACTCTGTACATGAACAACCTTCGTTAGAAAATATTTTTATGAAAATAAAAAGTTAGAGGGAGATTGTTTACCTTGAAATTGCAATAAAACAAACTACCGACGATGTGCTGTCGTCGGTAGCGGCTAATATCGGCTTCGAGCTTCGAGAAACCGATACTCTTTGATAGAGTATCGATAACCTTTGCTCCGGTCTGATCTCGGATGCAGCCTAGCTTCTCATCATCAACACCTCCGAAGAGAAGTGCCCCTGGCCGATAGCCGCAAGAAATGGCATACTCTTTTAATTCTTCTTTTTCGGCTTTTGTTAATTCTTACCAACCAAGTTTTGAAAATTGAAAATTTCATCTTCCAGCATTTCTCCGGCAATTTCTTTCTTTTTCTTGGCCTCTGGGGTCAAAGCCTCTTCGGTGGCTCCAGCAGCTTCTTCTGCGGCCATGTCTAGCAGAATTTTATCTATATTCAGAGCCACACTTTCCAAATTGTTATCTTCGGCTCTAGTAGCTTCGGCATCTGTGGCCTCTGAAGGTGCAGCTTCAGTAGCTGTTGTGCTTTCAATAGCAGGCACCTTCGGAGCTGAAGCCCTTGGTGGTGTTGCTTCAATCACTTCTGTCACAGTAACAATCCTTTGCCTCTTTGGCCTAAGTGCCTTTGTTTTTGTGGGCTCCCTTTCCTTATGAAAAAGCTTCGTCAGATGAAGCCCCAATGGACTTAGTTTGACAGGCAAAGTTTCAGTCATTACCTTTAGGATTTCCTCTATTTCAGTAGCAGAGGTTGTCGCAGAAGTTTTCTCTTCCTCGTCAATTGATTTTTGCTTTGGGGTCGAGTCCTTTCTTTTCTTCAAAGCAACTACTTTCGCCTCATATTTTTGTTTCTTCTTCTTTGATTGGTCTTCGTTGTCTTTATTCAAAGCACTAGCCACTCTTTTTCTTTTTTGCCCTTCGGCACCCTTGTCCAATCGCTCATAGTCAGGATATTCAAAGCCTATAGCATCCATCACTCTGTTTAGCCTTCGTTTCGGACGGGTGCCGAAGGCCGCTGTCATCAATTGATCTTCTTTTTTAGAGTAATTTCCAAGAATCTTGTTGCACATTACTTCAACTGTATCCAGCCATTCTTGGCAGGGTAATTTGAAATGTTTCTTGAACTTGTAGTGGTAAGGCAACCGAATAAGCTCCCCTTTCTTCTTTTCCCCCTCTACTTTCGGCATTTCCCACTCCTTCAAAGTCGGAAATACCCTGAAGGCCAAAAATTCCTGCACCAAGTCTCTAGTACCAATATGATCTGCAATTACTAGAAATTCAGCCAAGGCAATCTGGCTCAGGCTCCCCCGCTCCATGTTACACGGGGGTCTTGTTTCTAACGGACTCTGGACCAATTTATCTTCATCTTCGTCAACTTTGACATAGAACCACTCAGATTTCCATCCTGCTGGCCATTTGCTTCGGTAGCTAATCACTGGGAACTTTGTAGTTTTACGGTAAGCAAAGTTGTAGCAGCCAAAATTTTCATGCAAACCATCCCCCCTAGCCTTGGTTTGGTAGTGCAGTTCATGTACTCGGCAGAAACCTTCGGAGAATGGTTCCACCCCCTGGCTTCGGAGGGCCCAGATATAAACACTCAGCCTAACAATAGCATTGGGCGTCAGCTGATGAAGGTAGATCCCATATTTCTTCAACACACCAGCAATCATCTTGTTCAGAGGGAATCTTAAACCAGCTTTAAAAAGACTTTTGAAAACCACCACTTCATTTTTTCCCGGCTTCGGGATAGTTTCTTCTCCACCAAAACGAATCAATTCCTTCTTTGCTTCACTAAGATAGCCCAGCTTCACCATCTTAGGAAAATCAGCTTCGGAGATGGTGGACTTTCCAAAGTCCAAGTGGCTAGGCTTGCTTAGCACTGCACTGCTGTAATCATCTTTGGAATCAGTTTCTTCAACAGCAGTCTGTTCTGCTTCGGCAGCAGGGATGTCCTCTGGTGTTACCAACCCCGAGCGCTTCATTGCTTCCGAAATAGGAACCGTCTCGGTAGTTTCGGTCTCATCTCCCTCACGATCGACCCGAGCAGTAGAGCGAACTCTAGCCATTTGATTATGACTTACTTGAAATTTTTGGTGTTGACTTTTTTGTTTTTCTCCAAAGCTCTTACTCTTGTTCCGAAGCAGAATCACAAGCGAAGTTTTGTCTGAGCACGATGATTAAGCTTCGGCTATGACTAAAAATTTGGCAGCAAAACAGTGCAGTAGCAATGAATGTCGTGGTAACTTCACACCTACCCGTCTGTTTATATAGTGCCGCAGGTGGGAAGGTGAATCGGCAAGGTCTCCAGCACCGAACAAACAGTCACCCGCACTCACTGAACGGTGGGCCACTGGGTCCGAGAAGGTGAATCGCTGGCGCGCACGTAATTGGTGCAAGATGGGGCGCGCACGACGATTATTTTAATCGTTTCTCGCCAACGAGCTCAGGGAAGGTGTTTTTTGGATCTTCGGCGTCCTGAAGCCTAGAAGACTTTTTCACGGATCAAGCTCGTTATGAAAAACGATCTAGCACCGCGAAGGGGCTACTGTTGGGGGTATGCTTCGTAGCCAAAGATCCTAAAAAGAACACCTTCGAAAGGTCTTCTCAGAAGCAAGCGCCGAAGCTATTGTCTGTAAAGCTTCGGCACAAAGACAAATCTCAAGATGAAGGGTCGAACCGACTTAAAGACGAATTGACTTAAAGACCCATGATGTTTTGTGTCATTATTGTAGTCGATTGTAAAGGACATAAATGTAATTTTGCGCAGGTTGCATCCTGTGCCTATAAATAGGTGAACAGTATCCCGGCACTGTTCACGCGATCCTGTAATCATTGACACGTCACGCTTGGATTATTGCTTTCCGCCAAGGCGAAGGTATAAATGTGTCTAAATATTATGTTTTGATATTTGAATATTCATATAATAAAGTATATGAATAATGTTATTTATTCTTAGTATATCTCTTTATAATGTTTCATTTTTTATATTTCATTTCATATGATTTTACAAGTCTGACCACGAAGGTGTGACCTTCGTGGTATTTTGCTCATGGCCTTCGTCCGAAGCTCGTTAAATCCTCGGGGAGATAATGCTTCAACGGACGAAGGGCATTAATATTTAACATTTTATGTTGCCTTGTTCTTAATTCATAGCATTTGAGAACAAGTCCCCAACAGTGTGACCACCTGAATAGTATTTTCAGGCATTGTGCTCATACTAGCAACGCTGCTTGATGCTCCTCCAATGACATGCTTTCCTTTGCGATGGCAATCGCCTTGTTCATCTGTCACATTTGCATTTGAACGACCTCTAGGATGTGCATCATCTTCCTCAACCTCAAATGCCATGTGTTTCTACAATCATCTTAAATAATTGTATATTAACCAGTATACAAGCATCTACTTTTAATATTTCTATTTACCAAAAAAATAACAATAACCTATGAACCTAAAGATGTCTCGCTAATCCCTCACCAATCTACTGCGCTCCAGCTTGATGCCAAGTTCCAGGACCCGGTGCTCCTGGTGATGGGAGAGGAGTGATGGAGACGCAGAAATAGTCTGAAGTATACGACCCATAAATAACCATAGGATTGATCCATCAGGTCATTATCCAAGATGTATGAGTAGTTCTAGCATGGAGTACGTACCAGAGATCATGGAGTACGTGCTAATACCCATAAATAACCATAGGATTGACCCACTAATACCTTTCCAAAAGGCGAGACCAGTTGCTGGAGCGCAGTGATTCTGTCCCCTAGCTGCTCTTTCAGTCTTTCCTCACGTGCAGCGGCGGAAAAGCGAGCGGGAAAAGAGAAATCATTTAGCAGTCCAGCTCCAGACTCTAAGGTCATCGTCCGTCGATGCACCAGAGATCATGGAGTACGTACCAGTGGTGGCAGGGAGCAGGTTCGCCAGGGCCGAGTAGGACGACGACACGACGGTGACAGCGATGACGTCGGGTAGGGATTAGGGAAGAGGTTGAGAGTGAGGCACTGAGCTCGTCGGGCGCTGAAAGGGAATTAGGCTTACACCTAGTTCCTAAATAATTTTTGTGGTTGAATTGCCCAACACAAATAATTGGACTAACTAAGTTTGCTCTAGTGTATAAGTTATACAGGTGAAAAAGGTTCACACTTAGCCAATAAAAAGATCATATGTTGGATTCAACAAAGGAGAAAAGGGACAACCAAAGGCACCTCTGGTCTGGGGCACCGGACTGTCCGGTGCACACCGGACAGTGTCCGGTGCACCACCAGACAGTGTCCGGTGCACCAGAGGACTCCAACTCGAACTCGCCACCTTCGGGAATTTCCAGAGGCACTCGCGCTATAATTCACCGGACTGTCCGGTGTACACCGGACAATGTCCGGTGCTCCTCTGAAGAGCTGCCTCAGGAACTCGCCAGCCTCGGGAAACCAGAAAGGCTGCTCCACTATAATTCACCGGACATATCCGGTGTACACCGGACTGTCCGGTGCAACTCCGGAGCAACGGCTATTTCGGCGCCAACGGCTACCTGCGACGCATTAAATGCGCGCGCTGCGCGCGCAGAAGTCAGGCGTGCCCATACTGGCGCACCGGACACTCAACAGTACATGTCCGGTGCGCCACCGGACATCAAGGCGGGCCCAGAAGTCAGAACTCCAACGGTCGGAATCCAACGACATTGGTGACGTGGCTGGGGCACCGGACATGTCCGGTGTGCACCGGACTGTCCGGTGCGCCATCGACAGACAGCCTCCACCAACGGTCAAGTTTGGTGGTTGAGGCTATAAATACCCCAACCACCCCACCATTCATTGCATCCAAGTTTTCTACTTCCCAACTACTTACAAGAGCTCTAACATTCAATTCTAGACACACCAAAGAGATCAAATCCTCTCCAAATTCCACACAACGCCTTAGTGATTAGAGAGAGAGATTTGCTTGTGTTCTTTCGAGCTCTTGCGCTTGGATTGCTTTCTTCTTTCTTGATTTTTCATTGCGATCAAACTCACTTGTAATTGAGGCAAGAGACACCAAACTTGTGGTGGTCCTTGTGGGAACTTTGTGTTCCAAGTGATTGAGAAGAGAAAGCTCACTCGGTCCGAGGGACCGTTTGAGAGAGGGTAAGGGTTGAAAGAGACCCGGCCTTTGTGGCCTCCTCAACGGGGAGTAGGTTTGAGAGAACCGAACCTCGGTAAAACAAATCCACATGTCTTACTTCATTATTCGCTTGCGATTTGTTTTGCACCCTCTCTCGTGGACTCTATTATATTTCTAACGCTAACCCGGCTTGTAGTTGCGATTATTTTTGAGAATTTCAGTTTCGCCCTATTCACCCCCCCTCTAGGCGACTTTCAATTGGTATCGGAGCCCGGTGCTTCATTAGAGCCTAACCGCTCGAAGTGATGTCGGGAGATCACATCAAGAGGGAGATGGAGACCGGCGACAAGCCCACTACGAGCCAAGGGAGCACTTCATCGGAAGAGTCCCGCACCAAGAGGAAGGAGAAGAAGAAGGACTCCTCCAAACGGAAGGAGAAAAGATCTTCTTCTTCTCACCACAAGGAGAAGAAGGAGAAATCTTCCTCCCACTAGTCGCATTGGAAAGGCGACAAGCACAAGAGGATGAGGAAGGTGGTCTACTACGAGACCGACACTTCATCAACATCCACCTCCGACTCCGATGCGTCGTCCGTAACTTCTAAGCGCCAAGAGCGTAAGAAGTTTAGTAAGATCCCCTTACACTATCCTCGTACACCTAGACATACTCCATTACTTTCTGTTCCATTAGGCAAACCGCCAACTTTTGATGGCGAAGATTATGCTAGGTGGAGTGATTTAATGAAATTTCATCTAACCTCACTCCACAAAAGTATATGGAATGTTGTTGAGTTTGGAGCACAGGTACCATCCATAGGGGATGAGGATTATGATACGGACGAGGTGGCCCAAATCGAGCACTTCAACTCTCAAGCTACAACCATACTCCTCGCCTCTCTAAGCAAGGAGGAATACAACAAGGTGCAAGGGTTAAAGAATGCAAAGGAGATTTGGGACCTACTCAAGACCGCGCACGAGGGTGATGAACTCACCAAGATCACAAAGCGGGAAACGATCGAGGGGGAGCTCGGTCGTTTTCGTCTTCGCCAAGGGGAGGAGCCACAAGATATGTACAACCGGCTCAAAACCTTGGTGAACCAAGTGCGCAACCTCGGGAGCAAGAAATGGGACGACCACGAGGTGGTTAAGGTTATTCTAAGATCTCTCATTTTCCTTAACCCCACTCAAGTTCAATTAATTCGTGGTAATCCTAGATACACACTAATGACCCCCGAGGAAGTTATCGGGAATTTTGTGAGCTTTGAATGTATGATCAAGGGATCAAAGAAGATCAACGAGCTTGATGAACCCTCCACGTCCGAAGCACAACCGGTGGCATTCAAGGCGACGGAGGAGAAGAAGGAGGAGTCTACACCGAGTAGACAACCAATTGACGCCTCCAAGCTCGACAATGAGTAGATGGCTTTAATCATCAAAAGCTTTCGCCAAATCCTCAAGCAACGGAGGGGGAAGGACTACAAACCCCGCTCCAAGAAAGTATGCTACAAATGTGGTAAGCCCAGTCATTTCATTGCAAAATGTCCTATATCTAGTGACAGTGACAGGGGCGACGACAAGAAGGGAAAGAGGAGAGAAAAGAAGAAGTACTACAAGAAGAAGGGCGGCGATGCCCATGTTTGCCGGGAGTGGGACTCCGACGAGAGCTCCACCGAGTCCTCTTCCGACGAGGACGCCGCCTACATCGCCGTCACCAAGGGACTCCTCTTCCCCAACGTCGGCCACAAGTGCCTCATGGCAAAGGACGGCAAAAGGAAGAAGGTTAAATCTAAATCCTCCACTAAATATGAATCCTCTAGTGATGATAATGCTAGTGATGAGGAGAATAATTTGCGTACCATTTTTGCCGATCTTAACATGCAACAAAAGGAAAAATTAAATGAATTGATTAGTGCTATTCATGAGAAGGATGATCTCTTGGACTCTCAAGAGGACTTCCTTATTAAGGAAAACAAAAGGCATGTTAAGGTTAAAAATGCTTATGCTCTAGAGGTAGAAAAATGTCACAAATTATCTAGTGAGCTAAGCACATGCCATGACACTATAAACAACCTTAGAAATGAAAATGCTAGATTAATTGCTAAGGTTGATTCTCATGTATGTGATGTCTCAATTCCAAATCTTAGAAATGATAATGATGATTTGCTTGCTAAGATTAAGGAATTGAATGATTCTCTTGATAGCCTTAGAGTAGAAAATGAAAATTTGATTGCTAAGGCTAAAGATTTTGATGTTTGCAATTGTCGGCGTTTCGAGACAGGGGGGTCCCTAAGCCGACGAGTGAGTGTGCTGCGTGCCCTAGCCCAGATGGGTCGAGCGCGTGGGCGAGCGCGAAGGGGGGAGAGGCGAGGTGGCCGGAGTCGAGCGTGAGAGAGGTGGAAGTCCCGCGGCCTTCGTGTTCGTCCCGCGCCCAGGTCGGGTGCGCTTGCAGTAGGGGGGTTACAAGCGTCCACGCGGGTGAGGGAAGCGAGCGGCCCCAAGAGAGCGCCTGTCCCGTCCTCGGTCCCGCGCGGCCAACCTTCTCTGAGAAGGCCCTGGTCCTTCCTTTTATAGTCGTAAGGAGAGGATCCAGGTGTACAATGGGGGGTGTAGCAGAGCGCTACGTGTCTAGCGGAGGGAGAGCTAGCGCCCTAGGTACATGCCAATGTGGCAGCCGGAGAGATCTGGGCACCCTGCTGGTGTGATGTCGTGGCTGTCGGAGGTGCGGCGGAGCCTGGCGGAGGGACAGCTGTTGGAGCGGTCGAGTCCCTGCTGACGTCGTTCTGCTTCCGTAAGAGAGCTGGGGGCCGCCGTCATCATAGAGCTTGTGGAGCGCCATTATTGCCCCTCTGGCGGAGCTGGCCGGATGGGACGCCGGTCTTGTTCTCCGTGACCCGAGTCGATTCGGGGTAGGATGATGATGGCGCTTCCTGTTGACGTGGCGGTCTGTGCCCTAGGCAGGGCGACGTGGGGGTTCCTCCGAAGCCGAGGTTGAGTCCGTCTTCTGTTGCCGTGGCCGAGCCCGAGCCATGGGGTCGGGCGAGGCGGAAGTCGTTCGGCCGAGGCGAAGTCTGAGCCCTGGGGTCGGGCGAGGCGGAGTTTCGTCGTCTTCTGGGTCTTAGCCCGAGTCCGAGCCCTGGGGTCGGGCGGAGCGGAGTTTCGTCGTCTTCTGGGTCTTAGCCCGAGTCCGAGCCCTGGGGTCAGGCGGAGCGGAGTTCGCCGTCTTCCGGGTCTTAGCTCGAGTCCGAGCCCTGGGGTCGGGCGGAGCGGAGTTCGCCGTGGCGCCTTTGTCAAGACCTGACTGCCGGTCAGACTCACTCTGTCGAGTGGTACTGCAGTCGGAGTGGCGCAGGCGGCGCTGTCCCTCTGTCAGACTGGTTAGTGGAGCGGTGGAGTGACGGCGGTCACTTCGGCTCTGCCGGGGGCGCGTGTCAGGATAAAGGTGTCAGGCCACCTTTGCGTTAAATGCCCCTGCAATTTGGTCAGTCGGTGTGGCGATTTAGTCAAGGTTGCTTCTGAGCGAAGCCAAGGCCTCGGGCGAGCCGGTGATGTGTCCGCCATAAAAAGGGGGCCTCGGGCGAGACGGAAGTCTCTCGAGGTCGGCTGCCCTTGGCCGAGGCTAGGCTCGGGTGAAGCATGATCGAGTCACTCGTGTGGACTGATCCCTGACTTAATCGTACCCATCAGGCCTTTGCAGCTTTATGCTGATGGGGGTTACCAGCTGAGAATTAGGCGTCTTGAGGGTACCCCTAATTATGGTCCCCGACAGTAGCCCCCGAGCCTCGAAGGGAGTGTTAGCACTCGCTTGGAGGCTTTTGTCGCACTTTTTTGCAAGGGGACCAGCCTTTCTCGGTTGCCTTTCGTTCCGGCGGGTGCGCGCGAGCGCACCCGCCGGGTGTAGCCCCCGAGGCCTCGGAGGAGTGGTTACACTCCTTCGAGGTCTTAATACCTCGCGTAACGCTTCGGCTGGCCTGGTCGTTCCCTCATGCGAACTGGCCGTAGCCCGGGTGCACGGTCGGGGCCCAAGCTCTCGGGCTGATATGTTGACGCTGTCAACGATTTGGCCGGAGTCGGTTTTTGCGAGAGCAGCCCCCGAGCCTCCGCACAGGGCGAGAGGACGATCAGGGACAGACTCGACTTTTTACATACGCCCCTACGTCGCCTTTCCGCAAGGAGGAGGGGGGGAGTGCGCCATGTTACCCTCGATGGGCACCGAACATGGTGTCTCCGGTGAGCTGCAAGCGGGTAATCCGAGTGGACGTCCGTGCCCCGTTCGTTGGGGGTCGGCTAGGGGCCCAGAGGCACGCCCAAAAGTACCTGCGGGTGATTTGCCGGACCCGGTCCCCTGGCGACGGGGTCCGAGGGCTCGATGCCTCCCTCCGATGGGATTCCGTTACAAGATCGTTCCCGCTGGTCTCGGAAATGTCCTAGGGTACCTCGGGAGCGCAGCCCGAGCCTCGGTTATGTATCGAACGTACCCCTGGTCATCCCTCGCTCGGTGTCTGAGGCGACTGTGAACCCTTCGGGGGCCAGCCTTCGAACCCCTGATCAGTAATGGGCGCGGAGCCCGAGTAGCCTGAGGCGGCCATGGAACCCTTCGGGGGGCTGGCCTTCGAACCCCTGACCAGTAGTGGGTGTCGGGCCCACGCGATCTGAGGCGGCTGTTGAACCCTTCGGAGGGCCAGCCTTCGAACCCCTGATCAGTAGTGGGGGGCTCGGAGCCCGGTTCCTTCGCGGAGAAGGATCCCTTTCGGGGCATCCCCCTTTCCCGGTCCCTGTTGCAAGAGATAGAGAAAGAGGAAAACGGAAAAGGATACGAAATCGGGCGACGTGGCGTACCTTTTCTGACGCGGTTATTATGGCGAAGGTGAAGCGTCGCGCGCTCCTCCCGTCAGAGACCTGTCGTTCGCCCCGAGGCTATCTTAGCCAGCTCGTCTGCGGTTTCGTTGTAGCGCCGAGCGATGTGGTTGAGCTCGAGCCCGAAGAACTTGTCTTCCAGGCGCCGAACCTCGTCGCAGTAGGCCTCCATCTTCGGGTCGCGGCAGTGGGAGTTCTTCATGACTTGGTCGATGACGAGCTGCGAATCACCGCGGGCGTCGAGGCGTCTGACCCCTAGCTCGATGGCGATCCGCAATCCGTTGACCAGAGCTTCGTACTCGGCCACATTGTTGGACGTCGGGAAATGGAGGCGCAGCACGTAGCACAAGTGCTTTCCGAGGGGCGAGATGAAGAGCAGGCCCGCGCCGGCCCTCGTCTTCATCAGCGACCCGTCGAAAAACATGGTCCAGAGCTCCGGTTGGATCAGAGTCGTTGGCAGCTGGGTGTCGACCCATTCGGCCACGAAATCCGCCAACACCTGGGACTTGATGGCCTTCCGAGGGGCGAACGAGATCGTTTCGCCCATGATTTCCACCGCCCACTTTGCGATCCTGCCCGAGGCCTCTCGGCACTGGATGATCTCCCCCAGGGGGAAGGATGACACCACAGTTACCGGATGAGACTCGAAGTAGTGTCGCAGCTTCCGCCTCGTCAGGATCACAGCATACAGCAGCTTTTGAACTTGTGGGTAGCGGATCTTAGTCTCGGACAGCACTTCGCTGATGAAGTAGACTGGCCTCTGAACGGGCAATGCATGCCCTTCCTCTTGCCTTTCGACCACAATCGCGGCGCTAACCACCTGAGTGGTCGCGGCGACGTAGACCAAGAGGGCTTCTCCGTCCGCCGGGGGCACCAAGACAGGCGCCTTTGTAAGGAGCGCCTTCAGGTTGCCGAGGGCTTCCTCGGCCTCAGGGGTCCAAGCGAAACACTCGGCCTTCCTTAAGAGGCGGTACAGAGGCAGACCTCTTTCGCCGAGGCGTGAGATGAAGCGGCTCAAGGCCGCGAGGCATCCCATGACCCTCTGTACCCCTTTTAAGTCCTTGATGGGTCCCATGCTGGTGATGGCCGCGATCTTCTCCGGGTTGGCTTCGATGCCTCGCTCGGAGACGATGAACCCTAGGAGCATGCCTCGGGGGACCCCGAAGACACACTTCTCAGGATTAAGCTTGACCCCTTTCGCCTTGAGACACCGGAATGTCACTTCAAGGTCGGAGAGGAGGTCGGAAGCCTTCCTTGTCTTGACTACGATGTCATCGACGTAGGCCTCGACTGTGCGACCGATGTGTTCGCCGAACACATGGTTCATGCACCGCTGGTACGTCGCGCCCGCATTCCTCAATCCGAACGGCATGGTGACATAGCAGTACATGCCGAACGGCGTGATGAAAGAAGTCGCGAGCTGGTCGGACTCTTTCATCCGGATCTGGTGATACCCTGAGTAGGCATCGAGGAAGGACAGGGTTTCGCACCCAGCGGTGGAATCCACGATTTGGTCGATGCGAGGCAGAGGGTAGGGAACCTTCGGGCATGCTTTGTTGAGACCAGTGTAGTCTACACACATCCGCCATTTCCCCCCTTTCTTCCTCACAAACACAGGGTTGGCAAGCCATTCGGGATGGAATACCTCTTTGATGAACCCTGCTGCCATTAGCTTGTGGATCTCTTCGCCAATCGCTCTGCGCTTCTCCTCGTCGAATCGGCGCAGAGGCTGCCTGACGGGTCGGGCTCCGGCCCGAATATCCAGCGAGTGCTCGGCGACATCCCTCGGTATGCCGGGCATGTCCGAGGGACTCCACGCAAAGACGTCGGCGTTTGCGCGGAGAAAGTCGACGAGCACTGCTTCCTATTTGGGGTCGAGCCCGGAACCGATCCGGACCTGCTTGGTGGTGTCGCCACTGGGGTCGAGAGGGACGGCCTTGACCGTCTCCGCTGGCTCGAAGTTGCCGGCGTGGCGCTTCACGTCTGGCACCTCCTTGGAGAGGTTCTCCAGGTCGGCGATGAGGGCCTCGGACTCGGCGAGGGCCTCGGCGTACTCCACGCACTCCACGTCGCATTCGAACGCGTGTTTGTACGTGGGGCCGACGGTGATGACCCCGTTGGGGCCCGGCATCTTGAGCTTCAGGTAGGTGTAGTTGGGGACGGCCATGAACTTCGCGTAGCATGGCCTCCCTAGCACAGCGTGGTAGGTTCCTCGGAACCCGACCACCTCGAACGTCAGGGTCTCCCTTCGGAAGTTGGAGGGTGTCCCGAAGCAGACGGGGAGGTCGAGTCGCCCGAGGGGCTGGACGCGCTTCCCAGGGATGATCCCGTGGAAGGGCGCAGCGCCTGCTCGGACGGAGGACAGATCGACGCGCAGGAGCTTGAGGGTCTCGGCGTAGATGATGTTGAGGCAGCTGCCCCCATCCATCAGGACCTTGGTGAGCCTGACATCGCCGACAACGGGGTCGACGACGAGCGGGTATTTCCCCGGGCTCGGCACATGATCGGGGTGGTCGGCCTGGTCGAAAGTGATGGGCTTGTCGGACCAGTCTAGGTAGACTGGCGCCGCCACCTTTACCGAGCAGACCTCCCGGCGCTCTTGCTTGCGGTGCCGAGCCGAGGTATTCGCCACATGCCCTCCATAGATCATGAAGCAGTCGCGGACCTCGGGGAATTCTCCTGCTAGGTGATCTTCGTTCTTGTCGTCGTCGCGGGCCCTGCCACCCTCGGCGGGTGGCCCGGCCCTGTGGAAGTGACGCCGAAGCATAACGCACTCCTCGAGGGTGTGCTTGACGGGCCCCTGATGGTAGGGGCACGGCTCCTTGAGCATCTTGTCGAAGAGGTTCGCACCTCCGGGGGGCTTCCGAGGGTCCTTATACTCGGCGGCGGCGACAAGGTCCGCGTCAGCGGCGTCGCGTTTCGATTGCGACTTCTTCTTGCCTTTCTTCTTGGCGCCGCGCGGAGCAGACGCCTCGGGAGCCTCTTCTGATGGGCGGCCCTGGGGCTGCTTGTCTTTTCGGAAGATAGCCTCGACCGCCTCCTGGCCAGAGGCGAACTTGGTGGTGATGTCCATTAGCTCGCTCGCCCTGGTGGGGGTTTTGCGACCCAGCTTGCTCACCAGGTCGCGGCAAGTGGTGCCGGCGAGGAACGCGCCGATGACATCCGAGTCGGTGATGTTGGGCAGCTCGGTGCGCTGCTTCGAGAATCGCCGGATATAGTCCCGGAGCGACTCTCCCGGCTGTTGCCGGCAGCTTCGAAGGTCCCAGGAATTCCCGGGGCGCACGTATGTGCCCTGGAAATTGCCAGCGAAGGCTTGGACCAAGTCGTCCCAGTTGGAGATCTGCCCCGGATGCAGATGCTCCAACCAGGCGCGAGCAGTGTCGGAGAGGAACAGGGGGAGGTTACGGATGATGAGGTTGTCGTCGTCCGTTCCACCCAGTTGGCAGGCAAGGCGGTAGTCCACGAGCCACAGTTCCGGTCTCGTTTCCCCCGAGTACTTTGTGATAGTAGTCGGGGGTCGGAACCGGGTCGGGAATGGCGCCCGTCGGATGGCCCGACTGAAGGCCTGCGGACCGGGTGGTTCGGGCGAGGGACTCCGATCCTCCCCTCTGTCGTAGCGCCCCCCACGCCTGGGGTGGTAGCCTCGGCGCACCCTTTCGTCGAGGTGAGCCCGACGGTCGCGTCGATGGTGCTCGTTGCCGAGGTGGCCCGGGGCCGCAGGCGCGGTGTTGCGCGTGCGCCCGGTGTAGACCGAGGCTTCCCGCATGAATCGGGAAGTCGCGGCATGAGGTTCTGAGGGACAACCTTGCCTTTGGGAGGCAGTGCTCTCGGCCCGCCGGGCCGCAGCGCCTTCCAGGAGATTCTTGAGTTCTCCCTGGATTCGCCGACCCTCGGTGGTTGACGGCTCCGGCATCGCGCGGATGAGCATTGCTGCGGCTGCCAGGTTCTGACCAACCCCGCTGGATGCGGGCGGCGGCCTGATCCTGACATCGTCGGCGACGCGGTGCTGGAGACCTCGGGGCAGGTGACGTATTTCTCCGGCCAGGGGTTGGCCCACCCACGCCTGTCCGACGTCCCGACGGATCGGCTCAAGCGCTCCTATTCCCTCGTTGAGCCTGGCCTGCGCCTCGCGGACTTGCTCGAGTTGTGGGTCGTAACCCCCCGCCGGAGCGGGGACCACAGCTAGCTCCCGTGGGATGTCGGCGCGAGGCACCGGCCTAGGGAGATCGCCGTCCTCCGGCATGCCAAGATGGTTGCCTTCGGAGGGATCCCCTAGCTCGATGTGGAAACATTCGCGGCTTGGGCCGCAGCTCTCGTCGCCAAGGCTGCGGCTTCCATCGGAACAGTCGGATAGGCAGTAGTCACATGCGGTCATGAAGTCCCGCACGGCGCTGGGGTTGCCAAGTTCAGAGAAATCCCAACCGATGCTGGGATCGTCATCTTCCTCGGACCCAGAGGGCCCGTAGGTCGAGACGTCCGTCAGTCGGTCCCAAGGCGACCGCATACGGAACCTTAGTGGGGTTGCACTCGCCTTAATGAGAGCGCCCGCCAAAACGAGGTCGTTTGGCGGGTTGAGGCCGAGTCGAAATGACGCAAGATGGGAGTTAGTCGTTACCTTTTGGTCGACGAGGAGCGACGTAGTCACATCGGGGACTGGTTGCACCATCATCTCTGGTCCGAGGGCGACGTCCTGCAGGCTTTCCGCGAGCGCGCCGGCGCCGTCTTCTTGCTCGGGGTCAGCGTGCCGCGGGGGGACGGCGCTTGCCTCCATCTTGAACGCGAGGTCGACGTCCGGCGTACCTTCCGTCGGGGTGTCGGGGGCGTCGATTTGCTCGACGGCCAACGAAGCGCGGCCTCCCACCTGGCCTTGACGGCCCCGTCTCCTCCTCCGTTGGCGGGGGAGAGAACGGAGCGAGCCCGAATGTTGCCCTTCCACCACGCGGGGAAGACGTCGTCGATTCCGCCGCCGGCTGGCGGGTTGTCGGCCGCCATTGTCGTAGTCGCGCGGCGGTGGAAGGAGTATCATGTCGTAGCTGCCGTCGAAGGACATGAACTCAAGAGTCCCGAAACGAAGCACCGTCCCGGGGCGGAGAGGTTGCTGGAGACTGCCCATCTGGAGCTTGACGGGGAGCTGTTCGTCAGCACGCAGCAGGCCCCTACCTGGCGCGCCAACTGTCGGCGTTTCGAGACAGGGGGGGTCCCTAAGCCGACGAGTGAGTGTGCTGCGTGCCCCAGCCCAGATGGGTCGAGCGCGTGGGCGAGCGCGAAGGGGGGAGAGGCGAGGTGGCCGGAGTCGAGCGTGAGAGAGGTGGAAGTCCCGCGGCCTTCGTGTTCGTCCCGCGCCCAGGTCGGGTGCGCTTGCAGTAGGGGGGTTACAAGCGTCCACGCGGGTGAGGGAAGCGAGCGGCCCCAAGAGAGCGCCTGTCCCGTCCTCGGTCCCGCGCGGCCAACCTTCTCTGAGAAGGCCCTGGTCCTTCCTTTTATAGTCGTAAGGAGAGGATCCAGGTGTACAATGGGGGGTGTAGCAGAGCGCTACGTGTCTAGCGGAGGGAGAGCTAGCGCCCTAGGTACATGCCAATGTGGCAGCCGGAGAGATCTGGGCACCCTGCTGGTGTGATGTCGTGGCTGTCGGAGGTGCGGCGGAGCCTGGCGGAGGGACAGCTGTTGGAGCGGTCGAGTCCCTGCTGACGTCGTTCTGCTTCCGTAAGAGAGCTGGGGGCCGCCGTCGTCATAGAGCTTGTGGAGCGCCATTATTGCCCCTCTGGCGGAGCTGGCCGGATGGGACGCCGGTCTTGTTCTCCGTGACCCGAGTCGATTCGGGGTAGGATGATGATGGCGCTTCCTGTTGACGTGGCGGTCTGTGCCCTAGGCAGGGCGACGTGGGGGTTCCTCCGAAGCCGAGGTCGAGTCCGTCTTCTGTTGCCGTGGCCGAGCCCGAGCCATGGGGTCGGGCGAGGCGGAAGTCGTTCGGCCGAGGCGAAGTCCGAGCCCTAGGGTCGGGCGAGGCGGAGTTTCGTCGTCTTCTGGGTCTTAGCCCGAGTCCGAGCCCTGGGGTCGGGCGGAGCGGAGTTTCGTCGTCTTCTGGGTCTTAGCCCGAGTCCGAGCCCTGGGGTCGGGCGGAGCGGAGTTCGCCGTCTTCCGGGTCTTAGCCCGAGTCCGAGCCCTGGGGTCGGGCGGAGCGGAGTTCGCCGTGGCGCCTTTGTCAAGACCTGACTGCCGGTCAGACTCACTCTGTCGAGTGGTGCTGCAGTCGGAGTGGCGCAGGCGGCGCTGTCCCTCTGTCAGACTGGTTAGTGGAGCGGTGGAGTGACGGCGGTCACTTCGGCTCTGCCGGGGGCGCGTGTCAGGATAAAGGTGTCAGGCCACCTTTGCGTTAAATGCCCCTGCAATTTGGTCAGTCGGTGTGGCGATTTAGTCAAGGTTGCTTCTGAGCGAAGCCAAGGCCTCGGGCGAGCCGGTGATGTGTCCGCCATAAAAAGGGGGCCTCGGGCGAGACGGAAGTCTCTCGAGGTCGGCTGCCCTTGGCCGAGGCTAGGCTCGGGTGAAGCATGATCGAGTCACTCGTGTGGACTGATCCCTGACTTAATCGTACCCATCAGGCCTTTGCAGCTTTATGCTGATGGGGGTTACCAGCTGAGAATTAGGCGTCTTGAGGGTACCCCTAATTATGGTCCCCGACAGCAATACTATTATTTCCGACCTTAGAACTAAGAATGATATGTTGCATGCTAAGGTTGTAGAACTAAAATCTTGCAAACCCTCTACATCTACCGTTGAGCACACTTCTATTTGTACTAGATGTAGAGATGTTGATATCAATGCTATTCATGATCACATGACTCTAATTAAACAACAAAATGATCATATAGCATTATTAGATGCTAAAATTGCTGAGCATAACTTAGAAAATGAAAAGTTTAAATTTGCTAGAAGTATGCTCTATAATGGGAGACGCCCTGGCATCAAGGATGGCATTGGCTTCCAAAGGGGAGACAATGTCAAACTTAATGCCCCTCCAAAGAATTTATCTAACTTTGTTAAGGGCAAGGCTCCCATGCCTCAGGATAACGAGGGTTACATTTTGTACCCTGCCGGTTATCCCGAGAGCAAAATTAGGAAAATTCATTCTAGGAAGTCTCACTCTGGCCCTAATCATGCTTTTATGTATAAGGGTGAGACATCTAGCTCTAGGCAACCAACCCGTGCCAAGTTGCCTAAGAAGAAAACTCCTATTGCATTAAATGATCATAGTATTTCATTTAAAACTTTTGATGCATCATATGTGCTTACTAACAAATCCGGCAAGGTAGTTGCCAAGTTTGTTGGGGGCAAACACAAGGGCTCCAAGACTTGTGTTTGGGTACCCAAAGTTCTTGTTTCTAATGCCAAAGGACCCAAAACCGTTTGGGTACCTAAAGTCAAGAACTAAAATTGTTTTGTAGGTTTATGCATCCGGGGGCTCAAGTTGGATACTCGACAGCGGGTGCACAAACCACATGACAGGGGAGAAGAAGATGTTCTCCTCATATGAGAAAAACCAAGATCCCCAACGAGCTATCACTTTCGGGGATGGAAATCAAGGTTTGGTCAAAGGTTTGGGTAAAATTGCTATATCACCTGACCATACTATTTCCAATGTTTTTCTTGTAGATTCTTTAGATTACAATTTGCTTTCCGTATCTCAATTGTGTCAAATGGGTTACAACTGTCTATTTACTGATATTGGTGTCACTGTCTTTAGAAGAAGTGATGATTCAATAGCATTTAAGGGAGTGTTAGAAGGTCAGCTATACTTGGTAGATTTTGATAGAGCTGAACTCGACACTTGCTTAGTTGCTAAGACTAACTTGGGTTGGCTCTGGCATCGCCGACTAGCCCATGTTGGAATGAAGAATCTTCATAAGCTTCTAAAGGGAGAACACATTTTAGGACTAACAAATGTTCATTTTGAGAAAGACAGGATTTGTAGCGCATGCCAAGCCGGGAAGCAAGTTGGCACTCATCATCCACACAAGAACATCATGACTAGTGACAGGCCACTGGAGCTCCTACACATGGACCTATTCGGCCCGATCGCTTACATAAGCATCGGCGGGAGTAAGTACTGTCTAGTTATTGTGGTTGATTATTCTCGCTTCACTTGGGTGTTCTTTTTGCAGGAAAAATCTCAAACCCAAGAGACCTTAAAGGGATTCTTGAGACGAGCTCAAAACGAGTTCGGCTTAAGGATCAAGAAAATTAGAAGCGACAACGGGACGGAGTTCAAGAACTCTCAAATCGAAGGCTTCCTTGAGGAGGAGGGCATCAAGCATGAGTTCTCCTCTCCCTACACGCCACAACAAAATGGTGTAGTGGAGAGGAAGAATCAAACTCTTTTGGACATGTCAAGAACCATGCTTGATGAGTACAAGACTTCGGATCGGTTTTGGGCCGAGGCGGTCAACACCGCGTGCTACGCCATCAACCGATTATATCTACACCGAATCCTCAAGAAGACATCTTATGAACTCCTAACCGGTAAAAAGCCCAACATTTCATATTTTAGAGTCTTTGGTAGCAAATGCTTTATTCTTATTAAAAGAGGTAGAAAATCTAAATTTGCTCCTAAGACTGTAGAAGGCTTTTTACTAGGATATGATTCAAACACAAGGGCATATAGAGTCTTTAACAAGTCCTTCGGACAAGTTGAAGTTTCTTGTGACGTTGTGTTTGATGAGACTAACGGCTCTCAAGTAGAGCAAGTTGATCTTGATGAGATAGGTATTGAAGAGGCTCCATGCATCGCGCTAAGGAACATGTCCATTGGGGATGTGTGTCCTAAGGAATACGAAGAGCCTCCAAATGAACAAGATCAACCATCCTCCTCCACGCAAGCATCTCCACCGACTCAAAATGAGGATGAAGCTCAAGTTGATGAAGTAGAAGATCAAGCAAATGAGCCACCTCAAGACGACGGCAATGATCAAGGGGGAGATGCAAATGATCAAGACAAGGAGGATGAACAACCAAGGCCGCCACACCCAAGAGTCCACCAAGCGATCCAACGAGATCACCCCGTCGACACCATCCTCGGCGACATTCATAAGGGGGTAACCACTCGATCTCGGGTTGCACATTTTTGTGAGCATTACTCTTTTGTTTCCTCTATTGAGCCACACAGGGTAGAGGAAGCACTACAAGATTCGGATTGGGTGATGGCGATGCAAGAGGAGCTCAACAATTTCACGAGGAACGAGGTATGGCATTTAGTTCCACGTCCTAACCAAAATGTTGTAGGAACCAAGTGGGTCTTCCGCAACAAGCAAGATGAGCATGGTGTGGTGACAAGGAACAAAGCTCGACTTGTGGCCAAGGGATACTCCCAAGTCGAAGGTTTGGATTTCGGTGA